>NC_073625.1:180918489-181222072 GCF_029407905.1 Bubalus kerabau | reverse complement strand
GTGTCTGTGTAACTACTCCACCCCTTCCCCTCCTAGCTCCACCCACAACCCTTCCTCTCTCCTTGTCTCCTCTCCTGTCTCTGCTTTTTTTTTCTCCCCGGCACTTACAGCCATGTGACACTTGTATGTTTATTACCTGTCCTGTATATGGTCTGTTTTCCCAACTGGACTGTAAGCTCCATGACGGCTAGGATTCCCAGAGACAAGAGCACTTGGCAAGTGGTAATACTCAATACACATTGAATGGAAAACAGCTTACTACAAAGTGAAAGCTCAGCTAATAGATTGATTTGCTCACAAGGACAGGGTGCTGGATCTGCTTTTTGCCCACAGCCAGGGCAGCTGCACAGGCATGTATGTGTGTCAAGACCTGAAAAGAAGAGTTTGCCCTTGTACGGAAAAGCCCCACCTTTGTCTATGTGCCAGAGACGGTGCAGGTGACACAGCTTCCTCCAAGGTCACACTGCTGTCCCCCTGCTTTGACTGCCCCTAACAGCTTAACTTCCCCTGTCTCCAAGGTTGGGTCATCTACTAGGTTGGAGCCCTGCACCAGCCTGCACCACCTCCCCAGTTGCCTGTCGGAGTTCCTTCTCCTGGGTCTCCTCCTGCCAGCCTCCACGGTGCCAGGACTGTCTTTATGTGAAACCCTGGCTGGAAAGGGGCAGAACTGGGGTTTTCTCCTCCCCAAGTCCCAGTAAGCGTCAAGAAAAATGACTGTTGGTGGTGTTTCAGAGGCTCCATGACCCTGTAAAATATGCTTCATTTTTCTCAGAAAATGAACCATTTTTTTTTCTCTTATGTTTTCATATGGTGCCCAGAAGTCCCTGGATTTCCTGGAATTTATATGAAGAATTCCAGCTATTCCAGCCATCATTTTCACACACATAGCTCCTGCCAACAGACTTCGGCCATCTGGGGGCTGCGGCGGGGGTGGGGTGAGTTTGGCACTCCAGCCTAGAGATCTGGCAAGGGTTTCTTTGCTGATTCTGTGCGTGCTCTTGAGTGTCTAAAAAAGAGAGATTTGTTGAGGCCTCATTGGCATATGATAAACTACACTGAACAATGAGTTAAATGTTGACTTAATATACACACCACGAAATTGTCCACTGCCGTCAAGGGAGTAAATATCACCACTGAAGTTTCCTTGTGGGCTTTACAGCCCCACCCTCATCCCCAGCAACCACTGATCTGAGACCGTTCCTCGTCTGGTGTCTTTCAGTCTGGTGTCTTTCACTCACCATAATTCTCTTGAGATTCATCCAGCTGTTGTGTGTCTTAACAGTTCATCTTCTTTCATTCTAGGTCATATTCCATTGTATGGGATGGACCAAGACTTGTTTATTGATTTATCTTTCAATCGACTTTGTTTCCCACCACCCCCACGCTCTTGGGTATTATAAATAAGGCTGCTATGAACATTTGTATACAAGTGTTTCTATGTATATATATTCCCTTTTCTCCTGGGTAGTCACCTCGGAGAGGAGTGGCTGGTTAATCTGGCTGGCTAATATGCTTAATTTTTAAAGAAACTGCCATACTGTTTCCCAAAGTGGTTGTACTATTTAACTTTCTTACCCACAATGTATGAGACTTATCAATCAGTTCCTCCACGCGGCCGCTAACATTGGTGTGGCAGGCCTTTCTAACTGTAGCTGTTTTAAGAGGCATGTAGCAAGGAGATCCAACCAGTCTATTCTGAAGGAGATCAGTCCTGGGTGTTCTTTGGAAGGAATGATGCTAAAGCTGAAACTCCAGGACTTTGGCCACCTCATGCGAAGAGTTGACTCATTGAAAAAGACTCTGATGTTGGGAGGGATTGGGGGCAGGAGGAGAAGGGGACGACAGAGGATGAGATTGCTGGATGGCATCACTGACTCGATGGACGTGAGTCTGAGTGAACTCTGGGAGTTGGTGATGGACAGGGAGGCCTGGCGTGCTGCGATTCATGGGGTCGCAAAGAGTCGGACACAACTGAGCGACTGAACTGAACTGAACTGAGTAGTATCTCATTGTAGTTTTCATTTAAATTTCCTTCATGACTACTGCAGTTGAACATCTTTTCGTGAGTTTATTTGCCAACTGCTTCTTCTTGTGAAATGTCTATTTGAACATATTGCCTCCTTTCATTAAAAAAAATTTTTTTATTGTTGAGTTTGAGGATTCCTAGGGCTTTCCTGGTGGTAAAAGAATCTGCCTGCAATGCAGGAGACCTGGTTTGATCTCTGGGTCTGGAAGATCCCATGGAAAAGGGAATGGCAACCCACTCCAGGATTCTTGCCTGCAGAATGCCATGGACAGAGGAGCCTTGTGGGCTACAGTCTGTGGGGTTGCAAAGAGTCGGACACGACTAAGTGACTAACACTTTGGGGATTCCTTATATACTCTCTTTTTGTTTTTACTTATTTATTTAGCCATGTGGCTCGTGGGATTTTGCACTCAACAGTGAAAGCACAGAGTCCACTGGACCACCAAGGAATTCTCTATTCTGGATACAAGTGCTTTATCAGAGGTATGTTTGGCCAGTGTTTTCTTCTGGTATGTGCCTCGTCTTCTCCTTCTCTTAACAGTGTCTTTGAAGAATAAAAGCTTTTATTTTTGATATAATACAATTTATCCAGTTATTTAGTTATGGATTGTGCTTTTGGTTTTATAGTTAAGAAACCAACAAACAAAAATTCATGAAGATTTACTCCTTTATTTACTTTTAGCTTTCTTCTAAGACTTGTATGGTTTTAGCTCTTATGTTAAGGTCAATGGTCCATTTTGAGTTAATTTTTATTAATAGGGGTGCAGGAAGTGCTCCAATTACTTTCCTTTCTTAGCTCTCCCTTCTTCTCCATCTTCATAGTCTTCCTTTTGCATATACAAATCCAGTTGTTCCAACATTATATATTGAAAAGGCTGTCCTTTCTCCACTGCATTACATTTGTCCTTTGTTAAAAATCAGTTTTTCATATATGAATAGATTTATTTCTGGATTATCTGTTCTGTTTAACTGATTTATTTATTTTTGCACCAATACTATGTTGTTTTTATATACTGCAGTTTTATAATAATTTCTGAAATCAGGTGTTAGTCCTCCAGCTTTTAACCTCTTCTTTGGGGTTGTTTTGGGTCTTCTAAGTTGTTTTTTAGCACGGAGAGATAAGAAAGCCTTCCTCAGTGATCAATGCAAAGAAATAGAGGACAACAATAGGATGGGAAAGACTAGAGATCTCTTCAAGAAAACTAGAGATACCAAGGGAACATTTCATGCAAAGATGGGCTCAATAAAGGACAGAAATGGTATGGACCTAACAGAAGCAGAAGATATTAAAAAGAGGTGGCAGGAATACACAGAAGAACTATACAAAAAAGATCTTCATGACCCAGATAACCACGATGGTGTGATCACTGACCTAGAGCCAGACATCCTGGAATGTGAAGTCAAGTGGGCCTTGGAGATCATCACTACGAACAAAGCTAGTGGAGGTGATGGAATTCCATTTGAGCTATTTCAAATCCTGAAAGATGATGCTGTGAAAGTGCTGCACTCAATATGCAAGCAAATTTGGAAAACTCAGCAGTGGCCACAGGACTGGAAAAGGTCAGTTTTCATGCCAATCCTGAAGAAAGGCAATGCCAAAGGATGTTCAAACTACTGCACAACTACACTTATCTTGCTGCTGCTGCTGCTGCTAGGTCGCGGCAGTCGTGTCCGACTCTGTGCAACCCCATAGACGGCAGCCCAACAGGCTCCCCCATCCCTGGGATTCTCCAGGCAAGAACACTGGAGTGGGTTGCCATTTCCTTCTCCAGTGCATGAAAGTGAAAAGTGAAAGTGAAGTCACTCAGTCGTGTCTGACTCTTAGCGACCCCATGGACTATAGCCTACCAGGCTCCTCCATCCATGGGATTTTCCAGGCAAGAGTACTGGAGTGGGGTGCCACTGCCTTCTCCGACACTTATCTTACATACTAGCAAAGTAATACTGAAAATTCTCCAGGCTAGTCTTCAACAGTACATAAACCGTGAACTTGCAGATGTTCAAGTTGGATTTAGAAAAGGCAGAGGAACCAGAGATCAAATTGCTAACATCCATTGGATCATCAAAAAAGCAAGAGAGTTCCAGAAAAACATCTACTTCTGCTTTCTTGACTATGCCAAAGCCTTTGACTGTGTGGATCACAACAAACTGGAAAATTCTTCAAGAGATGGGAATACAAGACCACCTGACCTGTCTCCTGAGAAGTATGTATGCAGATCAAAAAGCAAAAAGTTAAAACTGGACATGGAACAGCAGACTGGTTCCAAATTGGAAAAGGAGTACAACAAGGCCGTATATTGTCATCCTGCTTATTTAACTTATAGGCAGAGTACATCATGTGAAATGCCAGGCTGAATGAAGCACAAGCTGGAATCAAGATTGCCAGGAGAAATATCAATAACCTCAAATATGCAGATGGCACCACCCTTATGGCAGAAAGTGAAGAAGAACTAAAGAGCCTCTTGATGAAGGTGAAAGAGAAGAGTGAAAAAGTTGGCTTAAAACTCAACATTCAGAAAACTAAGAGTATGGCATCTGGTCCCATCATTTCATGGCAAATAGATGGGGAAACAATGGAAACAGTGACAGACTTAATTTTTGGGGGCTTCAAAATCACTGCAGATGGTGACTGCACCATGAAATGAAAAGACGCTTGCTCTTTGAAAAAAAGCTATGACAAACATAGACAGCATATTAAAAAGCAGAGACAGTACTTTGTCAATGAAGGTCCATCTAGTCAAAGCTATGGTTTTTTCATGCATGGATGTGAAGTCATGCATGGATGTGAAGAGTTGGATTGTAAAGAAAGCTGAGCCCTGAAGAATTGATGCTTTTGAACTGTGGTGTTGGAGAAGACTCTTGAGAATCCCTTGACTGCAAGGAGATCAGACCAGTCCATCCTAAAAGAAATCAGTCCTGAATATTCACTGGAAGGACTGATGCTGAAGCTGAAGCTCCAATATTTGGCCACCTGATGTCAAGAACTGTCTCATTTGAAAAGACCCTGATGCTGGAAAAGATTGAATTCGGGAAGAGAAGGGGACTACAGAGGATAAGATGGTTGGATGGCATCACCGACTTGATGGACATGAGTATGAGTAAGCTCTGGGAGTTGGTGATGGACAGGGAAGCCTGGCGTGTTGCAGTCCATGGGGTCACAAAGAGTTGGACATGACAGTGACTGAACTGAACTGAGGTTGTTTGTATTTCCATTGGGTTTTAGGTGCAGTTTGTCAATTTATATATATTTTTAATGCCTTTCAAACTTATGATTGTGATTGTCTGAATCTATAGCTTTTAGATATTTTACATTACTTTCTCCCTGAGCTTCAACTTCCTCTTCTGTCATGTCAAGATGGTAATTCCTACATGGCAAGGAAATTGGGAGTTCCATGTGGGCTAATACCATACAACTTCTGACATACTGCCTGGAGCAAAATAAAACTACAAGATATCAGTTCTTTTAAACCTTGTCATATGACAAAACCTTGCATCTTTTACTCCAAACCTTCCCTGTGAATTTCTCTTTGTCATTTTTGGAAATTTCATCATCACATCCTGCAGTGAATATTACTTTTTTCTTTCTCTCTTTTAAGTGGCTTCAAAAACATTGTATTAAGGTTCATTTTAGTTTTAATCACCATCACTCTGCTGGAGTTCCACAATCAACCTGACTGAATTCTTCCTCTCTAGGTTTGATTCTCTCCAAAGTTACCTGAGCTCCAGTCTATTAGTTAAAAATGTGTTCAGCTACATGTAACAGTGAATTTGATTAATCATGGTTAAACAAATAGGGGTTTATTTCACTCATGTAACAAAAAGACTGGAGGTAGGGGGTTGCTTGTTTTGGTTCAGATGGTTACCAATGTGACCAGAATCCTAAAGGGTTTCCTTCTTTCTGATCTGCCATGCTTAACCTGATGACTTTCACCCTTGGGCTTGTTTACTCATGGTCACAAGATGACTGCCAGGTGTGCAGCTAGCATATCACTTTAGGGCAGGAAGAAGGATTTGGGAGAAGTAGAAAGTTTCTCAGAATACTTCCTTCCGATTTCCGCTTGCTTGCTTGGGCCAGCTCTCCCTGATGGTGCCACGCTCCAAGGCAGGACTGACAACTTGACACTCAGTTCATGGACTTCTGGTCACACTGTGAGGTGGAACTGTTTATTCTGGCATCTTGTTTGGAAGGATTCAGAGGTCAAATGCTCTTCAGACACACTGTGATGCAGGATTCCAAGGCTATGTGATTTTGAAGAAAGAAGGTTACAGAAATCAAGCCCTGAGCCTTTGGATTGGGAGCAATGACCCCAAGACCCTAGACTACCAGAGAACTAACCCTCAGTTCAGTTCAGTTCAGTTGCTCAGTCGTGTCCGACTCTTTGTGACCCCATGAATTGCAGCACGCCAGGCCTCCCTGTCCATTACCAGCTCCCAGAGTTCACTCAAACTCACATCCATCAAGTCGGTGATGCCATCCAGCCATCTCATCCTCTGTTGTCCCCTTTTCTTCCTGGTCCCAATCCCTCCCAGCATCAGAGTCTTTTCCAATGAGTCAACTCTTCGCATGAGGTGGCCAAAGTCCTGGAGTTTCAGCTTTAGCATCATTCCTTCCAAAGAACATGCAGGGATGATCTCCTTCAGAATGGACTGGTTGGATCTCCTTGCAGTCCAAAGGACTCTGAAGAGTCTTTTCCAACACCACAGTTCAAAAGCATCATTTCTTTGGCGCTCAGCTTTCCTCACAGTCCAACTCTCACATCCATAAATGACCACTGGAAAAACCATAGCCTTGACTAGATGGACCTTTGTTGGCAAAGTAATGTCTCTGCTTTTGAATATGCTATCTAGGTTGGTCATAACTTTCCTTCCAAGGAGTAAGCGTCTTTTAATTTCATGGCTGCAATGAACTAACCCTAGGGAGTATCAAATAGTGAGATCTCACACAAAGGAACCCACTTGAATACAAGACCCGGCATCACCTAACCACCAGTGACACTCTGTGCAGGATGCCTCACCTAAACAACAAACAAAACAAAAATATAAACCTAATCATCAGCAGACAGAATTATCATGTCAGCCAGCCTTGCCCATCAGAGGAAAAACAAACCAACGAAAATCTCAGCACAAATCTCTCCCTATATGTAGCTTACCACAAACCACTGGACCAATCTTAGGAGGGCAGAAACCAAAAGGAAGAAAGAATGCAACCTTGAAGCCTGGGAAAAGGAGACCTCAAACACAGTAAGTTAAAAAAAAAATAACGAAAAGGCAGAGAAATACTACAAAAATGAAGGAACAAACTAGAAACACGGAAGTCCAAATAAATGAAGAGGAAATAGGCAAACTACCTGAAAAAAAAAATTCAGAATAATGATGGTGAAGATGATCAAAAATCTTGAAAACAAAATGGAGAAAATGCAAGAATCAATTAACAAAGACCTAGAATAATTAAAGAATAAACATACAGAGACAAACAACACAATTACTGAAATTAGAAATACTCTAGAAGGAATTAATAGAATATCTGAAGCAGAAGAATGAATCAGTTAGCTGGAAGATAAAATGGTGGAAATAATTTCTGAAGAGCAGAATAAAGTAAAAAGAATGAAAAGAATTGAGAATAGTCTCAGAAACCTCTGGGAGAATATCAAACATACCAACATTCGAACTATAGGGTTCCCAGAAGAGCAAGAGAAAAAGAAAGGGCATGCCATGAGAAAATTTTTGAAGAGATTATAGTTGAAAATTTCTGCAACATGGAAAAGGAAAATTTGATCAAGTCCAAGAGGCACGAAGAGTCCCATACATGGTAAACCCAAGGAGAAACACACCAAGAAACACACCAACACACATACTAATCAAACTAACAAGGACTAAACACAAAGAAAGAATATTAAAAGCAGCAAGGGAGAAGCAACAAGTAACATACACGGGAAACCCCATATGTTTAACAGTTGATCTTTCAGCAGAAACTCTGCAGGCCAGAAGGGAATAGCAGAATATATTTAAAGTACTGAAAGGGAAAAATCTACAACCAAGATTACTGTACCCAGCAAGGATCTCATTCAAAATTGGTGGAGAAATAAAAAGTTTTTCAGACAAGCAAAAGTTAAGAGAATTCAGTACCACCAAACCAGCTTTACAACAAATGTTAAAGGGGCTTATATAGTCAAGAAATACAAGAGAAGAAAAAAGATCTACAAAATCAACCCCAAACAATTAAGAAAATGGCAATAGGAACATATATTATTCAGTAATTACTTTAAATGTAAATGGATTAAATGTTCCAGCCAAAAGACACAGACTGGCTGAATGGATACAAAAATAAGATCCATATATATGCTGTCTACAAGAAACCCACTTCAGACCTAAAGACACATATAGACTGAAAGTGAGAGGATGGAAAAATACATTCCGTGCAAATGGGAAGCAAAAGAAAGCTGGAGTAGCAATCCTCATATCAGACAAAATAGACATTAAAATAAAGAAGATGACAAGAGATCAGAAAGGACACTACGTAATGATCAAGGGATCAATCCAGGAGGAAGACATAACAATTATAAATATCTATTCACCCAACACAGGACCACCTCAATACATAAACAAACACTAATAGACATAAAAGGAGAAATGGACAGTAACACAATAATAGTAGGAGACTTTAACACCCCTCTCACACCAATGGACAGATTATCAAAACAGAAAATTAAGGAAACCCAAGTCTTAAATGAAACATTAGATGAGATGGATCTCATTGATATCTTCAGGACATTCCATCCAAATGCAGAAGAATACACCTTTTTCTCAAGTGCACATGGAACATTCTCCAGGATAGACCACATCTTGGGTCACAAATCAAACCTCAGTAAATTTAAGAAAATTGAAATTCTATCAAGCATCTTCTCCAACCACAATGCTATGAGACTAGATAGCAATTACAAGAAGAAAAAAAAAAACTGTAAGAAACACAGAAACATGGAGATTAAACAACACATTTCTAAATAACCAACAGGTTACTGAAGAAATCAAAAGGGAAATAAAAAAATTTCTAGAAACAAATGACAATGAAAACATGACAACTCAAAACCTATGGGATGTACCAAAAGCAGTTCTAAGAGGGAAGTTTATAGCAACACAATCCTACCCCAAGAAACAAGAAAATCATTGAACAGACAATCTAATTTTACACCTAAAACAACTGGAAAAAGAAGAACAAAAGACTCCCAAAATTAGTAGAAGGAAAGAAATGATAAAGATCCAAGAAGAAATAAGTGAAAAAGAAATGAAAGAAACAATAGTAAAGATTAATAAAACTAAAAGCTGGTTCTTTGAGAAGATAAACAAAATTGACAAGCCTTTAGCTAGACTCATCAAGAAAAAAAGAGAGAAGAATCAAATCAACAAAATTAGAAATGAAAAAGGAGAGACTACATCAGACAATGCAGAAATACAAAGGATTATAAAAGATTATTATGAACAACTATATGGCAATAAAATGGATAACCTGAAAGAAATGGACAGATTCTTAGAAAAGTTCAATCTTCCAAGACTGAACCAGGGAGATTTAGAACTTATGAACAACCCAATTACAAGCACTGAAATTGAAGCTGTGATAAAAAAATCTCCCAAAAAACAAAAGCCCAAGACAAGATGGCTTCACAGGAGAACTCCATCAAACATTTAGAGAAGAGCTAATGCCCACCCTTCTAAAACACTTCAAAAAATTGCAGAGGAAGGAACACTTCCAAACTCATTCTACAAGGCCACCATCACCCTGATACCAAAACCAGACAAAGACAACACAAAAAAAGAAAACTACAGACCAATATCACATAGATGCAAAAATCCTCAACAAAATTTTAGCAGACAGAACTCAGCAACACATCAAAAAGCTCATCATGGGTTTATTCCAGGAATGCAAGGATTCTTCAATAAATGCAAATCAATCAATGTGGTACACCAAATTAACAAGTTGAAAGATAAAAACCATATGATAATCTCAACAGATGCAGAAAAAGCCTTTGACAAAATTCAGCACCCATTTACGATTTAAACTCTTCAAAAAATGAGCATAGAAGGAACCTACCTCAACATAGTAAAGGCCATATATGATAAGCCTACAACAAACATTATTCTCAATGGTGAAAAACTGAAGGCATTCTTCCTAAGATCAGAAACAAGACGTGTGTATCCACTTAAACCACTATTATTCAACATAGTTCTGGCAGTCCTAGCTACAGCAATCAGAGAAGAAAAAGAAACAAAAGGAATCCAGATAGGAAAAGAGGAAGTAAAGCTCTCACTGTTTGCAGATGACATGATACTGTACATTGAAAACCCTAAAGATAATAAAAGAAAATTACTTGAGCTAATCAGTGAATTTAGCAAAGTTGTAGGATACAAAATCAATACACAGAAATCACTTGCATTTCTATATACTAACAATGAAAAATCAGAAAAAGAAATTAAGGAATCAATCCCATTCACCATTTCAACAAAAGGAATTAATTATTTAGCAATAAACTTACCTATTAAGGAGATTAAAGAACTGTACACAGAGCCAGTCATCCTGGAATGTGAAGTCAAGTGGGCCTTAGAAAGCATCACTATGAACAAAGCTAGTGGAGGTGATGGAATTCCAGTTGAGCTATTTCAAATCCTGAAAGATGATGCTGTGAAAGTGCTACATTCAATATGCCAGCAAATCTGGAAAACTCAGCAGTGGCCACAGGACTGGAAAAGGTCAGTTTTCATTCCAATCCCAAAGAAAGGCAATGCCAAAGAATGCTCAAACTACTGCACAATTGCATTCATCTCACATGCTAGTCAAGTAATGCTCAAAATTCTCCAAGCCAGGCTTCAGCAATACATGAACCGTGAACTTCCAGATGTTTAAGTTGGTTTTAGAAAAGGCAGAGGAACCAGAGATCAAATTGCCAACATCTGCTGGATCATGGAAAAAGCAAGAGAGGTCCAGAAAAACATCTATTTCTGCTTTATTGACTATGCCAAAGCCTTTGACTGTGTGGATCACAATAAACTGTAGAAAATTCTGAAAGAGATGGGAATACCAGACCATCTGACCTGCCTCTTGAGAAACCTATATGCAGGTCAGGAAGCAACAGTTAGAACTGGACATGGAACAACAGACTGGTTCCAAATAGGAAGAGGAGTATGTCAAGGCTTATTTAACTTATATGCAGAGTACCTCATGAGAAATGCTGGGCTGGAAGAAGCACAAGCTGGAATCAAGATTGCCGGGAGAAATATCAATAACCTCAGATATGCAGATGACACCACCCTTATGGCAGAAAGTGAAGAGGAACTAAAAAGCCTCTTGATGAAAGTGAAAGTGGAGAGTGAAAAAGTTGGCTTAAAGCTCAACATTCAGAAAACTAAGAGTATGGCATCCGGTCCCATCACTTCATGGGAAATAAATGGGGAAACAGTGTCAGAGTTTATTTTTTGGGGCTCCAAAATCACTGCAGATGGTGATTGCAGTCATGAAATTAAAAGACGCTTACTTCTTGGAAGGAAAGTTATGACCAACCTAGATAGCATATTAAAAAGCAGAGACATTACTTTGCCAACAAAGGTCCATCTAGTCAAGGCTATGGTTTTTCCAGTGGTCATGTATGGATGTGAGAGTTGAACTGTGAAGAAAGATGAGCATGGAAAAATTGATGCTTTTGAACTGTGGTGTTGGAAAAGACTCTTGAGAGTCCCTTGGACTGCAAGGAGATCCAACCAGTCCATTCTAAAGGAGATCAGTCCTGGGTGTTCATTGGAAAGACTGATGCTAAAGCTGAAACTCCAATACTTTGGCCACCTCATGAGAAGAGTTGACTCATTGGAAAAGACTCTGATGCTGGGAGGGATTGGGAGCAGGAGGAGAAGGGGACGACAGAGGATGAGATGGCTGGATGGCATCACCGACTCGATGGACATGAGTTTGAGTGAACTCCGGGAGTTGGTGATGGACAGGGAGGCCTGGCATGCTGTGATTCATGGGGTTGCAAAGAGTCAGACACGACTGGGTGACTGAACTTAACTGAATGAAAGAAATCAAAGATGATAGAAACAGATGGAAAGACATTCCATGTTCCTGGGTAGGAAGAAACAATATTGTGAAAATGACTATACTACCAAATGCAATCTACAGATTCAGTGTGATCCCTATCAAATCACCCGTGGCATTTTTCACAGAACTAGAACAAAAAGTTTCACGATTCATATGGAAACACAAAAGACCCTGAATAGCCAAAGCAGTCTTAAGAAAGAAGAATGGAGCTGAAGGAATCAACCTTTCTGACTTCAGATTATACTACGAAGCTACAGTCATCAAGACAGTATGGTACTGGCACAAAAACAGAAATATAGGCCAATGGAGCAAGATAGAAAGCCCAGAAATAAACCCATGCACCTATGGGTACCTTATTTTTGACAAAGGAGGCAAGAATATACAATGGGGCAAAGACAGCCTCTTCAATAAATGGTGCTGGGAAAACTGGACAGTCATATGTAAAAGAATGAAATTAGAATACATCCTAATACCATACACAAAGAAAAACTCAAAATGGACTAAAGACCTAAATGTAAAACCAGAAACTATAAAACCCTTAGAGGAAAACATAGGCATAACCCTCGATGACATAAATCAAAGCAAGATCCTCTATGACCCACCTCCTAGGGTAACGGAAAAAAAAACAAGGATAAACAAGTGGGATATGATTAAACTTAAAAGCTTTTGCACAGCAAAAGAAACTATAAGCAAGGTGAAAAGACAACCATCAGAATGGGAGAAAATAATAGCAAAGGAAACAACTGACAAAGGATTAATTTCCAAAATACACAAGAAGCTCATACAACTCAATGCCAGAAAAACAAACAACCCAAAAACAAAAAGTGGGGAAAAGACCTAGACAGACATTTCTCCAAAGGAGACATACAGATGGCTAACAAACACATGAAAAGATGCTCAACATCACTCATTATTAGAGAAATGCAAATCAAAACTACAATGAGATATCACCTCACACTGGTCAGAATGGCCATCAGCAAAGTCTACAAACAATAAATGCTGGAGAGGGTATGGAGAAAAGGATATGCTCTTACACTGTTGGTGGAAACGTAAATTGATATAGCCACTATGGAAGAAGGTATGGAGATTCCTTAAAAAACTAGGAATAAAACCACCGTATGACCTAGGCATGAGCCCTGAGGAAACCAAAACTGAAAAAGATGCATGTACCTTATTATTTACTGCAGCACTATTTACAATGGCTAGAACATGAAAGCAACCTAGATGTTGTTCATCAACAGATGAATGGATAAAGAAGTTCTGGTACAGATACACAGTGGAATATTCAGTTCAGTTTAGTTGCTCAGTCGTGTCTGACTCTTTCCAACCCCGTGAATTGCAGCACGCCAGGCCTCCCAGTCCATCACCAACTCCCAGAGTTCACTCAAACTCACGTCCATCGAGTCGGTGATGCCATCCAGCCATCTCATCCTCTGTCGTCCCCTTTTCCTCCTGCCCCGACTCCCTCCCAGCATCAGAGTCTTTTCCAATGAGTCAACTCTTCGCATGAAGTGGCCAAAGTACTGGAGTTTCACTCAGCCATAAAAAGGAACACATTTGAGTCAGTTCTGATGAGGTGGATGAACCTAGAACCTATTATACAGAGTGAAGTGAGTCAGAATGAGAAAGATAAATATGGTATTCTAACACATACATATGAAATCTAGAAAAATGGTACTGAAGAATTTATTTACAGGACAGCAAGGGAGAAATATCAATAACCTCAGATATGCAGATGACACCACCCTTATGGCAGAAAGTGAAGAAGAACTAAAGAGCCTCTTGATGAAAGTGAAAGAGGAGAGTGAAAAAGTTGGCTTAAAGCCAACATTCAGGAAACTAAGATCATGGCATCTGGTCCCATCACTTCATGGAAATAGATGGGGAAACAGTGTCAGAGTTTATTTTTTTGGGCTCCAAAATCACTGCAGATGGTGACTGCAGCCAGGAAATTAAAAGACGCTTACTCCTTGGAAGGAAAGTTATGACCAACCTAGATAGCATATTT
Organism: Bubalus kerabau; assembly: GCF_029407905.1. NCBI lineage: Eukaryota > Metazoa > Chordata > Mammalia > Artiodactyla > Bovidae > Bubalus > Bubalus kerabau. The sequence continues at coordinate 181,207,957 of NC_073625.1, read as the reverse complement.
AAAAGCAGAGACATTACTTTGCCAACAAAGGTCCATCTAGTCAAGGGGTTCATGGGGTCACAAAGAGTTGGACATGACTGAGCGACTGAACTGAACTGAACTGAATGAAGAAACAGACATAGAGAATAGATTTATGGAGATGCGAAGAGGGGAGGAGACAGTGAGATGTATGGAAAGAGTAACATGGAAACTTATATTACTGCATGTAAAATAGATAGCCAACGGGAATCTGCTGTATGGCTCAGGAAGCTCTAACAGGGGCTCTGTATCAATCTAGAGGGGTGGGATGGGGTGGGAGATGGGAGGGAGGTTCAAAAGGGAGGGGATATATGTATACCTATGGCTGATTCATGTTGAGGTTTAACTGAAAACAACAAAATTCTGTAAAGCAATTATCCTTCAATAAAAAAATAAATAAAAATAAAAATAAAAGTACTTAGTAGACTCTTGCTTCTTTTGCATTGTCCAGAATCGGCTCATGTGGCCATCCCTAGTTGCAAGGGAGTCTAGGTCTTCAGGGAATAGAATTTTTGTGACCCATCACCAGGCTGGACACATTCTTACCTTACACAAAGCTGGGGTTCTAGTAGCAGACATGTAGAGAATGGGTATTAGGTAAGCAATGGACACTGTCTTTTACACTTAGCTTTCTTACCTGAAAGTGGAAATAATGATGAAGTTGTGGGATAAGATGAGGTGATGTGTATCAGGTACTTAATTCCTGGCCCATGTTAAGTGCTGAGTAAAAGGTAGATATTATTTTCATTGCAATTACTATCATCCTTGACAGGGTACAAGAATTCTTTCATTATTCATAAAGTCCATTTGATCCCCCAATGAAATTAGCTCTTCCCTCTGGACAAGAAGTCTGTCCCACCCTCCGTCCTCTTCTTCTGACTATAAGGCATGGCCGCAGTAGATACTTAAGAGCGTTCAGCATGTTCTAAGCAGTGGTGTTGTCACAGAGAACAAGGCAGATACAGCTCCAGGCCTCATGGGAAACAAGCAATAAAAAACAAACAAACAGGGGTGGTTGCAGTTAGTGATGAGTGGTACACAGGAAATAAACAGAGAGGAAAGCGAGCTGGAGGGCTTGGAGGAAGTCTCTTGGATACGGCAGCCTGGGAAAGCCTCTCATGGGCCTGAGACTTCAAGGATGAGGTGGAGTCTCCAAGAGAAGCGTATTCTGGGCCAAGAAAATAGCAACAGCAAAGTTCTGAAGACATGGAAGGGTTGGTAGTCTTGAGGATGCTGGAAGGGGGTCAGACTGCCCAGAGCTCCATGAGAGTGGAGGAAGGGAAAGTATGAGACTGCAGGTGAGGGCCAGAAGAGGCAGGCTTCGTCAGGCACAGTTACAGAGTGTAGATTTCATTTTAAGTGTAGTGTGGAGCCACTGAAAACTTTTAAGTATGGGAGAGAAGTTATCTAAGTTTTCGGATGATCACTCTGGCTGTTCATTCATTCACTCATATAGTCAAGCACTATCCATTGAGCACCAAGCAATGTGTTAAGTGCCAGGAATAGAAATAAAGCTGTGAATAAAACAAAAATTCCTGCCTTTGGGTGATGTATCATCCAATTTTCCAGGGATTTCTTGGGAAGTGGTCATTTCAGTGCTAAAATAGAGAGTCTTAGGCAAACTGGGATGGCCATGATACATGGAGCATACATAATTCCCACTGCTGCTGCTGCTGCTAAGTCGCTTCAGTCGTGTCCAACTCTGTGCGACCCCATAGACGGCAGCCCACCAGGCTCCCCCGTCCCTGGGATTCTCCAGGCAAGAACACTGGAGTGGGTTGCCATTTCCTTCTCCAGTGCATGAAAGTGAAGAGTGAAAGTGAAGTCACTTAGTTGTGTCCGACTCTTAGCCACCCCATGGACTACAGCCTACCAGGCTCCTCTGTCCATGGGATTTTCCAGGCAAGAGTACTGGAGTGGGGTGCCATTGCCTTCTAGAGATGAAAAATAAGCAAACAAATGAGTGAACAGTATCTCTGTTTTGATGGTGATAAGGAAGGGGATCTGAAAGTTTGGGTGGAGGTGATGTTTTGGATAAGGTGGCCAGGAGGAGTTTTCCTGCGAAGGTGATACAAGAGGACTAGCAGTGTAGGAGTTTTGGGGAGCAGCATTCAAGGTAGAGGGAGCAGCAAGTACAAAGACCCCGAGGCCATGTGTGTCTGCTCGTGTTTGCAGAGCAGTAAAGAGGGCAGTGTGGTTGGAGCAGAATATATGAGGGCCAGCATATTAAGGAGTGAAGTCAGGGATGTGGGGGAGTGAAGGCAGGTAGAACTTTGTAGACCATTACAAGAACTTTGCTTTGATCTGAGATGAGACCCATCAGAGGTTGGGAACAGAAAGGTGACATCATCTAATCTACAGGTTGTAAGTATCACTCTCATTTCTGTGTTGGGAGAGGACTGAAGGGGGCAAAAGGAGAGCAGAGAGAGCAGTTGTGAAACTATGGAAGTCCTACAGGTGAGGAAAGCTGGGGATCTGGACCAGGAGAGTATATATTGAGGCAGCATTGTGGGTTGAATGTGATGACAGGGGGCAAGGGAGAAAGTGGGTAAAATGTGATTCTCTGCCTTTTATCTGAGCAAGAAGGTAGAAGAGGGGACCACTGCTGATGTCAGGTTTGGGGTAGGAGCAGGGAACCTAGAGTCCCACTTGGAGAAATGTGTGAGATCTACAAGTGGAGATGTTGGAGGGAGAGAGGTTGTAGGAACTCAACCTCTGTTGTAGGGGGTTTGCATTTAGAGGCTTGAACTTAGGGGATGGCTGTGGACTGGAATTTAAGTTAAGGAATCCTTAGCTGCATAGCATTTGAAGCCATGGGGATGCGTGTTCCTTAGGAAGGGAATGTAGAGAGAAGAGATTGAAATATTGCTCCCAATTCTTTGCTCCATTGTATTACATACCATTGCCATTATTTCACTGTGAGCATGACTCCCTCTTGACTTTGGATTGGGCCATATGACTTATTTTGGGCTTCCCTTTTGGCTCAGTGGTAAAGATTCTGCCTGCAATGCAGGAGTCGCAGGAGCAACTTAGCATACAGGCATATGACTTTTGGCCAATAAGATGTTAGCAGATATCATGCTTTTGTACTTTTGCTTAAAACTCATGCTTCTATCATGGCCAGAAGAGCATGCCCTAAGGAGTTGGACACCTCGGCCTAAGCCTCAGGGTAAGACACATGGAACAGACTGTGTGTTAGTTGCTCAGTCGTGTTCAATTCTTTGCAACCCCATGGACTGTAGCCTTCCAGGCTGCTCTGTCCTTGCAACTCCCCAGGCAAGAATACTGGAGTAGGTAGTCATTCTCTTCTCCAGGGGATCTTCCTAACCCAGGGATCGAACATGGGTCTCCTGCATTGCAGGCAGATTTTTTACCATGTGAGCCACTAAGGAAGCCCACAAGGAACAGAACGGGCTCACAATTCATAACCTCAAGCAAAGCTGCAGCTGGCCTGCAAGTGCTGAAGAAGAAAGAAATGCGTATTGTCATAAATATTTTGTGGTTGTTTGTTATGCAGTGTAAGCTGACTGACACATCTCCTTTCAGCCCCTTGTAATCATTTCAAATTAACTCCAGCTCTCCTCCACTCTGGAACAGCCTATAGCCTCCCCACTGCCAAATCTTTCCTTCTTTCGTTCAAGGTCTTCAAATCCTACCCCTTTGGACTTTGCTCAACAAAGTGAGGGGGTGAGAATAGTGCTTTGTTTCTAGTAGTCATGACTTGCCAGCACATAGCACTCCAGAGGGCCTGGGGTGCTTTTTGCACATTCTCATTTGGTCCTGCAATCTCATGCAGCAGATGTTCTTATCATCTTACTGAGGAGGCAGCCAAAGTTCAGAGAGGAGAGTCTTGCACTGGGTCCCATAGCTGGAGGCAAGACAGGAGACCAGCAGCTGAGATGGAGGCTTAGGCTTTTCTGGGGCCAAGCAAAAACCAAACACTGGCATTCTGGGAACACGGTGGAGGGGAGACTTGTTTTTCACTGAATAACCATTTGTTCTTGTGGAATCCTGTACCCTGTGCATGCATTATCTACATACACACACACACACACACACACACAAGCATATACACACAGCCCAGGAATAATCAGCAATATTAACACATTTTTTTAAAAGAACCATTAAAATAATTTGTTTTGGGGGATGGAAAAGGGGATTCTGGGAGGCACACTTTTTGTTTCCAGTTCTTTCTGAGGGAGGAGACCTCACGTGCAGTATTATACTATCTCCACTCTCAGTTCTGATTCCTCCCCACCAGGCCTTTCTTTGGATGGAGTGTTAGGAGCTGGAAGCACTGAAAGTTCTGGAGGAAGAGAGCCCTGCTCTGCATGGGATTCTGTCCTGCCTTGTGTGAACATGCTTTCCAGTGGCTTGGAACTTCTGGGGTGCTGGCACCCCCCTTTCTTGGCAGCAGAGTCAAGAGACTGACACCTTTTGAAGAGCCAGCCTGGAGGGGCTCCACCTGAGAGAGCAGTCCCAAATCTCCCTCTACCTTAAGGCTTGACACTCCTCTTTGCATGGAGATGCCAGGTAGTAATAGCAACCTAAATGGAATCTCGATGCCATTGGTTTTAAATCCAGAGAGATAAAGTCCACATCGGTCCATGGCTCCCCTGTCCTGGTTTTCCATCTATGAAAAGAGGTGATGTGCTTGTTGTGTGGAGGAGAGGGGAGTGCGCCTGGGTGGGAGAAGGTGCCTAGGAGGGAGGGTGGATGATTAGAATCTTTGGGGGATACTGTAGTAGTTTGTTTTTGTTTGTTTGGTTGGTTTGGTTTGGTTTTGGTCTGGGTACGCTGAAGTATTTGAAACTTCCAGTAACTTGAGGGAAGATGTGAGATACTAAATAAATGTGGGTACAGAGAAGATGCTGGGGCAGCAGGCTGGCAGGCAGGATGTGAAAGGGTTGCATTTGCAGCTGTAGAAAAGAGAAACTCTTCTTTCAAGTCTGTATCCCAAGAGATCCAGACAATTAGGGGTAAACTTGGGAGGATCAGACAAGCAGACAAAACCTGTATCTGCATTTGAAACGGCCTCCCAGGGGCTCTGGGGGAGCCTAGCGGCGGGATCTGCTGGCTAACCAGGCTCCTACAGTCCTGATACCATCCCAGAAAACCCAAGCAGAGGGCAGACCCTGGGTGTCCGGGTGCAGGAAGGGCCCCCAAAGAGACACTGTGCCCAAAGCTGGAGTGGGCGGGTGCGGGCGAATGCCCCCGGGCTTGGCTATTTGGTTCAAGGTCACCTCCAAACGGGATTGGAATAAGCACTCCTTGTTTGCCTCTCGCCCCAGCTAAGCTCGGGTCCCCTTGGGTGTCGTCCAGGACGCCAGGCGCGGCTGCTTACAATGGCGCTCAGACGACAGATGGCGCGCGGGGCGGGGCGGGGAAGGGAGGGCCGGGCAGGTGTGCGGCGGGGCAATGGGGGTGGGGACGCGCAGCCGCTGCGCCAGCCGCAGGCTGATCTCTCAATAGATTGCAACACGCCGGCTGCAGGCGACCCCAGTCCAACCCAGCCCGCGAACAAAAGCCGAATTCTCCGAGCACCCTAATTCACCCCCTTCTCCCAGGTTTGGCCACGCGCCAGCCAGGCTCGCGGATCCGCGTGCGCCTGACGGCTGGTGTAGGGGCCAGAGCCTCTTGTGCGCTGGGGTACACGTGCACGCATGGATACACACACACGCACACGCTCAGGCTCACGCGGGGATCTGTGCCAGTGAGTGCTTGCAAAGGTCACAGGTGTGCGATGCCCGTGCCTAGAGCACACTGGCTTTCTTCCCTGGAATGCAAGCCAACTTCGGAGAGAAGAGGCGTTTTCGCTTTGCTCGCCGAGCTCAGTATCAGAAGCTGAGGGACTGGGAGTCTCAGGCAGGGCAGCGACAAAGAGCGTCCCGAATCGGAGTTGGGAGGCCTGGCCCTGGCTCTGCCTCGCCGAGGGGCCGAGTCGTGGGCTCGCTGAGAACCTTCTCAAGAGTTCGCCTGTCCCCCTACTCTCTAGCCCGGAGGCCCTGGCCAGCTGCTGTTACCCGTCCCCTCTCTGCGCTCCTTCCTAAACGAAGGGAATCAACAGCAGCCCTTTCTGCCCATTTCCTCGGGCTCGAAGTTTTCATGTGGTCGGGGAAGCACTTTGTGAGCTAAGTAGAGTGTTCAGTTCTTAGGGGAATCTTCCGAATCCTCGGGAGACTCTGAGCATGTGGGCAAGTCCATTGCAAAAGCAGTCAGGACACAGCGCAGGAAATGCCAGGACCCTTAGAGCTCATGGCAGCTGCGCGACCTCGGGCTGTGACAGTTTAATGTGTGTGTGTGTGTGTGTGTGTGCGCCTGCGCGCGCTCGTGACTTTGAGAGGGCTGGTGTGTACCAGCAGGACCTCTTATTTCTTTTTAAAATTTTATTTGTTTATGTGTTTTTGGCTGTGCTCCGCTTTCTTGCTCTGCAGGCTTCCTCTAGTTGCAGTGGGCCGGAGTGAGGAGGGAACGCTACTCCTGCTTAGGGTGCAGGGGCTTCTCTCCGCGGGGCTTCTCTTGTTGCAGAGCGAAGGCTCAAGGAGCCCCCCACTCAGTTGTGCTGCAGGGGCTTAGTTGCTCCGCTGCATGCGGAATCTTCCCAGACCAGCCATGGAATTCGTGTCCCGGAAGGGGCAGGTGGATTCTTAACCACTGAGCCACCAGGCATGTCCCAGCAGGGCCTCTTAGAGGTGCTACAGTGACCCCACTCCCTGACGGTGTGGACAACTATTAATGAACATTACAGAACAAAAGAAACGTGTGAGGCACTTATTTTGGAAAGAATTCCTCCCTGTGTTCAAGGCATATTGGACTCTGAAGTCCTCATTAGCCCAGATGCCTCTATGGAGAGGGTGCCCTGTGAGAAGTCCCTTATGATGGTGAAAACTCCTGTCCAACCTTGCTGCCATCTCAGTTGCATTATATCTAAAACATAATGTCTGCCTCCTTGCTTTCTTGAACTTTCTGCCTCCATTTTGAGGCCTATGTATATGTTATATATATGTATCATACCTACACAGTAAACACATGAAATATATATATGTATAATCATCATAAACAAATAATATATTTTGTTTTACCGTGCAGTATTTCCCAGGCTTTGTCATTCGCGTACCACCTTTGTGATTTCTGTCATATCATGTATTGCCTGTGAGATTATTTACTTAGTAAGTGTCTGTAAATTCTCTTGCTTTTTTAAACTACATTTATTTTAAAGGGATATTTTAGAGGTGATTCTAGGGACATGGTAAGTTGAGTATGGTTCCCTTTTCAACCATTTCCAAATGAATTTCTCTCTTTTAACAGTTGTAGGGACTACTGAAAAGAATGAGGGCTAGTTCTCCCCAGTCAGTTCATCAAATATTGGGGAGCCTTGAAAAGTCCAAGAAGTGGTGGAGCCTGGGAAGAGTTTGCATCTCAGAGACCTGTGGATGCCCAGGGGAAGGCTGAAACTGGGCCGGATGAAGACACTTGGACCCCTCATCCCAGCAACTAAGAAGTTGCTGAACCAGTGGACTTAGTTTTCTTATTCCTGAGGCTGGAGACACCAAGGAACCCAGACCAGGAAAGCAAGTTCCAGATGTCCCCGCAGGAGTTGGGCAGCATGCTTGCGTCTTTGCTGCCTTGATTGGGACAGAGCCCTTTCCCCCTTTTCCACCAGTAGAATGCCTATCCCTTAGGCTGCCCCGCATTTCGACCTGAGCCCCTGGGAGCTGGCAGAGAAAGGAAAGACAAACAAAACATGCATCCAATGAAACAGAGCTGCTGAAAGAGGCAGATAACAACTTTAAAAAAAGTAACAAGCACTGTAGATATTTAAATATAGCAAAAGGAGTGTTTGTGGAGCTTTAACAAATGTGATTTTCTAACTACACACTTCAGTTGATGAGTTGAAGGAGAAAATGGTCACTACTGAGATTCAGATAAGTAGCAGGGAAAATCAAATGTCCAGCAAATACCTCAGAACACAGAACAAAAATATAGAGATGGAAGTTAAGGAAAAGGTCAGTCTGAAGGTAAATCTACTGACCTAACATATGAATGATAGGACTTCTAGAAGGAGAGAAAGGAATAGATGAAAGAAATAATAAACATAATAGAACAACATTGCCCTGAGCTGAAGGAAGACTTGCCTTTGCAAGGTGGAAAGGATTCGATGAGTTTCAGGCTGAACTGACAAGAACCTAGGTGTGTTTCTGAACTCTAAAGAGGAAAGTGTCACAAGGTCTATGCAATGACCTCAACATAATTATAAAGAGAAAAGAATCATGTTGGCAGTAGAATTCCCATTGACACTACAACCTAGGAGCTAGCGAAACTGACTCTGTAGGACTGTGCCTGATCAAGTGATCCACCTGTTCAGGAAAAAGATATATTTAAGGCTAAACCCCATCTGATGAAAATATTCAAAGAAAGATGCTCCTGGACCATGAATGAACCAGAGAAAATGAAACGGGAAAATAGAACTTTCAAATTAATAATGGGAAAAATGAAAGCCAGCTGAAATAAAGAAAAATAAAATGGATGGGTTTCAACACAGGCTACAGGTCTGTGGATCAGCTATGGATTGGCTGGGCTTGGTTAGGCTTGGCTTCAGGCTACAGGTTGGGGTTAGCTCTGCTCCCTCATTCAATGGCCAATGATCCTCAGTTAAATGGTTTCCTCAAGGAGGAGGACAGTATGGAAAGGAGCCGAGTCAAACCAGGGATGAATGTGGCATATGCTGTGTTTGCTCACCTTTCACCAAAGTCACTCATCAGGCTAAGGGCAATGGGATGACTGTGTCTACTCCATCCTTACTGAAGCCGTGGCTAAGATGGGGGAAAGGCAGGGGTAAGTGGGGAGGAAGAGAACCATGTGCAGATAGTACTGTTTACTTGCCAGTATAAGCTGAATACCAAACTTTACTTTTTTATTTTAATTAATCAATTAATTAATTTTGGCCACACAGCATGGCATGTGAGATATTAGTTCCCTGACCAGGATTGAACCCATGCCCCCTATAGTGGAAGCATGGTGTCTTAACCACTAGACCACGAGGGAAGTCCCCCAAACTTTACTTTTTAAAACAAAAGCAAAAACTCTGAATAAAATATTAGCAATTAATAGAAATATTCTCTATCTTGACCTGAGTGGTGGGTATGTAAGTATTTTAGCTGTTCACTTAGGATTTGTTCTCCTTTTTTGTGATATTCTTCAAGAAAAAGCCTAAATATATATTAGAAAATTAAAAGACCAGACAACAGACAGATCTGTGAATAAAGAATACATGGCTTGTTATTGAAGGTCATTGAAGGTTTTAAACAGCTTCCTAAAAGGTACACTTCATGAGATCAGAGATTTTGTTTCTGTTTATCGCTGTGGACTTAAATAATGCCCATGACATAGTAATCTGTCTATAAGTTTTGCCACTGATGATGAAATGAAGTAACAAATAGATTGCACCAAAATATAATATAGTTTGACCAAGTAGATTTTTTCCCCAGGAATAAGTATCAGGAACTCCATTCATATAGTTTATTAATATCAGCTGGTTAAAGGGGGAAAATTGTGGGATCATTTTATCTGAATAGACAGTGCAAGGACTTGGTAAATTCAGCAGCCATTCTAAAATTTGTTCATAGTAAACTTGAAATAGAAACTGCTTAAATATTTAAATAGAATACTCATCAACATCTAATAGGAAATGATATTCTAAATAGTGAAACACAGGTAATTTCAATTAAAATTAGAAACTTGACAGGGGTACTTGCTGTCATCATTGCTCTTCAAAATTACTTTGGAGGTTCTAACAAATGCAGTAATACAAGAATATGGAATAATTGCTATAAACAATTAGAAAAAGAGAAATAAAGCTATCTTTTTTTCCTTTCTGTTTATATTAGAGTTCACCCAGAAAATTCAAAGACTAGGTAAAAACCTGCTGGAATTAATAGGATAATTTGGAAAGGGTTTTGTAGTGATACAGAATGTCATAATGGTCTTTCTTTATTTCAGCAATAAACGCCTAGATATAGAAGTAGGAGAAAAATTTCAATACAAGTGTGGCAAGAGATATGTAGTGCCTGCAGTAAATTTAGCACAAAAATCACAAGGTCTATTTATAGGAATTTCTGAAATCTTATTTAAAGATGTTCTTAGTTGAGAAGGCAATATTATAAACTATCAGTTCTTCTAAAATTAATATTTAAATATATAACTTAAATTTCCATAAGGATTTTTGATTTGGACAAAATTATAGTAATGATTATGAAGAACAGCATAATGACAAAAAATTGGCCAAAAAGTTAATATCTGAATATGACAATAGCCCTTACAAATTGATAAGTAAAAGAAAACCTAATTTTTTAAAACAGGGGCAAAGGATATGAAAAGGAAGTTTAGAATGGTCAAGGAACAAAAGAGAGAATACTGAAAATAGGAGCCATCAAGGAAATGCAAATTAAACTAAAAATGAAATAGCACTTTTTGTTTATTTGACACCATATTTTAAAAGATACAACACTGATTGCTGGAGGAGGTTCAGGAAAGCGGTACTATCATATGGGGTGGAAATGTGAGTTTTGGGGACTATAATCTCTGGACATCTATTAAAATAAAAATACAGTTCCTCTTTGACCAGCAGTCTCACTCCTAAGGGTCTACCCCTTAGTTATTAAACCATGAATGTGTTAAAATAATTATACAAAGATGTTTATAGCAGTATTGCTCCCCAGTCCCTGGGATTCTCCAGGCAAGAACACTGAAGTGGGTTGCCATTTCCTTCTCCAATGCATGAAAATGAAAAGCGAAAAGGAAGTCGCTCAGTCGTGTCCGACTCTCCGCGACCCCATGGACTGCAGCCTTCCAGGCTCCTCCGTCCATGGGGTTTTCCAGGCAAGAGTACTGGAGTGGGGTGCCATTGCCTTCTCCAAAGTAGAAAACTAGATAAAGTTAAATAGAAGATGGAAGAAAAAGTAAAAATAATAAAATCAAAATAAAGTTATTAAACATCAGCTTCTATTGCCACAAGGCTCGGGCTCAGTCTATAATAAAGGACAATGAAGTCATTAGAGAGATGTAAAGGCTCAGCAGCATTAAACTAAGACTTTCTATGCTCCAGTACTAGAGATTGAAAAGATAATTGCAAAGGATTCTTTTTGTGCTTGCTTTAACGTCGTTTGATACTATGCTCTTGTGCCACCTAAAATCCCTGGTGTCATAGCTCCAGCACGTGGGCAAATGCTGATCTAGTCTAATCTTCACTTCCTCAGTTGGAAAATCAACCCCAGGAAAGATGGGTGCCTCGTACAAGGTCAACACCTGAAAAGATGTGTGCCTCGTACAAGGTCAAACACCTGGGCAGAGGCATGTCCTTCTATCTCACCAGGCTGGCTCTTCTTGAAGAAGCAGATCCCTCTAGAAATTTCAAAGAAGCAGCAAAATTAAGAGATGACATTCAATTCTATTCCTTGCTGGTTATGGAAAATAACTCCTTACTCCCTTCCTTTCAGTTACTTAGAAAAATAATCTTGTTGCCACAAAAATTAAAATAGATGTTCAAAGGGTAGCATGGAATATGTAAAGGTTCTTGGAGGAGAAAAATGTTCGTCAAGAAACTATTTAAAATGCTTTGTCTTGTTTCTCAGGGCGGGGAAGGAATTTAAGAATAGAACTCACGGAAGCAAGGGTTCCAAATGGAATAGAGCGGTCGGGTAATTACAATGTGATGGGTAATTACGTCTTTCCAGGAAGTGCCTAAATTACAGGGCAAGTGTGAGGTCCCTGCTGCTTCCTCCTGAGAAGAATAATACAGGCCAGAAAAATCAAGGTCTGGCTGGTAGGCATTTGAAATCTGGGCACACCTAGACCATGGCAAAGCAGCTTTGTGTCAGGGGCTCACTGCTGCCCCCTCCTTCCTTTAGCCCCTTGTCTGGGGGGTTGAGGGGACCCTGTCTCTGATGCCCACTCCCTTCCCTGACCAATCCCCATAGTGAGGGTGGCGCCCTGCACCCCCTTCCTCTCAGCCTTCTCTTTAGCACTAAGAGATGAAAATGGTGGAAAGTCAACACTGGTGAGGTCATGGAGAAGGGGCAGCCATAAAATAGCAGATCCTGGTTCCCCTCTCCTCTGCACAAAGGCACCTTTCATTTCCTTGGAAAAATCCACCATGGGCCCTGGTGAATGAATGGTCTTCCCCAGGACTTCTGTTTACTCAGCTCTTGCCTGGGAGGCCAGGCCTGGCTGACACAAATGCCATCTTTTTTAAGCCATACTGACCTCAAACTGGCAGAGTGGAGAAATAAGTGTTTGTATGAGGGGATCCCACAGGGAAGGTCCATGGAATTTTCCTGCAGCCATTTTGACTACAACCATTGCAGCTGTTAAACACACAGTTGCTTTGACACACAGGGCTGTTTTGACTCAGCCTAAAAGCCAACCATTAAACTTTAGGCTTTAAAAAAAAGGCCAAGTCCACAGACACCCCATCCAGCTCCTAAGCCTCACCCCTTGGGTGGGTGAATCAGGAATGGAGTGAGGATTATAAGTCTGTTGGGCACATTGATTGATGATTTTAAGAAAGTGTTCTACACTTAGACATAACCTATCAAAGTGTCAAGAAAGGAGTATAAGAATGGTCCCTCAAAGCATCTCACTTCTCATCCAGCTCCACTCTTGCCCTTCCCCTTTCTCACATTGCCCCCTCTGTTGATTTTTGTCCCTGCCCCCATTTAAACTCCTCAGCAGCAGGCACCACTTCTTCTGAATAGCAAACAGTAACAGCTGCTTGGTACGTGCTTATTTTACTAACGGAATAAAATATGCTGACATTCAGTTGGGTCTTTACCCACAGCTCCAGAAGAAAAGATAATAAGTGAAGTAAGGTCTCTAGACCAGTGGTTTCTTCAAACTCTTTGACCATAGTCTATGACCAAAAAATCTAAAGCATTCTCTACTACAATCCAGTGTAGTACAACCTCTCTCTCTCCCTCACACACACACACTCACACTTAATATTAAAAGTTTGATATAATAAAACTTAATCTCACTTTGCTATTTTCTATTCTGTGCCATTTTGTTCTCCTTGGTTTCATTTTCAAAAATGCTTGACCACTCTTCATTCAGTTGATTCACCTGATAGGCGGTGACCCACAATATGAAAACACCAGTCTTGACCCTAGCTGGACCTGGCTGGACCCACTCCTGGTGGGCCCTGTAAGCAGGGTACCAGCCTCGTGTGTCATTGCTCAGGGCTCACTCACCTCCCTGGAGGTGCAGAAGAAGGAGTTGCACCGTGTGCTTCTGAGCTCATGCTGGCTTCCCATCCTCACTGGCCCCTCTACCTGCGTAGGTAACTGGTGCTCAGTGGACTTTGTGGGATAGGTGGGTAGGCTGAGTGTTCTGTGCCAATGTAAAGTTCGGGCCTGCTATGCCAGTCAGGGTACAGTTGGGAAATGGGAAACCGCATTGGGTATTTCAACAGATGGGAATTAACATAGGAAATTGCTAACATAGCTATTGAAGGGGCTGACAAAAAGGTGCCATGAGGTAACTCAGAGATAAAGTCCAGCAGTTAAGTGGTTCCTAAGCTTACTCCTTTTCTTGGGCTCCAAAATCACTGTGGACAGTGACTACGGCCATGAAATTATATCAATCCTTGGAGAAAAGCTATGACAAGCCTATTGCTATGGTTAAGTCACTTCAATCGTGTCCGACTCTGTGTGACCCCATAGATGGCAGCCCACCAGGCTTCCCCGTCCCTGGGATTCTCCAGGCAAGAACACTGGAGTGGGTTGCCATTTACTTCTCCAATGCATAAAAGTGAAAAGTGAAAGTGAAGTCACTCAGTCGTGTCCGACCCTCAGCGACCCCATGGACTGCAGCCTTCCAGGCTCCTCAGTCCATGGGATTTTCCAGGCAAGAGTACTGGAGTGGGGTGCCATTGCCTTCTCCGATGACAAGCCTAGGCAGTGTATTAAAAAGCAAAGACATCATTTTGCCAACAAAGTTCCACATCATCAAACCTGTGGTTTTTCCAGTAGTTATGTATGGATGTGAGAGTTGGACCATAAAGAAGGCTGAGTGCCAAAGAATTGATGCTTTTGAACTGTGGTGCTAGAGAAGACTCTTGAGAGTCCCTTGGACTACAAGGGGATCAAACCAGTTAACCCTAAATAAAATCAACCCTGAATATTCCTCAAAAGAACTGATGCTGGAGCTGAAGTTCTAATACTTTGGCCACCTGATGCAAAGAGCCACCTCATTGGAAAAGACCCTGATTCTGGAAAAGATAGAGGGCAGGAGGAGAAGGGTGTGACAGGGGATGAGATGGCTGAATGGCATCATCAACTCAATGGACATGAGTTTGAGCAGATTCTGGGAGATAGTGAAAGACAGGGAAGTGTGTGTGCTGCAGCTCACGGGCTGGCAAAGAGTTGAACAAGACCGAATGACTGAACAAGAAAGTTGGCTGAGTGGTTCTTAAGCTGGCTGGTTTGCTGCATGTCCATAGATTTTCTTGGCAAGGAGACAATGACATTTAGATAAGTGGATTTAGACAGTTTACTTCTCGCAGCACAGCAGGTCTCATGAGTTTCATAATTTCATCCATTTCCCTTGTCTTGTAGTCCACATTCTGTCCATTGCTATAATAAAGAGAGAGTGACCAAAAAAAGGAAAGGAAGGGGAGAGCTTCCTGCAGGGAGAAGGGCAGGGAGAGGGCAGGAGGCCACGCTCAGCCACCCAAGGCCCCTTGTCGGTGGCCCCTTCCTTCCTGCTAGGATCCCTACCTGCCCTCTCCTCAGTGCTCATCCTCACTCCCTCCATGGTCCTACTTCTCAGTCCTTGATTTTTTAAGCTACTTTATTGAGGTATGATTGACATGTAAAAAGCTGTACATATTTCAAGTATACACCTCGATGAGTTTGGGAATATGTGTACATCCATGAAACCATTACCACCATCAGGGAATAATTATATGCATCACCTTCCAAGCATTCGTCCTGCCCCCTTTATCATGATTTTTATGTGTATGGTAAGTAGACCTAACATAAGATCTATTTCCTTACAAAATTCTAAATATACAATGTATATTGTTAGCTATGGTGTTATGCTATCTAGTAGATTTCCAGAATTTATTTATTCTGCATACCTGAAACTTTATACCTTTTGACCATAACCTTCCCATTGCCCCATCCCCTCAACCTCTGACAACCACCATTTTACTCTCTGTTTCTATGAATTTTACTATTTTAGATCCTACCTGTAAATGAGCTCATACAGTGTTTGTCTTTCTATATCCAGCTTATTTCACTTAACATGATGACCTCAGAGTACATTGTATTAGTCAGGGTTCTTCAGAGAAACAGAAGCAACAGGATATGTATATATATATATATATATATATATATATATACACACACACACACATATTGGAGAAGGCAATGGCACCCCACTCCAGTACTCTTGCCTGGAAAATCCCACGGATGGAAGAGCCTGGTGGGCTGCAGTCCGTGGGGTCGCTAGGAGTCAGACATGACTGAGCGACTTCACTTTGACTTTTCACTTTTATGCATTGGAGGAGGAAATAGCAACCCGCTCCAGTGTTCTTGCCTGGAGAATCCCATGGACAGAGGAGCCTGGTGGGCTGCTGTCTATGGGGTTGGACACAGAGTTGGACACGACTGAAGTGACTTAGCAGCAGCAGCATACACACATATACATAAGATATATAGATACATATAACAGAAGACATACATACGTATAAGATACATTTCATAGATACGTATAAGAGGACGTTTCAATGGGAATTGGTGCATGTAGTTATGTAGGCCAAGAAATCCCACAATCTACCATCTTCAAGGTAGAGAACTAAGAAGGCCTGTGGTGTAATTCAGTCCAAGTCTGTCTGAAGGGCTGAGAACCCAGAGGCCACAAAGACGCAAGAACCAGGACTCTGATGAGCAAGGGCAGGAAAAGCTGAATGATGTCTCAGCTCAAGAAGAGACAGCATGTGAGCCCTTCCTTCACCTTTTTTGTTCCAGTTGGGCCTTCAGGAGATTAGAATATGACTGCCAACATTGCTGAGGGCTTATCTCTTTACTCAGTCTACTCAGTCAAATGCTGATCTCTTTTGGAAATACCCTCATGGACATATCCAGAAATAATGTCTTACCAGTTATCTGGGCATTCCTTTAGCCTAACCAAGTTGACACGTAAAGTTAACCATTATATCTTCTATATCCTTGTTGCAAATGGGAGGGTTCTTTCTTTTTTAAGGCTAAATAAGTTTCCGTTGTATGGATATACCACATTTTCTCTATCTGTCCATTTGTTGGTGAATACTTAGGTTGTTTCCATATCTTGGCTATTGGGAATCTCAGCCCGACCACCATGATGCTCCTCATGACCTGGACTTTGGACTAGAAAACTCCTGCCATTACATGTGAAAAATAGAGGAAGAGAGAATTTGGTACCCAAGACCTCTGGATAAGGTCCAAGTGTTACGAAGAAGACATTGTTTAGCACGTCAGAGCTAGAAGGGATCTTAATCACCACCTAATTAAAGCCTTCATTTCACGGAGAAGGAGGCTGGACTCAGCTGCTCAGGAACACCCTTAGATCTTCAGGTTTCCCTGGCATACTCTTGCCCACCGTTGCAGAGCTTTCCTTCCCAATCTGGTCTGGCCAGCCCTCTGGCACCGGGCCTTGTCTAGGGCAGTCATGCCACTGATGTCATCTGCTCTTGCTTCTCTCAGTCCTTGTACTGTGCTCTCTCTCCTTGTGGGGAAGGATGGTGGCAAGTCCTGGGTTCAAATCTCTGATAGTTACTTGCTGAGCGACCTTGAGCATCATTTCACTTCTCTGATACCAAACTTCCTTGCTCTGAGAATGAGGATCTATTTTTTTTAATGGTGTGGTACAGACTAGATGAAATAATGTTCATGCCTAAGACAGCTATGGCACCATGGAAAGAAGTTAGAAGACTTGGGTTCAATTTCCTGATTTGCTATTTGTCTGAACTTGGGCAAAGTTGTAGCTTCCCTGACCTCAGCATATTGATCTCTAAAATGGGAATAATACTTCCTCTCAAAAACAATTGTTATGATGATGATTTTATTCATCCACTCATTGAGCAAATATTTATTAAACTATGAACTACTATGTGCCAAATTCCATTCTAGATGCTAGGAAAGAAGCTGTGATTAAGATCTACAGAACTTTTCAATGAATTTGTATTCTATTGGGAGACACAAATAATAAGCAAGTGAATAGATGCACACATAATCTAATATTCTGAAGTGAAAAGTACTATGAAAAATGAGTGTGAGAGAGAGATTGTAGGAAGGCAGTTGGTAAATTGCTGTTGTTTAGTCACTGAGTCATGTCCAACTCTTTGTGACCCCACGACTGTAGCCCATCAGGTCCCTCTGACCATGGGATTTCCCAGGCAAAAATACTGGAGTGGGTTGCCATTTCCTTCTCCAGGGGATCTTCCCAACCCAGAGATTGAACCCAGGTCTCCTGCATTAGCAGGCATATTCTTTACCACTGAGCCACCAGAGAAGCCCTATTTGATAAATTACGGATCACCTGATAATTGCCTGGCATTTAATAAGTGCTCAATAAATGCTAAATTCCCTCTTGTCTTCATTTCTGATTTCCACCTTCCATAGTCATTTCCACACCCACTGTTACTCTCAGGATGCCCACAATCCCACTTTGAGCATCCTCACCATTTCTATCAACCATCCTCCCAGCCACGTTATGTTTCTTCTCACACTCCACCCCTTGCAGCCCCTGGACCAGGCACTGGGCACTCAGTGACCGCAGGGCATCAGTGACATAGGAAGTCTGGTGCACAGCCGCAGAAAGGCAAGGAACCAGAGGCACAGGATGTAGCCCGGAGCATTCCCCTCTGTGCTGCACAGCTGCTTATGCCCTGGGGACTTGCCCTTTTAGGACTGGGAGATCTTTATGAACAAATTTTCAGTTTAGTAATGAAGAGATTCTCTGAAAATACCACAGTGATTATCAAGGATCAAGACTGTCTCTTCTAAATTTATTTGTAATAGTGAACTTTAACATCATTAATTAATTGATCTTATTCACTAAAGAGTGTAAAAAGCAATTCCAAAATATAGAGCAAAAACAAGGGAAAAAACTTAAAATAATTTTTTATGTGAAAAAGGCAAAGCATGTTTTTTTTTTTTTTTTATTTGTAAATACATACTCTGTCCCCTTTCACTCTCTGCCTTTGTTATGATTAGCTCCAGGTGTGAGGTGCTTGTCTATTCTGCGGGGAGTTCAAGGTCAGGAAGGTTCTTGATTAATTCTGTTCGGGGTTTCAGAGGGACAGTTCACCTTTTTTGGGAGACAAGAGTTTAAATTAATCTTCCTTCAGTGGCAAAGCCTCCCTTTCACCCTTCTCTTCCTCCTAGAGCCCCCATCTGAAGCCCCTTCTCTGAGGCAGGCACCTACATTTCATCTCTGAGCAAGGCTAGGTGCCAGCACTGGAGGCCACGTAGGAGTGAGGACCCAGAGATCCTCTCTCAGGGAGACATAGTCTTAGATGCAGCTCAGGCTTTCACCACTAATATGACTGGTATGACCAGGCCTCAGTTTCCCCACATATAAAATGACGGAACAAGCATATATCAGCCTCCCCCAACTGTTATCCACTAACAGCAGGCTCATGAGATGCTCTGGGGACAGCAGCACATTGGACCACAAGCTGTTGAGCCACTCCCGCCTGCAGGAGCCCCTGGGGAGGCCTGCAGCTGAAGGTCAGCTCTCACTGCAACCAGCCCAGCCACCCACACACTTGGCTGGGACCAGAGCCCTTTCCTGCCAGGTGCCTGCAGGCTGCTCTCTGGGAAAAGCCAGCAGTGGGTTTCTAGAGGCCTTTCCCAGTCAGAGCACAGGGCTGTGAGGCTCTGGGTTCCCTCCCTGACCTGTGGCCTGTGGTCATGTCCTGCCTCCTGGAGCTGCTTCGGCTGCAGTGGGCCTGATTCTCCGCAGGCTGGTGGTTATGGGCAGGACCCACTGGGTGCACAGCCGCAGCCGTGAGCAAACGGGGCTTCATTGCTGCAGCCCCAGACAGGCTGCCTCATCCTGCCCCTCCTCACACCCTCCCTCAGCTTTTCCCAGATTCCCTGGGGCAAGTGAGACTCATGGTGATGCTCAGGATAAACTGTGGAAGGGCAGGTCAGCTTTGCCGGGTGGGGCCCACATCAGGGTCACCAGCAGGCTTGGAGAAATGGAAGGGAGGCACAGCTGGCAGAGCAGCCGAGTTAGTTTGGTTCCCTTCCCATTCTTTTTGGCTCCAGAAAGAGGTGACAAATGAAACATCCTTGGTGAAGGAGAGGAAAGGCAGTGCACAAAGACCCTGGGATTGAGGCCGAGGTGGCCAAGGTCAGGCAGGGGGAGCTGGTGACTTCAGCCTGTGCGGGGTCGACCAGGAGTCCAGCTGGCACAGCCGCAGGAGCTGGTGGGAGGTCTGGCTGGAGTGTAAGCCTGAGTCATCCTGAGATGGCGGAATCCAGGGGAGTCACCCCTGTGAGTGATGATCACCTTGAGGAAGGATGTCACGGATGTATGTGTCTGGAAGGTGAGTCAGGGACCCACAGAACAGAGGTCTCAGCAGTCCTGGGAATGGCTTCCTCTGTTGCCTTGTTCTGATGTGTTTTCTCTCCTGAGTGACTTCAAAGGAATGAAAGCTTCACAAATGACGTTTCTACAGCAAAATGAGCGGGTGTGCATCAGCGCTCGGAAATTGTGCAATTAGAGGTTGATAACGCTCCTCTCCCTCCCTCTCTCCTTGCTTCCATCATATCTGTATGCATCTTTCAGATATTTACTAAACAACTACCACATGCAGGCATGTGACTGGGAACAGAGAGATGATCGAGACACGAATGGTCCCTGCTCTCACATCCCCTGTGCCTAGAGCAGGAGAAGGACACGAAACAATCCCAGATAATCACCAACAACCTGGACCTAGTCTGGGGGGCTCTGAATGCCTCTAACAGGGGCCTTGGCAGAACTGGAGGGCCGGGGAGGACAGCACGCTGAAGAGGAGACAGAAAGGGAGGAACGTTCCCGGGAAGTGCGCTCCAAGCAGAGGGGCAGAGGAAGTGGAGGCTTTGAGAAGCAGTGTGGTCAGTGGACCTGAGAGAGGGGAGTGACGGCAGGGGCAGGAATCAGGCCAGGCAGGGCCTGGGGCTGCGCTGAGGATGCTGGGATTTATCCTAAGAGCAATTCTCAGGCAGGGGAGGGCGGAGGATGGCTCTGCAGGGTGGCTGTGAGATCCTGCTGGTGGACTCTTCTGACCCCACCATCAGTCACACCCGTGGAAGGGTGCGAGCTTATAATCAGGGAGAGGCTCAGGACTGGGTGTTCTGCTCCAGGAGGCTGGCTTCCAGGTGTCATCCTGCCCAGACCCACGGTGGGTGACTGTGGGCAGATGCTTCAGTCCCCCTTACTGTAAAGTGGCTTGAGTATGACTTGGATCAGTGTGTTGAATTTCTACGGATAAATGATTGTAGGAGGCAGGGGGAAGCCTTGTGCTGTTTCAGTGGAGAGTCTAGGCCCAAACAGAGGATACTGACAGCCCTGCTCCAGCCAGCAAACTCTGGGGTCATAGAACATGCTGTCTCTTCCTCGTGAGGTGGTACCTTACTCCAGGAATTGGAGAAATCCCAAGGAAGAACCAAGTAGTTCCCAGATACTTTGATATAGGAAGGAGTCCAAGCTTTGGGGTCAGAAAGGACTTGGACTTGCTTTCTGGATCTGCCTCTAGCCGTGTGGCCTTGAGCAGATCACTTAATGTCTCTTAGCCACACGTCCTCATCTGTGACATGGAGACAGTTACAACAAGTTGCAATGCTTACCAGTTGTTTCAAGGCTTATAGATGGTGTTTGTAAGTAGTGGAGGTGGGGAATATTCTGAGAGAGGGGGCTTCTCACCTGCACTCCTAGAAAGGAGATGCTTCCTCTGTCATCAGAGCCCTGCAACAGTCCTTCATCCATCAGCCATCACTGCCAGGAAGTCCCGACCTGTCTCTCTCTGCATGGTAGCTGGAGCTCATCTCCCTTGATGTATCCTAAGTCGAGCCTGGCAGAATCTGGGCTCCATCCCCAGAGAGAGGCACCTAGACTGCCGGCCACCTACAGGACCACTCTCCTCCTTGCCCCCTCAGAGTTCATGGAGACAGGGAGTGCTGGTCCCACTGAATCCAGTGCAGGAAAGCTGCCTTGATTGAACCCTGTCAATGCAGGCACAGAAACTAACCCCTCATCCTTACCTTTGGGCCACACGCCAACACCTACGCCTGCAGCTCTAAGCCTTCCCAGGACCAGCACAGGAGAGACCCACCCTGAGATGAGCAGGGGGCCAGGATGAGAATATGGGGTTTCTGGGGCTGCAAACACATACAGACATATGCACCAACATGGACACACATAATTGTGTAACACATACAAAGTTGTGTCAGGGGACCCAGGACCTAGAGACCCCCCAGATAATTCAGTCCATGAACTGAACACATAATTGTGTAACACACACAAAGATGTGTCAGGGGACCCAGAACCTAGAGACCCCCCAAATAATTCAGTCCATGAAAATGTTACCTAACTTTTCCAGATCTCAGATCTCCTGTCTGTGAACAGGGATGGTAGTAAGAGGGTAATGTGGTTAAGGTCACACATAAGGTACATAGAACCTGGCAGGGCTCAGAGTGGATGCTCAAGTGTTCCTTAGCTGTGATTCATTACAGCTAGAAACCCTCCTAGGACACAGACAGACATGGGAACACCAGGACACCAGGTCTGTGGGATCAGATCACAGTTCAGTTCAGTTCAGTCGCTCAGTCATGTCCGACTCTTTGGGACCCCATGAATCGCAGCACGCCAGGCCTCCCTGTCCATCACCAACTCCCGGAGTTCACTCAGACTCACGTCCATCGAGTCAGTGATGCCATCCAGCCATCTCATCCTCTGTCGTCCCCTTCTCCTCCTGCCCTCAATCTTTCCCAGCATCAGGGTCTTTTCCAATGAGTCAAGTCTTCTCATGAGGTGGCCAAAGTATTGGAGTTTCAGCTTCAGCATCGGTCCTTCCAATGAACACCCAGGACTGATCTCCTTTAGGATGGACTGGTTGGATCTCCTTGCAGTCCAAGGGACTCTCAAGAGTCGTCTCCAACACCACAGTTCAAAAGCATCAATTCTTCGGTGCTCAGCTTTCTTCACAGACAAAATCTCACATCCATACATGACTACTGGAAAAACCATAGCCTTGACTAGACGGACCTTTGTTGACAAAGTAATGTCTCTGCTTTTTAATATGCTATCTAGGTTGGTCATAACTTTCCTTCCAAAGAATAAGTGTCTTTTAATTTCATGGCTGCAATCACCATCTGCAGTGATTTTGGAGCCCCCCAAAATAAAGTCAGCCACTGTTTCCTCATCTATTTCCCATGAAGTGATGGGACCAGTTGCCATGATCTTAGTTTTCTGAACTAAGTTTTCTGTTGAGCTTTAAGCCAAATTTTTCACTCTCCTTCTTCACTTTCATCAAGAGGCTTTTGAGTTCCTCTTCACTTTCTGCCATAAGGGTGGTGTCATCCGTATATCTGAAGTTATTGATATTTCTCCAGGCAATCTTGATTCCAGCTTGTGCTTCTTCCAGCTGATCACAGGTATACACATTTCCCAGGTCTGGCCACAGACACAGGTGCAGGGGCCCATCCGAGAGAAGCCCACTGGTGGCCAGTGTGGTGGGGCCCATCTGGTTTGGCTTCGGCCCAGTGAGGCCCACTCTGTCTCAGTCAGACTGCAGTAAGAAAATAGAATGAGAAAAGAATTTGCCTGGCAACTTCTAATGAGCAGAATTTTGAGACAGGGTGTGGAGGGAGACCAGGGAGAGAATGGCGTGAGGAGGGTCCGAGGGCTGGGCCTGAGACATCAAAGCTTCTTTCAAGAGGTCAGTTAGTCAGTTAGGTTGCTTTTAGCTCACAGCTGGGCCTGCTGTGTAGCCCCCACCCCACCCTCTGCCCCTTCAGTGGAAGGTGTATTGCCAGCAGCATCTGACATGACAGGTGTTTCGAGATAATCCAAGACAGCGGGTTGTGTCCCCATCTGAGTTACTGCAGGATAGGCCACTCTTCAAGATTGAGATGAGGAAATTAGAACCTGATGACCAGTACAAAGGGAAGGGGCCTGAGGCCACTTGAAGATGGGGATTGGAGTCATTTCTATGGCTGGAGGGCTATTTAGGTGACCAACTTTTGAATCATAAACACAGCAGAAATGTAAGCACATAGGTCCAACTCTTGCAAAAACAATATCCCCAGCTGCTAAGGGTGGAGGCGGGGTGTGGGGATTGTGAGGGTTTAATAAGAGGAAGCTCTGTGAAAGGTGACTGTGGAACAGAGGGGACACTGCATTGAGGTCAGTCAACCTGAAAGAGGGTTAGACATGAAGGGCTCCTCTAGGAACCTTCTCTCAGTTGACTAAAAGATTTACCATGATCCCACACTACTTACATTTAAAAGGAGTCTGTGAGTGAATAATTAGTCCCTATCATTTTTTTCTTTCAAGGATGAAGTCCTCCCCCCTCCCCCTCCCCCGTAATCTGTGATTAACGCGCACTGACTCTGGATGTCAGGGGGGGATTAAAGGATCGGTTAGGCACTTTTGAACAAAAGGTGGCCATCTGGCTGCTGCAGGTGCAAGGGCTGGGGTGGAAGGTGGCAGATGGTTTGGTTTTCTGAAGACAAATTAGGGAATACGGAAGATGACAGATGGGCAGGTGTTGTGAAAGAGTTTTGCCCAGGTGAAACAAAGATTTTTTTTTTCCATTTAAATTCGGGCT
This sequence comes from Bubalus kerabau, assembly GCF_029407905.1. Classification (NCBI taxonomy): domain Eukaryota; kingdom Metazoa; phylum Chordata; class Mammalia; order Artiodactyla; family Bovidae; genus Bubalus; species Bubalus kerabau. The sequence continues at coordinate 181,184,085 of NC_073625.1, read as the reverse complement.
AAGCACAAGGATTTCATCACTCTTTACTAACTGCCTTTCAAACTTTGCCCACAAATGCAGGAGGAATCTCTCTATGGCAAATTAATTTGGGAAAGAACACAATAAAAAGAAGAGAAAGGAGAAACTAGGCAGGCCTAGCATCCCTTATCTGCAATTTCAAAATGTAAAACAGTTCTGAAAACTGTAAGTTTTTAAAAACTCATTTGGCAGCATGACCTGACCTGAATTGACCTGCAGCTCTTCATTGTCTTTATTCCATGTAGTGCGAACATTTGGTGCTGAAATACTGATGCATTTGACTACTGAGTCCTGCCAAGCTTCCACTGGGGTTTTACGTAATACAAGTAAAGTATGCTATATTAACTTTCTAAAATTCCCAAAGTTCTGGATTCTGAAACACATTTGGACCCAGGGGTTTGTGGATGGGTCCCAGCCACTTCCAGGGACAGCTGAGAATGAGTGCTGGGTGGTCTGCCTAGTGGTGGGTCTCAGCATGGGACGCCCAGGTGAAAGACAGTGGAGGAGAGGCTTCAAGAAAAGGCTGCATCTCTTTGTATGGGTGCACTTGTGAGGGAGTGGGGGACACTTGGGGAGGGGATGGGGACACTTGAGGAGGGGTTGGGGGACACTTATGAAGGTGTGGGGGACAGGGAGGTGTGGGGGACACTCGGGGAGGGGGTATGGGACACTTTGGAGAAGGCAATGGCACCCCACTCCAGTACTCTTTCCTGGAAAATCCCATGGACGGAGGAGCCTGGTAGGCTACAGTCCATGGAGTCTCGAAGAGTCGGATACGACTGAGAGACTTCACTTTCACTTTTCCCTTTCATGCATTGGAGAAGGAAATGGCAACCCACTCCAGTGTTCTTGCCTGGAGAATCCCAGGGATGGGGGAGCCTGGTGGGCTGCGGTCTATGGGGTTGCACAGAGTCAGACATGACTGAAGCGACTTAGCAGCAGCAGCAGCATGGGACACTTGGGGAGAGGGTGGGGACATGCGGAAGAGGTGGGGAACACTTGGGGAAGGGTGGGGGATACTTGGGAGGGGGTAGAGGGATACTCAGAGAAGGCAATGGCACCCCTCTCCAGTACTCTTGCTTGGAAAGTCCCATGGACGGAGGAGCCTGGTAGGCTGCAGTCCATGGGGTTGCAAAGAGTCAGACACGACTGCAGTGACTTAGCAGCAGGAGGGATACTTGGGAAGGGGGAGCAGGGATATACTTGGGGTGGGAAATGGGCATACATTTGGGTTGGGGGAACTGGGGGTTGGTGCATGCCCAGGCTGGTTCTGCTGACTCAAGGATGTGACATTAAGAAAGGAGAGAAGCCCTTAGGAAAGCTGTCTCCCTGTCTGAAGTGATAGTACACTTTGAAATAGTTCTAGCGAAGTATTTTGATGGCAGTTTTCTTTTTAACAGACTCTTGAACAAATGTCCACCTGCCAAGCCATTCCCACTCCTTTTACAACACCTTTCAGCAGTCTAGGGTGTGGTTTTGCTATTCCCTGACTTGCCTTTTTGTCTCCATCAGGTGGGTCCCAGTCCTGTGTCCCTGCAGTGTCCCTTCCAGGGCAGTGAGGAGGTGGGAGGGAGCAAGCGGAGCCAAGGGATCATAAATAGATTCCACCTTTCCCATTCTTCTCACTGAGGCATCCTGATCTGCCCCAACAATAGCAGAAGCTGCAGCCACGGCCACGGAAGTGTTGTGTTACCCAGGACCCAGCATCAGGTAAGAGCGGGTGGCTGCAAAGGAGGGCGGAGTCAGAGGGGTCCTGCTGGCTGGAAGCTCCAGAGCAACTGATGAGAAAGGCTAAACAAGTAAACAAGTGAACACCCAGAGAGCTTTCATAATAAAGGAGAAAGCTTACCCATTTCTTGGACAACTTTTAAAACACAGAGTGTAACTCAAAAAGGAATATCCTGTGTGGTGTTTCTGCAGAGAACCCTGAGTGACTTGCATCTTTAAGAGAGGTTCTGCCATTGATACAAAGGTAAATTCTTAATGATTTCTTGTTGACATGATCAGCAATGGAAGACCTGAATGAGGCTCCAGACCAGTAGTTCTTCGGGGGTCACTGTAAACATGCAGCATAAACACTCCTGTTACAAAGGATGCAGGGCAGCCTCTGGGAGGTCCCCTGCACAGGGCGCAGGAAGAGACGCTCTTGGGCAGGGCTTATCGCCAGGAGAGGATAAGGCTCTGGGTGGGAACCTGGAGTCCTCTTCACAGACTGAAGAACTTCCTAAAGGAGGAGGAATCAGGGAACCAGGACCAATGGAAGGAGTCTCCATAGTCACCTTCTGTCTGCCTCTGTTGAAGGAAGAGTCCTTTGATGGGGTGGGCTCTGGGGAGAAGAGATGGGCTTCTCATCATCGGAGGTGGTGAAGCAGAGGTTTGCAACTCCTGGACAGATGGGCTGCAGAGGAGATTCACGTGTCAGATCAGGGATTAAAATATACAAGTTATTGAAAGACAGAGGATTTCTGAATCCATGGGTGTTATCTCTGGAGCCACTGATTGGCTCCTCCTCAAATCTCAGATTGTGAGTTTCTGAAGCTAGTGGGTAGACATTGTGTCCCTCAAGCTGCTGGGGAGGAGAGGTTGAGGACCTCTGGGCTGCTGATCTTCCCTGAGGGACTTGGAACAACAAGTACCTGGATAACTAAAGACAAATACTGAGTAAGAGCTTCCTAGGAGGCAATGGCACCCCACTCCAGTACTCTTGCCTGGAAAATCTCATGGATGGAGGAGCCTGGTAGGGTGCAGTCCATCGGGTTGCTAAGAGTCAGACACGACTGAGCAACTTCACTTTCACTTTTCCCTTTCATGCATTGGAGAAGGAAATGGCAACCCACTCCAGTGTTCTTGCCTGGAGAATCCCAGGGATGGGGGAGCCTGGTGGGCCGCCGTCTATGGGGTCGCACAGAGTCGGACACGACTGAAGTGACTTAGTAGTAGTAGGAGTAGGAGTATTTCAGTCCAGGAAGGGAAGCTCATCTCACATTTGACAACAAGCAGACTTTCTAGGGAGTGGCTTCTTCCACATGTAAGCAGGGACCCCCAAACCCCACTGCACCCATTGGCCTGGCAAGGGGCTGCTTCTGGTTTGTGGGTGATTGAATACAAAAGATGGGTATCTGCTAATACTTAAAAGCAGGGGAAATGTGGAGCTATCTAATTTATGTCTAGTACCCACTGCCTGTCCCCACTCTAAGCACCATCCAATGGAACTCTTCGCAATAATGGAAATGTTTTCTGATCCAGTATGACAGCCACCACCACAGGTGGCCACTGAGCACTTGGAATGTGGCTAGTGTGAATGAGGAACTGAAATTTTAGTTTCTTTAATCTTCATAGATGTAATTTAAATGCTGCCTAAGTCATTCGGATGGTAAAGAATATGCCTGCAATGCAGCAGACCCAGGTGCAATCCCTGGGTCAGGAGGATTCCCTGGAGACGGAAACGGCTACCTACTCCAGTAGGCGGGCAACAGTCCATGGGGTTGCAAAGAGTTGGACATGACTAATCAACTAATACTTTCACTTTCATTGTCTATTATATCAGACAGCACATTGCTGGACTATCTTATCTGCGGGTTCTTTGTCCATAGATTCAACCAACCTCAGATCAAAAATATTCAGAAACAAAAATTCCAGAAAGTTCCCAAAAGCAGAACTTGAAATTGCAACTATTCATATACATTTACATTGTGTTAGGCATTAAGATAATTTAAAGTATATGGGAGGATGTGCATAGGTTACATGCAATTAGCATGCCATTTTATATAAGAGACTTGAGTATCCTTGGATTTTAGTATCCCAGGAGGTCCTTGAACCAGGATGGATAGCAAGGGACAATTATATTTATTCTCTGAGAGCAGAATTTCTGTTTTTAAAAAATCTTCCTATCTCCAACTCCTTGGATAATACCAGTAAGTAAGTATTCAATAAACAGATAGTAAATGAAAATGAGGACCTTCTGGGAATTTTCTGTAGAGGGCATGGTTAAAATCTGAAAGCCCAAGAACTGCATTTAGTAGATTAATGTAGAAAGAAAATCAATGGAGATTGTTGGCTGGTTTGTCTGCAGTTTTGTTCTCATCACTGGCTTTGGAAATTGCTGCCATTTAAACCCTACTTCAGTATGCTTTGACAAATGAATACAAATGTATCGGTTCAGTTCAGTTCATTCGCTCAGTCACATCTGACTCTTTGCGACTCCATGGACTGCAGCACGACAGGCTTCCCTGTCCATCATCAACTCCCGGAGTTTACTCAAACTCATGTCCATTGAGTCGGTGATGCCATCCAACTATCTTTTCCTTTGTTGTCTCCTCCTCCTGCCTTCATTCTTTCCCAGCATCAGGGTCTTTTCAAATGAGTCAGTTCTTCGCATCAGGTGGCCAAAGTATTGGAGTTTCAGCTTCAACATCAGTCCTTCCAATGAATATTCAGGACTGAGTTCCTTTAGGATGAACTGGTTGGATCTCCTTGCAGTCCAAGGAGTCTTCTCTGACACCACAGTTCTAAAGCATCAATTCTTTGGCACTCAGCTTTCTTTATAGTCCAACTCTCACATCCATACATGTATGACTACTGAAAAAACCATAGCTTTGACTAGATGAAACTTTGCTGGCAAGGTAATGTCTCTGCTTTTTAATATGCTTTCCAGGTTGGTCACAACTTTTCTTCCAAGGAGCAAACATCTTTTAATTTCATGGCTGCAATCATCATCTGCAGTGATTTTGGAGCCCCTCAAAATAAAGTCTGTCTCTGTTTCCATTGTTTCCCCATCTATTTGCCATGAAGTGATGGGACTGGATGCCATGATCTTAATTTTCTGAATGTTGAGCTTTAAGCCAACTTTTTCACTCTCCTCTTTCACTTTCATCAAGAGGCTCTTTAGTTCTTCTTCACTTTCTGCCATAAGGGTGGTGTCATCTGCATATCTGAGGTTATTGATATTTCTTATCTCTCCTTGGTGTTCTTTGGAACTCTGCATTCAGATGGGTATATCTTTCCTTTTCTCCTTTGCCTTTCACTTCTCTTCTTTTCACAGATATTTGTAAGGCCTCTTCAGACAACCATGTTGTACACAAATGTATAATCACCACCAAAATCAAGATATAGAGCATTTCATCCCCACAAAAGCCCTCTTGTACTCAGGGTTAGTTTCCTGGGTGTGTGACTTTTGTCTTTATATGGGGGCTCATGTTCAGAAGGGCCACACACTTGGTTTAATGCTCTGCTGCCCCTGCCTTGACATTCTTAATAATTTTTTAATAGGGGGCCCCATGTTTTCATTTTACACTGGGCTGCACAGATTATGTAGCCATTACTGTTAGTCCCCCTTCAAAACTGATCCCCTTCAACCACCCCAGCCTCAGGTAATCGCTGATCAGTTTTTGTTGCTCTGGGTCAAATTTGTCTTTTTTAGAGTTTTGCTACTGAACCAAATCTTGGGTTTGCTCATCTGGTGTGCAGCAAAGCCAAGGTACTGATACCAGATGTGGTAAAGGAAAGTACAGTGTGTATTGTGGGACCAAGCAGGGAGAATGGGCAGTTCATGCTCAAAAGACCAGAACTCCCCAGGGACTTTTAGGGAAGGATTTTTAAAGACAGTGTGATGGAGAGGGTCACAGGGTATGTGATCAGCTCATGCACAATTTTCTGATTGGTGGGTGGTGAGGTAATTGGGAAGGTCACAGAGGTCAGTGTTATCAGTTTTCAGGCTTCAACCAGCTCATGGGGGTTCAGTTCAGTTCAGTTTAGTTCAGATCGGTTGCTCAGTCGTGTCTGACTCTTTGTGATCCCATGGACTGCATGCAGCACACCAGGCTTACCTGTCCATCACCAACTCTGGAGCCTGCTCAAACTCATGTCCATAGAGTTGGTGGTGCCATCCAACCATCTCATCCTCTGTCATCCCCTTCTCCTCCTGTCTTCAATCTTTCACAGCATCAGGGTCTTTTCCAGTGAGTTAGTTCTTCACATCAGGTGGCCAAAGTGGGGGTTCATCTGGGGGTCATTATGCAGTTAGCTTCATCCACTTGGTGGTGGTTTTAGTATCTGCAGAACAACTCAAGGGTATGGCTCAGGATATTATCTACTGCTTGAGGAGGAAATAAATGTCCTTGATTTTGTTTTATGGCTAAATTATTGTTATTTTGTCTTACTCAAGTGTTTTCCTTTGTTTTTGTATCTTCTCACTTCTCTGATTAAATTTGCTTTTTGGAACTTGGAGAAGTCCTAGGAAGCTAAATTAGCTTTTCTCTAAATTAGAGCTGTGGGTCATGGAGTGTGTATCTGGGAAGGCCTCCCAGAATCCCACTCAGTTTCAGTTTCGTATAAATGGACTTATAGATTATGCACTTTGTGTCAGGCTTCTTTTACTCAAAGCTCTTGAGGTTTATCCTTTTTTGTGATTAGCAGTAGTTTGTTCCTTTTTTATTGTTGACTCTTGCGTCCTATTTTATGGATATGCCATAATGAGCCTATCCTTTCTCTTGTAGGATGTTTACAGTTTGCATATTATGAATAAAGCCTTTGTGTGGACATAGGTTTTAATTTCTTTTGAGCAAATATCTGGGCATGGGACTGCTGTTGTAGGATAAGTGTACCCCTTCATGGATCGCAGCCTTGTCATGACAAAGGGGCTTAAGTAACTCAGTAAAGCTATAAGCCATTCTGTGCAGGGCCACCCAAGACAGACGGGTCATAGTGGAGAGTTCTGACAAAATGTGGTCCACTGGAGGAGGGAATGGCAAACCTGATTCTGGGAAAGATTGAAGGCAAAAGGAGAAGAGGGCAGCAGAGGATAAGAGGGTTTGATAGCATCACCAACTCAGTGGATGTGAACTTGAGCAAACTCCAGGAGATAGAGGAGGTCAGGGAAGCCCAGCGTGCTGCAGTCCACAGGGTTGCAAAGAGTCAGATACAATTTAGGAACTCAACAACAACAACAACAAGGATAAGTGTATGACTAACTTTTCAAAAAGTGCCAAATTATTCCCCAAAGTGTTCGTACCATTTGGTAAGCTCACCAGAGATATGTGAGAGTTCTGGCTGCTCCACATTTTTGCTAGTACTTTGCCCATCTTTTTAATTTTAGCCATTCTAATGGGTAGGTTATACCTCTTATTACGGTTTTACTGGAGAAGGCAATGGCAGCCCACTCCAGTACTCTTGCCTGGAAAATCCCATGGGCGGAGGAGCCTGGTAGGCTGCAGTCCATGGGGTCGCTAAGAGTCGGACTCGACCAAGCAACTTCACTTTCACTTTTCACTTTCATGCACTGGAGAAGGCAATGGCAGCCCACTCCATTACTCTTGCCTGGAAAATCCCACGGACGGAGGAGCCTGGTAGGCTGCAGTCCATGGGGTCGCTAAGAGTCGGACTTGACCGAGCAACTTCACTTTCACTTTTCACTTTCATGCACTGGAGAAGGAAATGGCAGCCCACTCCAGTGTTCTTGCCTGGAGAATCCCAGGGACGGGGGAGCCTGGCGGGCTGCCGTCTGTGGGGCCGCACAGAGTCGGACACGACTGAAGTGACTTAGCAGTATGGTTTTACTTTGCATCTACTTGGTAATTAATGATGTTAAGCATCATTTCACCTGCTTTTGATAATTTGTACATCTCCTTTTGTGGTTTCTGTCCAAATCTTTTGTCCTTATTTGTTTTCTTATTATTGAGTTCTTTATATATTTTAGATCTACATTTTTTGTCAAATGTGTGTGTTTATCAGATATATTTTCTGCCACGTTGTGTATTACCTTGTTGTATTCTTAATAGTATCTTTAAAAAGTAGAAGTATTTTTAACTTTGATGGACTCCAATTTAGTAATCTTATCTTTTATGGTTTGTGCTTTTTGGTATCCTAAGAAATTTTGCCTACCCCAAGATTACACAAATTTGCTCTAAGTTTTCTCTTAGAAATTTTATGGTTTATTCTTTATTTCAGTGATGCTTTTTTTTTGAGTAAATTTTTGTGTATGGTATGAAATAAGAGTGAAAGCTCTTTTTCTTCTTCTTCTGAAGTGAAGTGAAGTGAACTCGGTTAGTCATGTCCGACTTTTTGCGACCCCGTGGACTGTAGCCGGCCAGGCTCCTCTGTCCATGGGATTCTCCAGGCAAGAATACTGGAGTGGGTTGCCATTTCCTTCTCCAGGGGATCTTCCCAACCCAGGGACCGAACCTGGTCTCCAGCATGGCAGGCAGATGCTTTATCCTCTGAGCCACCGGGGAATTCTTCTTCTACTTCTTTTAAAATATTCTATATTCAGTTGTTCCAGCACTGTTTTCCCAAAAACTTCTCTCTCATCATTAAATTACCTTTGCACTTGTGTCAGAAAAGCAATAGCCACACATGGGTCCATTTCTGGATTCCCTGTTTTGTGCCACTGATTGATATGCATCCTTAATACGATATGTTAATACCATATTGTCTTGATAATTATAGTATTTAGCAAGTATTGAAATCAGGTAGGTAAATACTCCAAATTTGTTGTTCATAAAAATATTTTTAACTTGTCTGGATCCTTTGTACTTCCTTATAAATTTTAGATTCAACCCATGAACATCACATTGAATCTGTATATCAGTTTGGGGAGATTCGATTTCTTAATCATATGGAGTCTTCCAATTCCTGTACTCTCTCTCCATTTATTTAGTTCTTCTTTAACTTGCTTTAGTGATGTTTTATAGTTTTGAATACATGTATGCACATTTTTTGTTAAATTTATTCTTAAACACATCATGCTTTTTCATGGTATTTTATAAATGGAATTATAACATTTATTTTCTAATTTGTATTGATACTATATAGAAATACTTTTGATTGAGTTTTGTATATTGACTTTGTATTCTGAGATCTAGAACTTATTAATTCTAGTAACATTTTTGTAGACTCATTAGATTTTTCTATGTATGCATGCATGCTTAGTCACTCAGTTGTGTCTGTCTCTTTTCAACCCTATAGACTGTAGCCAGGCTTCTCTGTCCATGGGATTTTCCATCAGGGATGCTATCTAGGACTGCAGTTTTCCTTATGGAAAGATTTATTTACAAATTAACTATTTTTTAGTAAGCATATGACTATTTAGACTATTTCTTTTTCTGTTTGGTAAATTGTATTTTTCAAATAATTTGCCTCTTTAAGTTGTGAGATTTATTGGCATAGGGTTGTTCTTAATATTTCCTTTCATCCTTTAATATCTATACCATCTGTAATGATGTGTCCTCTTTCAGTCCTGATATTAGCAATTTTTGTCTTCTCTCTTTTTGGTCAATCTAGTTTGTCAATTTTATTGATCTTTTAAAAAAAAAAAAACTAGAGGTTAAAAATTGATGTTCTTATTGTTTGTCCATTTTCATTGATTTTCACTCTTTTGACTTTGGGTTTAATTTGATCTTCATTTTTTAGCTTCTCAAAGTGGAAGCTTAGATAATTGATTTTAGACTTTTTCAAATATAAGCATATAAAGCTATTAATTTTTCTTCAACTACTGCTCCAGCTACACTGTGCTAATTTTGGTATGTTGTATATTCATTTTCATTCACTCTAAAATATTTTCATGGTTTCTTCTTTGACCCATAGTGTATTAAAAAGTTTATTTTTTAATTTCCAAATATTTGGGGAATTTTTCTCCTAGATATATTTGTTACTGATTTCTAATTTAATTCTGAGTGGGCAGAGACTACATACTTCAATATATTTATATTTATTGAGACTTGTTTTGTGGCCCAGAATATGGTCTATCCGAGTGAATATTTCATGTGCACTTGAAAAGAATGTGTGTTCTGTTGATTTTGGTGTGAGTGTTCTACAAATGTTATTACATCAAATTGGTTAATTACTGTTCATATCTTCTAAATACTAGCTGGTTTTCTGTCTACTTGTTCTATAAATTAATAGAGAAATGTTGAAATACCCAACTGTAATTAAAGATAAAGTCTAGTTCTCTCTTCAGTTTTGTTAGTTTTTGCTTCAAGCTGCTTGCAGTTTTATTTTTGGGTACATAAATATTTAGGGTTGTTATGTCTTCTTGGGAAATTGACTGTTTTATCATTGTGAAGTGTCCATTTTTATCTTTGATAATATTCTTTGAACTAAAGCCTACTTCATTTAATATTAATATAATATTGTTAGCTTTCTTATAGTTAGTATTTGCATTTTATATCTTTTTCTCTAAACTATCTTTTCGCCTTTGACTTTTATGTGTCTTTATGATTAAGGTAGGATTCTTACAGACAATATATAATTGGGACTTTTTAAAAAAAAAATCCAGTTGGTATTTCACTTTATCTCCACTTTTAATTTTTAGCTATATGTCTTTGTTTTATTTTTAATCATTACAACAGGATTTACAATGTATTGCTATGTCTTTAACTTATCACAGTTTACATTTAAATAATATTAATCACTTTGGGTATAAAATAGAACTTTACAACAATATATATATTTTAGACCTTAATCCTTTGTACTGTTGTTATCATATATTTCACTTCTTTTACAATATATTATTCTTTCTTTGAACAGCTAACTATCTTTTAAATAAAAGTTTTAATGTGGAAGAAGTATTTTATATTTACCCACTTATTTGCTATTTTGGGAACTTTCATTCATTTGTGTAGGTACAAATTTCCATCAGAGTCATTTTCCTTCCATCTAAAAAGGTTCTATTTATATTTATAAAAAAATTCTATTTCTATTTATAAAAATATTATTTTGCAAAGCAGGTCTGTGGACAATGAATTCCCTTAATTTTTGTTTGAAAATATCTTTATTTCACTTAAAGTTTTTTTTAAATTTATTTTGGCTATACTGTGTCTTCGTTGCTGCACACGGGCTTCCTTTAGTTGCAGAGAGCCGAGCCACCCCTCAGTTGCAGGGCACAGGCTTCCACTGCAGCATCATCTTTTGTTGCAAAGCACAGGTTCTGGAGTACAGGCTCAGTAGCTGAAGCGCACAGGCTTAGTGGCTCTGTCTCATGTGGGATCTTTCCCAACCAAGGATCAAATCCATGCCCCCTGTATTGGCAGGCGAATTCTCAACCACTGAATCACCAGGGAAGTCCTCCACTTTTAGTTTTGAAGTATATTTTCACATCTTATAGAATTCTGGATTGATTTTTTAATTTCAGCAGTTAAAAAATGCCATTTCATTGTCTTCTGGTTTACATTTTTCCTGAAGATAAATTTATGGGAATTCTCTCTCTCTTTTTTTTAATGTTGTATGTGATTTTTTTCCCCTGTCTGCCTTTAAGATTTACTCCTTATCTTTGGTTTTAGCAATATACCTTTGCATTGTTTTATTTGCGTATGCCTTTCTTGGAGGTTAGTTGAGCTAATTAGACCTATGATTTGAAAAAATGTATCAAATTCGGAAATGTTTCAGGTATTATTTATATATATGAAGAAACAGGTTCAACCACTTGACATGTTTTCATGGTTCACAGGCTCTGCTGATTTTTTTTCAGTTTTTTTTTTGTTTTGTTTTAATGTGTTAGTTTTAGAATTTCTATTCCATCTTAGGATTCACTTACATTTTCTTCTGCAGTGTTTTATCTGATGATAATTCCATCCACTAAACTTTTCATTTCAGATATTGTATTTTTTATCCCTAGAGTTTCTATTTGTTCTTTTTAAAATCTTGTATCTTTTTCATGATGCCTATTTATTTTAACATTTATAATATCCATTTTAATATAATTGTTTGCTTATTCCAAAATTTCTTTTCTAGAGATGCTTCTACTATTGATTTTTTTCTAGTTATGGGTCACATTTTCCTGCATCTTGTATGTCTAGTACATTTTTAGGGGATGCTAGGCATTGTTATGGGCTTCCCTGGTGGCTCAGCTGGTAAAGAAACCATCTGCAACGTGGGAGACTTGGGTTCGATCCCTGGGTTGGGAAGATTCCCCTGGAGAAAGGAGTGGCTACCCACTCCAGTATTGTTATAGGGCTTCCCAGGTGGCACTAGTGGTAAAGAACCAGCCTGTCAACGCAAGAGATACAAGAGATGCAGGTTTGAGTCCTGGGTTGGGAAGATTCCCTGGAGGAGGACATAGCAACCCACTCCAGTATTCTTGCCTGGAGAATCCTATGGACAGAGCAGCCTGGTGGGCTAAAATCCATAGCGTCGCAAAGTCGGACATTACTGAAGCAACTTAGCACAACACAGCACATAGACATTGTCATAGTTGCTTTTTGAGTGAATTTTTTTTTTTTCTCTTTAAAGATATTTAATTTTGTTTCAGTATCCACGTGGGGGATTTAGGATCAACTCAATTTTTTGAAGGTTTGCTTTTAAATTTGTTGAGGCAGGTCTAGAGTAGTCTTTACTTTAGGTCTGTTTTAGTTCTGCTACTAAGATAAAACCCTTCTAGGGTCTGTACTAAAGTGCCCTGGGTGTCCGGTGAAATCAACTCCCCGGCTGGATCTATACTATCTCGTATCTCTGTGTAAGCTCTGGGACTGTTCACCACTGATTCCCAGTACTTCTTTGCATAGCCTCTTGGTGTTTCACCCGAAGTATTCATAGCTTGGTTTTCAGCAATTGACTCAAGGAGCCACTCTGTAAATCCAGGAGCTCCTTCTTCACATAGTTCTTTCCTCTCTCAGCCCCATAAATTCCAGTCATTTCTGCCTCTCTGAACTCTGATCTCTGTTTGCTTGACTTGGCAAAACTGTAAAGCTATTCTGTACCACCATCTGGAAAAGCGGCTCCTGGCAGAAAGCCAGGGCAATCATAAGGCTCACTGAGTTTCCTCGCCCTCCTTGACCATTGTCCTGCACTGCCCATTTTCTGGTATTTGGAAACAGCAGTTTCATATACTTTGTCCAATTTTACAGTTTTTTTTAATAGTGGGAGGACAAGCCTGGTACCAGTTACTCTGTCATGCCTAGAAAAGAAAGATGGAGTTTTTTTAAAAGATCACATCCACAGCAGTGGTGACTCTAAACATTTTTTTTATAGAGTTACATACCAAGGGACTTTGGGAACTGGAAAGGACTTTGGAGAATCTGAGATATGGAGATTTGACCATCGAAGCAGAGGCCAGGATGCCAGGAGAAGGATCCCAGCAGAAAACCTGACAGTTTAGGCTAGAGCAATTATAATTCCTGGTGTGCAGGCTAAGGATATGATAGAAAAAAGATTTGAGTATTTTTTATCTGAATATTATTTGCTTCTTCTTGAAGCAGGGAACCCAATATGAGATGGACTGAAGCCTTTTCTTCTAAGAACTGGATCTCAACATTGGGTACATATTAGAATCATCAGGGGAGCATTTACAAATCCTGCTGCTCAGAAGCACTGAAAAAAACAATTCAGTCTCTAGGTGGGTCTAGTTATCTGCATTTTTTAAAGTGTCTTAGTTAATTCCAGTGTATTGCCAAGGTTGAGGCAACTGCCCTAAGATGCTCCACAGCCAGCATTAGGGCTGTAGATCTTTCTCCTCAAGGAGCTGTGTCAAATGCTCTCTCTGTATCACTGTATCAGATGTGCATTTCACCTACTTAACACCCCCTTCCTTTACTTTGCTGAACATCTTGTCCCTTCCCCTTCTCCCGCTCTCACACTTCTCTGCTCCAGGCCCAAATGAGTTCAGAGCTGGGCAGCTCCATTGGCGATTGTCCAAGGTCTTCTGCCCACATTCCCTGGCCACAATTCTCCTTTTGGAGTGATGAAAGAGCCCTGGAAGTCCCTTCCTATTTACTGAAGAAGTGTGGGCTCGTTTCCTGGGAACAAAGTCCACATACTTCTGTGATGAAAACAGCCCTAGGTCAGAGCTCCTGCTATTGTTGACTCCACGGTGACCTGGCTCATTCACTTCTCCATGCCCTTGTTTCTCCACCTGTAAAATTAGGGGATCATGCTGCCTGTCTTCCATCTCTGACAGTTTGGACACGTGCAGGCAGCCTCTGTTCCATTAGGAAGGCTCCAGAACTTCTCATGAGATGTGTGGTGTCCGGTGGGTGTGGTTCTGACCTCCCCTCCTGAACATGCCCGGCTCTAAGAAACAGGTTGAAATGGAAATCTTTGGCAGCTGAGAAACTGTCAGGTGGATTATTGGATGTGTGACAAAGTATGCAGTAAAACTGGATCAGAGCATGGTCTTTTCTGTTCCTTTTTTTAACTGAGAAAAATGATTACTTTGAAAGGGTCATATTGGAGACAGACTAAATATTTATTTTTAAAAGAACCACACAGTACTGCCACATGGTTCAGGGAAAGAGAGACCTGCTCTCTCATGGCTGAGCATGTGCAATGGAGATGCCTGGGGATTAGGTGGGCAAGGGTGGAGGGCCATATGGCACATGCCACAAGAGGTCCTCAGAGGATGTCTGGGAGCTGGGAGAAGCCAGCCAGCCATACAAGGGACTGGCCTTCTCTGAGGAGGTGCATGGAGCATCAGGGGAGGAGGGATTTCTGTTCCTGGGTGAGTTGGGTCTCCAGGCTGGCCCCGCAGTAAGGCTCTGGTGGGGCTCAGCCCAGCCACCAGCAGAGACACACCTTCACACGGACATTAGGCAGAAGAAGCAGCAGTTCTGGGGCTGTGGACGAGTGGGGAGACCATCTGGAAGCAAGTCTCCAGAGCGCCCCCCGGGATCAGATTTCAGACAGCCTGGATTCCCTGACCGGGAGGCTAGGGCTGACGTAGAACAAGAAGTTGTCTTTCCTTTACAAGCCGGGGTGTGAGGGATGCTCCTCACAACACTTAGGCTAAATACCCAGAGATCCTCTCAGAACAGGGCAAACAGCTGATTAGGAGACCAGAGAGTGTAGGACCCAGGGCCTTTTGGCGAGTTTACAGACCTGCGGCTGTGGTTGTCATCACAAATGATCTGTCACGGGAAAGTTTTCATGAACGGTGGCCCGATTCATGTGGACCTTTTTGTTGACTTCTGCTCGATGACCAGGGTACCACTGTCCAGGTCTGTTTCTCACATTTGCGGGGCCCAGGCCAAGAGTGTGAATGGAGGTTTACGTACTGAAACATTACAGATTCCACTGATGGCCAAATTTAATAGCAATGGGAATGATGTAATAAAATTGCAAAACGTTCCTTAGCTGCCATACATACACTACTGCCGTGAATGTGGCACTAATTAACGGAGAACATCTAGATGCAAACACTGGAACAGGAAGAGAGCAGGAAATTAAGTGCTCGGTACAACTGAGAAATTATATTCTGTTATACAAGGATCTATTGTGTTCATACTCTCAGGGGAAGGATCAGTTCAGTTCACTTCAGTCACTCAGTCGTGTCCGACTCTTTTTGACCCCAAGGACTGCAGCACACCAGGCTCCCCTGTCCATCACCAACTCCTGGAGCTTTCTCAAACTCATGTCCATGGAGTCAGTGATGCCATCCAACCATCTCATCCTCTGTCGTCCCCTTCTTATCCCGCCTTCATTCTTTCCCAGCATCAGTGTCTTTTCCAATGAGGTAGTTCTTCACATCAGGTGGCCAAAGTATTGGCACTTCAGCTTCAGCATCAGTTCTTCTAATGAACATTCCTGATTTCCTTTAGGACTTACTGGTTGGATTTCCTTGTAGTCCAAGGGACTCTCGAGTCTTCTCCAACACCACAGTTCAAAAGCATCAATTCTTCTATGCTCAGCTTTCCTTATGGTCCAGCTTTCACATCCATACATGACCACTGGAAAAACCATAGCTTTGACTAGACAGACCTTTGTTGGCAAAATGATGTCTCTGCATTTTAATATGTGGTCTAGATTGGTCACAACTTTTCTTCCAAGGAGCAAGCGTCTTTTAATTTCATGGCTGTAGTCAGCATCTGCAATGATTTTGGAGTCTAAGAAAATAAAGTGTCACTGTTTCCATTGTTTCCCCATCTATTTGCCATGAAGAGATGGACTGGATGTCATGATCTTAGTTTTTTGAATGTTGAGTTTTAAGCCAGTTTTTTCACTCTCCTCTTTCATTTTCATCAAGAGGCTCTTTAGTTCTTTTTTGCTTTCTGCCATAAGGGTGGTGTCATCTGCATATCTGAGGTTATTGATATTTTGATATATCTTGATTCCATCTTGTGCTTCATCTAGCCCGGCATTTTACGTGATGTACTCTGCAGGGGTACATCTGCAGGGTGACATAATAATAATAAGCAGGGTGACAATATACAGCCTTGATGTACTCCTTTCCCAATTTGGAACCAGTCTGTTGTTCTATGTCCGGTTCTAACTGTTGCTTTCTGACCTGCATACAGATTTCTCAGGAGGCAGGTAATGTGGTCAGGTATTCCTATCTCTTTAAGAAATTTTCACAGTTTGTTGTGATCCACACAGTCAAAGGCTTTAGTGTAGTCAATGAAGCAGAAGTAGATGTTTTTCAGGAATTCTCTTGCTTTTTCTATGATCCAATGGATGTTGGCAGTTTGATCTCTGGTTCCTCTGCCTTTTCTAATTCCAATTTGAACATCTGGAAGTTCTCAGTTCATGTACTGTTGAAGCCTGGCTAGGAGAATTTTCAGCATTACTTTGCTAGCGTGTGAGATGAGTGCAATTGTGCAGTAGTTTAAACATTCTTTGGCATTGCCTTTCTTTGGGATTGGAATGAAAAATGATCTTTTCCAGGGAAGGATCAGGCAGGTTAATTTGTCTTTCTTGATCTGAGCACCCCATCTCCACTTAAGTACACTGTATCTCTCTGAGGCTGCACGTTCACAACGATCAGTCACTTTATTTTGAGGATTGAGGACAAAAGGGTTTCTCGGGATCTCGGTGGTGCTCATCGTGAGGATGGATGTTTAGGTTTTGTGTTTGTAATATGTGGGGTGCTCAAACGCACGGGGCCCCCCCTTGCTGGATCAACGCTGTTTTATTTCATCTTATTT
Organism: Bubalus kerabau; assembly: GCF_029407905.1. Classification (NCBI taxonomy): domain Eukaryota; kingdom Metazoa; phylum Chordata; class Mammalia; order Artiodactyla; family Bovidae; genus Bubalus; species Bubalus kerabau. Next base: position 181,167,223 of record NC_073625.1, on the reverse strand, counting down.
TCTCATTGGAGCTTAGCCACAGAGATTTTAGCCTGGTGTACTCACTATTTCACAATACAATATAATCCTTGGTATGTCCAAGGGCCTCTTAATGTTGGATGTAATATTCAGGATGAGTTTTTTTCAGAGAATTATTAAATTAGACTACATGTACTGCTAAGATATTCTATTCTATTTTGAGAAATATGATTTAGAATTTGTTTAATATAAATTTGGCTTAATTCTTGGATTTTTTTTTTATCAGAACAATTTTCAAGGGTTTTCTATGATATCAGTTACTAAGTTCCTGGAGCTTCCCAAGTGGTGTGGTGGTAAATAATCTGCCTGCCAACTCAGGAGATGCAGGAGGCATGGGTTCTAAGTCTGAGAAGGGAAGACCCCCTGTAAAAGGGAATGGCAACCCACTCCAGTATTCTTGTCTGGAAAACTGCATGGGCAAGGAAGCCTGGTGGGCTACAGTCCATGTGGTCCCAAAGAGTTGAACACAACTCAATGACTGAGCATGCACACACTAAGCTCCTGAGAATCAGAGGGTGAACCCCATTGGGTGTAGATGGATGTTTACAGAGGTAGATGTTTAGATTTGCCCTGAGGAGAATATAGGGAACCAAGGAAGAGGTGCTAAACTTGGGGACTGGGCTGCCTGCCTGTGAGGGTCGTGTCCTGCATCGCCATTACTGGTTAGTCCATCTTAGTACACTCCTGGCGATCAGCCACTTCCTGTTGCCCTGGCTATCCCTGGCTGGCTTTCCCATTCTTGTGACCACCCACAACTATCATTCAGCCATTTCAGCCGGCACTGTTGGAGCCTTGGCAATACTTCTGGTGTCTCCTTTAATCCCAGGAACTGTGTCCTCTGTGCCCACCACCCCCATCTTACTGCTATTGTCTGCCCTGGAGGACAAAGGCTCTGCTATGGAAAGACTTCCTTGGTATCCATGACGGCAGTGGAGACCGGAACTGTGGTGAGGCAGCTACAGGAGTGAGCCACGCTGCTCTCCCTTCAAGAGAGAACCTGTCCAGAGGAGCTCACAGGCTCCACTACCATGCCTCCAGGATCCGTTGCCGTGTTAGAGCCGAGGCCACACTCTCCTGGGCAGCGACAGGAGATGACCACATACAGCAGGGGTGTCAGGTCCTGACAGGACCCCTCTCACAGGCAATCCTTGCTCCAGGGCTCCCAGTTGGGCTGACCAAGATTTTCCGGGGGCTGTACTGCTGTGTGCTGTACTGACAGGGAAGCCTGGCGTGTTGCAGTCCATGGGGTCACAAAGAGTTGGACACAACTGGACAACTGAACTGAACTGTACTGCTCTGAGGTTCTTCCTATTTAATTCTATTTCCTTCCCACTCTCCTTTCATGGGATTAGAACGGTGTTGTGATCTAAAGGCTCTCCCTGCCTCCCATTGCTTCTTCCTCTCCGCCTTCTTCTCAGTCATTTCTTAAGGAAATCCCTCACTCTCCTAACTCCATCTTGGTTTCTGCCACCTGGAGGACCTGAACTGATGCAACTTGTGAGGAAGTCTGTGTGAGAAATACCACATGTGACTGTTCAGCTGTTGGCAGAGAGGGGAATATGGTTGAGGGCAGGGCAGGTCAACAACACCCTGCCCAGAGCCACTTGCCCCTGAGAGCATAGCTTGAGCAGCAAGTGAAGTGGGGAAAGCTGCTGGCTCTTGGTTTCTGTGCCTCCCGAGATCTCCCCTTTCCTAGGGTCCAGGGTGCTGCTCACCGTCTGCTGCTGACTGTTATTTGCTCCCATTCCTCCCCCAACTCCTTGCAGGGTTTGGTTTTGTTTTGTTTTTTTTTTAACAGTCGGAGTGTGACAGGGAAGAAACTGGCTGCAAGATCATCTTTTCATCTGGCAAACTTACTTCCATATGAAGTCCTATCTGTATTAATTACTGGTGCAAATATCTCTTAAATGTCCATCTTCCCCTCTACCGTGTCAGCACTATTAGCAAAGGGGCCCTGTCTGTCCTGTTCAGAGCTGATTTCTTAGAACCAAAAGTGGTCTCTGAAATGTAACAGTGACTCAATAATGACTGATGGATATAAATGGGTGAATGCAGGATGGACAATATTGCACTTTCAGCAGCTACAAAAGTGAATCAAGAAATAAAAGGCTTCCCAATGGTTTAGTATTCTAGCCAAAAATAATGCACCCCGTGGCCACCTTTCTAATGGACATGGTCCCTGTGGTATGTCTAGTTTCCCTCTCACACCATCATGGAGCAATCCTTCCCTCCGGAATATCTGCACCTGCCCTAGAGATGCCATTCCTATATTTCAGATATTGTTTTTTAAAAAAATTCCTTGTGGGAAGCCTGTTCCCCCACCTCCTGTGCCCAGACTTTCCTGAGAGGCTAAAGTCAGCTCTGTGTTGGCCAACGTGTTTAGGGTGCCCAGAAATTACTCCTAACTCAGGAAAGCCTGTGAGACTACATTCCAAAGAGTACTCCTCCCACCTTCTTTGATTTTAATAATTACAAGTCTCTTCCTCCCAAGGTCCTGGAAGAAGTTCCCTGTGGGGTAAAATCCTAGGAAGGTGATCCAAGTGGCTTTGTTGATGTACACCCATGCTTTACAGGCCATCCGCTGTCAACCGTCTCAGGCATTGGGCAACATTATCTGTCTCTACTGAGAGGAAAAACAATGGCTACACTTGAGAGTTGAACTCAAGACTCTGGGCTTTCACAGCAGAGGAGAGAGGGCTCTGTTCATGTTTCTCTTCACGGAGAACCAGAGGAGACCTGATGGGTGGAAAAGGCAGCACCTGTCCCTTGGGCTGGGTGTTGCTGAGCCATAGCTCCTTTAACAAATAAGGCCAGCTTGCTCCCGCAGACTATGTTAGATGTGCTCTCGTGGAGTATCTTAGATACGCTCACATCCGAGTGTGCTCTGGATAAAGTCTTCTGTTACCTTCCTCCCTGCTCACCTCAGGGCATGAAGCCAATTAAAGGGCAAGTTGCTGTACCAGGGATGAGTCCTTTCAACAAATGAGTCTCTTTTATCTGAATATCAGTCACTTCTCTGTCTTCCAGAAAACATTATATTGTAGAGAAGGAAATTTCTCCAAGATCAGGGTGGGAAAGAGTAGGCTCATTTAATCATTTACTCATTCAACAAATGTTCATGACATGGGTACCATGGGCTGGGAATTGTTCTAAGAGCTGTGGATGTTGCAGTGACCAAGCAGGGTTCCTGCTCCCACAGACCTTATGCTTTCATGGAGAGGTAAGACTGAAACAGGCAGAAAATAAGTGGGCAAGACAATTTCCAATAGTAATGAGTTCTTGGGAGACAATGAAATGGATGAAGTGAAGAAGAGAATGGTGCTGTTTGGGCACATGTTGAGGACAGACTTGCTAATTCAAGTTGGTAGTCAGGAAAGAACTCACTAAGGAGGTGCTATTTGAGCTAACATATACACATTCCCCAAAAGCCAGCCATTCAAAGACCTAAAGTAGGGCTGGGCACATGGGAAGAGCATGGATGAAGGCTCTAAAATGGGATTGAGCCAGATGTAACCTGAGGAATCAATATAAAGACCAAGTGACTCAGTGCAATGGACTTGGGGAAAAGGAAGAGGTCAGAGATGTGGATTATGGGGTGAAAAAAGCCAACCTGCCATGCTAAGGAAAACATTAACTGTTCCATGCTCATCTCAGTCTCCAGGTGCCAGTGGTATAGGGAGCTGACTTTGGTTACTACCACAGTTACATATATATGCAGGTGTATGCAGAATCCTTTGCTCCTACCAAGCTTCTGGCTGGTCTCTTCCATATTTCACTCTCATTTTGATCAAGTCAACAGAAGTGGCTTTGCAAACAAGCATTATAAACCAACTACAGCATTCCCATTTAAACAATTTGTGTTCTTTGAGAAGGAAGTGGTTAGTACTCTATGCTTTCTGGTGATGACTCTGACTTCCACCTTAACTCTCTTACTATGAAGCATCAGGTCACAGACCAAAGCTAATTCAAAGAACTTACACCAAAGCTTCTCACTGATCATGCCTAGACATTGCAGAGTTTTGAGCACCTTCCCTAGAGATTATATCTTCTACTTTATGTTGACTGCTAGGGTCAGAAGAGTCATTTAAATTCACCTTTCCCACCCAGTGAAGGGATCTCAGTGCCAACATCTTTGTCAGGAGGCTATCTATCCTTGACTGGATTGTTCCTCTGCTAAGGAGGTCACCTTCATCTGAAGGAGCTGGTTGTACAACTTTAAATATTAAGAAACTGAGTGGACACAGTAACATCCCTTGATATGGTATCTGAAGAGTTATTGTGTAGTCTTGGAATTTTCTCTTCTCTGGATTATATCACCAGTGCTTCAGCTACTCTCCTTGGTGAAATTTCCAGATCCATCTAAGTACTCAGATACACTTATATCAGTTAGGACATAAGTTTGTTACCCTTTTGGTAACAAATGACTGAAACTTCAAATCAAAAAGATTTAAACTCCAAAGATAAGTTATTGGCTCAAGTAACTGAAAGGTCTAGGAAATGCTTCAGGACTGTCAACGTCCAGGGCCTGGTTTCTCCCTGTCTAACTGACAGACAGTTCCTTTGTGTTTGGTTCATTCTAGCACCCGATGTCGGAGAAGGCAATGGCACCCCATTCCAGTACTCTTGCCTGGAGAATCCCAGGGACGGGGGATCCTGGTGGGCTGCCATCTATGGGGTCGCACAGAGTCAGACACGACTGAAGCGACTTAGCAGCAGCAGCACCTGATGTGATGGCCCTCAGAGCTCCAGACTCCAGAGTTTACCAGTGATACTCTGACTGGCTGGTCCTGATCACATTCTAGTGGGTATAGAAGGGGTAGGAATCCATGGCACCAGGAATAGATACATTGACCATGAAGGAGATGTGGTTCCCACAGAAAGGAAGTAAGGTACAGATACCTGGAGAAAGGAATAAATAGATGATTTAGACCACTGATTTAAAAGTAACCAATATGTTCACTTTATCTGCTTGGGATACAATTGAGGTTGTCTCTCTTTGCAATATTCCAGTTAAAGATCTCAAGGTCCCAATCTGAACTCACCTTCCCTTTCTTCCTGGGGTCTACCTTGCCAGATAAACCAAGAAGCATGCAAGTTGTTAACTTGTATTTACTTGTTTTATCCTGCCTCATGGTGGAGAAGAACTCATACTTATCCCAGAAGCCAAGAAGCAAGCATGACAGTGGATGTCTCTATTGTCCCTGGAGACCTCTGCTGCCACTGGGGTCCTCCTGAGAGAAGGATGTCACACCACTGGTCACAGGTGAAAATCAGTGGTCAGCTGGGACTGAGTCTTCTCTTCAGGCGAAGCTTCAGCAGAGGGTCTGCAGGTTAGGATGGAGGCTGACTTCCCACTTCTCCCCTTCCCAAATCCTCATGCTGAGGCTCATACTTTGGGGTCCTCAACAAAGAATGGCCCAAGCTTTAAGCATGCACATAAACAATTCTTGAGAGTTTTTGAGGATGGAGAAGGATTACTACTCCTGCATTTTGTTTAATGGTTCACTCACTGATGTTTCAAGTTTAATCAAATGATAAGCATTCTATTAATTTTAAATGTTCCATATTTCTCTACATATTCACACAGTACTTACACAGTTGTAAATCAAAACTCATTGTCTTACAAATTAAATTTTCCCAGTCATTTTCCCACTGATGGGAAAATAATTGTCTAAGTATTTATCATACTCTAAATCATATTCTAAAATTATAAATCCATTATATTAGACTTTCTTAATGCTTCAAATACCTTAAGAAATAAACAAACTTCAAATATCACAGTCATTATAAAACTGATTATTAGATTTCTATTAAAACCATTTACTAAAATGCTAGTACCTGAATTTATTTATTTTGCTAGTGTTTACCCTAATTCTTTATTCTAATATCTCACTGAAACTTTCTTCCTAGGATTTGCAATGATTGCAAAGGTTTAGGTTTTTTGTTTTTTTTTTTTTTAATAAAAACCATCTGTGTTTCTAGTTTTCTCAGTGTAGACTGCTTGTAACAAAAGATGCTTCTAGCAAATTCAGCTGCAAACTTGGTAAAGTCTCATTTACTTCACAGTGTTAATATAGGTTATGTCTGGGGAGTGTCAGTGAGAAGAAAAAGAGGAGAAACTTTAAATTTTACTGTATATATTTATGTATTGTTGGAGTTTTTAATCAAGCGTTTACTACCTTTGTAGTAATAAATATGATTTTACCCACTGGAGTTTATTTAACAGAGAACTGGCTAAAAGGAATGGACTATTGAGCTTTTATTCAATTAATAAATACAATTTTAAGTGCTCTGAATAGTAAAAACTAAAGCACCCATGGTAAACAATGTTAATTTTTTTTGTGCGGTTCCTTCTAGTCTTTTATTTCTCTGTAGTATCTATTCCATTTTGCTCAATTAGAACCATAATCTATATTTAATTTTCTCATCCTACTTTTAATTTTAGCTTACCATCATGTCACAAGCACTTTCTCACTTTAAATATTCTTGGGAAACAAAGGGCTTGTAACAGCTGCACGATTCCCTATCATGAAGACACACCATTATTCTCTGAGTCATCTTCCTTTTGTTGGCAAAGAATTGATTCAAATCTGGGAAGTACAGGAAAGATCACCCCATTGAGTTTCTTGTTTTCCAGATGGGAAAACTGCATTCCCTGAAGCTAGTAACTTGTCCAAGGATGGCCAGCTGGTCCAGGGCTCGGCTGGGACACGGCACTCCCAGGCCCAGGCCTCTGCTCTTGCTCTCACCACACGCTGCCTTCCTGGGCCTCTGCAAGGCACTTTCTGCAACCTAACTGCCGGGCACTGCCTACATTCTTTCTAAATGACATTTTGTCATTTGGGGCCCATTATTCCTGCCTGTCAAGCTCATTTTTTATCTTCTGTCATATAAACCATTAGCTAATGAGGGACACTGTGAGCCAACATTGGAAATTGTGGTTTTTCCCTCTATCGAGATGTGCTTCCTGAATCATCTCTGTGCCAACGAAGAGGAAATATTGTCATAACTTTTATCAGATAATTCTGACAGTCACCAGCAATTAGAGGGTAGGGTGCTAGTTACCATGTTTCTTGGGGGTCCCATGGGTTATGACCTTCTGTGATCAACATGCAAGTGCTGGGCTTTGCCCAAGGGCTAGTGCTCACAAGATGAAGAAGAGTAATAACTGGGTGAAGAGCAGAGGAAGAAGAGAGGAGGAGGGAACTAATATCCATGACCAACTCTGTGCCCATGCCCAGCTCCGGGCACCAGAGTGTGAACGACAGAGCATTACACGAGGGTATCCTGGAGAATAGGATTGGTGGTTTGTGGGGAAAGCAGGTGGACCAGAGGTGGCTCCTTGTACTCAAACAGTCTCATCTTGAGGCTGTATTTGTTCAGTTCTGTGGAGGAGCTCAGCATGACAGAGGAGATTGTTCTAGGGGGGTTTGGGCTTATTCTGCTTGTTCCTTCACATTTTATAAAATGCACTTTATCCAAACTTTACAAATGAGTCTTTGACATCAGTGTCTGTCATCTCTATAGTCACTTTTTGAGTCATCTAATACAGCTTTATTCTGAATTCCATGTTCTCTCCCACCTAAGTAAGAGATACAGTCCCTTTAAAAATCTGTCTTTGGAAACATTGTGGCTTGGATTTATCTTGCATTAACATTTTTTGTGTGTATTGCTTTTCAGAAAATGCTTAATTCATATGAATGTAATTGGCAGGCACCACAGAATGTGATGGTTTCTATTTATGACTGATGTTAATCCACTGACCATATGGTAGTTTAAATTTCTGGTACAAATTCCTTTTCCATGATGTTGTAGCTCATTCCTGGACTGCTATAATTATGTAATTTATCAATGTGAAAAATGGACTTTGAAATGTAATAGTCCAGAGCTAATAGGGAGAGCAGCAAAGGAATTTAGTATGCTTTGAGAAGAGCTGTTTCCATAGAAACTAATTCCTCTGAGCAAGGTCCCTGGTTCCCCTGGCTGCCCTGTGATTTGTGCATCCAGGTGATACAATCTGGATTCCAGGCTCAGCTCTGACATGAATCACCAAGTGATGGGCAAGTCCCTTAACCTCTTTGGGATTTAATGTGCTTATCTCTGACTTGAAGACGTCAGACAAGTGCAGTGTTTACTAGACTTTGGAGTATTAGCGACTGGTAATATATATTTTTAAAGCTTTTATTTTGGAAAAATTCTAGATGTTTCTAGATAGAGAAGTTGTAAAGCTAATAGAAAGAGATTCCATATACCTTTTACTCAGCTTCCCCTAATGTTAACGCATACCGCAGCACATTTGTGAAAACTAAGAAATTAACATAGACGCAATATAATGGACTAAGCTACAGACTTTACTTGGATTTTCCTAGTTTCTTTCACTAATATCCTTTCTCTGGTCCAGGATCCAATCCAGGATCCCACTTTGTATTTAGTTTTCAGGCTTCCTTAGTCTCCTGCAATCTGAGACCATTGCTCAGTCTTTGTTTATTATGTCTTGTCAGTTTTATTGAGTACTGGCCAGCTATATGTAAGACACCTCAATGTTTTCAGGAAGCAAAACAAAATTGGAGGACCAGTGTAGGGTTGGAAAAGTTACATAAATGAGGTCTCTGTGTTGCAAGTGACAGAAAACCAACCCTGAACCATCCTGTCAAACAAGGAATTTATTGGCTCAAGAAGCTAAACGGCCAAGGGCATATGTGGCTTCAGAATGGCATTTGTATCCATTTCTGCCTCTTGGCTTGATTCTTCTCTGAACAGTCAGATCATTCTCAGATGTGCACTTACCACATAGTTATAAGACAGCTGCCAGCAGTGCATATGGCTGTATCCATCCAGTGTGTGTGTGTGATACTCACCTCTGTTCCACCTTCCCAGCTATGCTCTTATTGGCTCTGATTCTGCCACCTGCTATCCTTGAACCAGGTGGGAAATATAGATGGTTTTCTGCTTCTGGAGTGAGGATATGTTGCCCAGAGTTGTGACCACCATCTTGTGACCATGACAGGTGAGGAAGACACAAGAACCTTAAAAATGGACAGGAACTTGAGTTCTGGATGGTGTCATTTGGCTGCAGAATTAACCAACCCTGGATCTGGCCTGGTTATATGAAATAATAAATCCCCTTGTTTTAGCTTCTGTTAGTTGAGTCTCGTATTACTTGCAACCAAAAGCATCCTAATTGACACATACATAGTGCTTGTTTCCTTGTTGGATATAGGATATTACCTTGTGTGATACAGGCTTGTTTTGGGGCTTACATTTGACAGCACGATACAAACTGGAGTTCAAAATATTCTGATTCATGGTTTTTTTTTAATCAAAGTTATTGTTGAAAAATCCAGTTTCACATCGATGTTTTGGCAAAAACAGAAGTGGTGCTCCTCAACTTCACACAACGTAGAAAGAACATCTAAGTGATAGCGCCAGTGTTCCTGGTTACTTCTGCCCGTGAAGGCCAGGAGCACATATTGGTAATAGGCCAGGGGGAGGGGACAGGAAAGGGTCTGCAGGGTGTCCTCAGTCAGAGCACATCCACTACTTAGGCTTCTGCTCATCCAATGGGTACGGTCTGGAGTTGGTCAGAAAGAGCCAACTTGCCTGGAGAACACATTCTCATGACAAATAACTGAGCACCCTGGGCTCAGATGATCTCGTCTAAGGCCCCTTCAAATCTAGTGCTGCATGCTATAATGGTGTGCAGGCCACCATGCCGACAGCAGGGGGGTCCTTTCAGTGTAAATATAGCTGAGATAATGAAAAGTTGGGCGATAAAGATTTTTTAATAAGATTTTTATGAAAGGATCAAAGGCTTTTTATAAAAGAATAAAAAAAGTGATTGTTTAAATCCTATTTAAACTCCCTTCTTAGAGTCACTGAGATTAAAAAACAACAACAGTGCAATTATCACTGAGAAAATAAACACTAGTCCATGGTTTCCCCAAAAGGAGTCATCTTCTCAAGGGCTAAAGGGATGACAATTTGGAAACGCATTGGCTTCTCCCATCTTTATGTCCTATACACTCACTTCCTTAATGATGTATATAAATAGGTTTTGCTTGCCCCTCTAGCTTTGAAAAATTAAAACAGTTTCTACCCCTTCCCTCCCTCCCACACACACTTTCTCACGAGCAGACACATACTTACATGAATACATTCAGACCTCTTGTGGATCCACATATTTTGGGCATGTACATGAAGCAATTTATGGGGGTTTAATCCATGAATCATAAACAGAAGTTTCTCATTAAGAATGGGCAGTGGCCTCTTTAAGCTTGCATAGTGCTTACAGTATTATGTACTCTCAACACTTTGTGGGAGGCTCAGAGATTCACAACAGACACTGCATTTTAATATTAAAAACTCAGATATGGTGTGAAACCCAAGAGGCAATAATCTGATACCATAGCCCCACTTTCTTCAGAGCCTGGCATAGAGTATGTGGTTAAAAATATTTGCTGAGGGACTTCCCTGGTGGTCCATTGGTTGGGACTTCGCCTTCCCCTTAAAGGGGTGTGGGTTCCATCTTTGGTGGGGGAACTAGGATCCTGCATGTCCTACAGCCAAAAACACAAACCATAAACAACAGAAGCAATGTTGTAGCAAATTCAATGATGACTTTGAAAATGGTCCACATCAAAAAAAAAAAAAACCTTCAAAAAAAGACTTGCTGAGAAAATGAATGACACGTTCCCCCATTTTTAACAACAAAATAAAGGAAATGGGGGTTTCAGGATTAAAAAGTATAGGGCAGAGCTTTTGGGAAAAACCAGTGACTTCAGGATAAATAGCAGCTATTCCTGAATTACAAACTAAAACAATTTTTAAGTTTCTGTATAAATTTCAACATGGCCGCAGACACTCTCAGGCAGATTTGTTATTTTTCTGTAAATGAAATTTCACCTTTAGTGTAACTGGCTCTGTTCTGGAGCCCTTTTTTCGGGGAAAGCTGATGCTCTCCACAGCCCACACAGACCTGCTATGGCCTGGGCACTCACACTGCTAAGCGGCCAACACTTTCCCTCTTGGGCTCAAATTAGTTTCACTGAAACCCTATCTTTATGTGGGTCAGGGCTTCCTTTTTCCTTAAAAACTTTTTTCCCCACTTCGAAAACAAACAAAAGAAAACATCCTCTTATTTCCAAAAATTCCTTGCAATTCTTTATTTCCTGTTGGCTTCTTCAGGAGCATTTTTTTACTAATGAAGTTTCAAGATGATTTCTTGAAACTGTTATAAAGTTATGTAACTCTGGTGATTTAAAGCTATCTTCTTTCCTAAAGAACTTAGCAAAGAATTGAGTCTCTTTTTTTCAGAACAGACACACCGTCTTAACTATCGATGGTCATAACAGTGAAACTAGGAAGGATTGTACCCATATTGATCTCAGTTGTAAAGAATGTAAAGCTAAGCATTTTTTCCACCTTCTCTGTAACCATCCTCTGCTCTGTAATGGTTCTATGACCTCCTATTTTAACCTTGCTGATTCATCTGTTTCATCAAAACCCATTTTGGACTCCAAGGTCAACTATGGGCTTGTTTCCAGAGGTTCTGGGGACATGCTGTCCAGAAGAGAACCTTGGACCTGGACCTAGGACGTGGGGTCCAGCCCAATTCTACATTGGTTTCCCCATGTGCAAAGCACCAAACCCCCAGTGACTGCCTAAAATTAATGGTACCTAGGCCTGCTTCTGTCCAGGTACTCTGCCAGGCATTCTATTTCTAAAGGGTTCAAGAGAAGAAAATTCTAGGGTCCATAGGTTGTTTTTTGTTTTGTTTTGTTTTTGTTTTTTTTTAAAGTATAGTTGATTTACAATGTTTCAGGTGTACAGCAAAATCATTCAGGTAAATATATATATGTATATATTTATATATACATCTTTTCCAGATTCTTTTCCATTGTAGGTTATTACAGGGACTATAGTCCCTGTGCTATACAGTAGGACCTTGTTGTTTATCTATTTCATGAGTTCTTTTTCTGCCTATTAACTCTAAAAATTTCTATCACATAGATCTTTTCCCATTCAATCAAGACCCACATCTTTAGCCACAAGGATAGCTGGCATATGTATGCTGATCCAAGCAATATAGCCTCTCTCCTTCTTGAATGTTGACTACCATAATTATTCATTCATTTCAGAATAAAGATTACGGGTGGGATAGTCTGGTGCGAAGAGGATGGGCCAGGGTTGGGCAGACCACCCTCGAATTTTGGCTTTCTGATTTTCCTTCGCCCACGTGTAAAGTGGGGACCTGGCCACCCTGGTCATTGTGGGTTATTGTGAGGCTGAATTGAGACGACGTGTTCTTGCCTGGAGAATCCCAGGAACAGGGGACCTGGTGGGCTGCCGTCTATGGGGTCGCACAGAGTCGGACACGACTGAAGCGACTTAGCAGCAGCAGCAACAGCAGAGTGGGGCGTCCTCGGGATCTGTGATTTTCCTGCTGCTGGGCAAGGACAGGGATCCGACTGTGCACCGACACCCCTCAGGAGCGGCTTTAGACCTGGTGGAATGCTTGGTGGAATGCGGCGGGCTATAAATAAGGAAGAGAATAAGGTGAAAATGGAGACTTCGAGAGTCTGGCTCCCTGTGATTCCGCTGCGGTACCGGCAGGGAGCGTTTATTCGGAGCACTGTGGCTATCCTCCAGTGCTTCCCTCCCCGCCCCCTCCCCATCCTCGGATTAAAAACAAACAGAAAAACTTTCCCGAATTTTCCCATTCCTCCGTGGCCTGGCTGCGAATGCTGAAATTCCAGCCCGTGTTTGTTGTCACCCGCGGGCCCGTTTCCACGGTTACCCAGATTCCAGATTCCTGCGCTGGCCCCGGGCCCGCCACAATGCATCCCTCAAAGTCTCCTTGGCAGAGGAGAGACATTCCTCCTCTCTGCCGCACGCCAGGGCCAAGAAAGGCGCTCTCCTCCTCCCCTCAGCTCTGCCTCACCCCCATCGTGTGTGATGTGCGTGTTCTAGGTGATTCTGCTCAGAGTCAGTTTTGAGGGGTAAGCACCATGTAATAGTTTCCTCCACTTCTCTTTTCCTCATTTAAACTAGGAATTACTTTCTTAGACCAAACATTACACCCTTGGCAAGCACTCCAGATGGTTCTCATTAAAATTCCAATTCCTTTTTTTATTTTTGCAATTCCTTTACCCCCATTCTCCTCACCCTTCTATCCCAAAAATAAACACCAGGTGGAGAACAGATGAAGGATCCTGTGGCAATGAAGGAGTCCCCAGGTCCTCTTCCTACCAGTGGCCACCTCTGCCCTTCCTGGGGTTGACTGGCATAAATAGGCACTGGGGTGGGATATATTTCAAGTTAAATACAGGGTCTCTAGGGCTTCTCTCGGAGAAGGCAATGGCACCCCACTCCAGTACTCTTGCCTGGAAAATCCCATGGATGGAGGAGCCTGGTAGGCTGCAGTCCATGGGGTCGCTGAGAGTCAGACACTACTGAGCGACTCCACTTTCACTTTTCACTTTCATGCATTGGAGAAGGAAATGGCAACCCACTCCAGTGTTCTTGCCTGGAGAATCCCAGGGACGGGGGAGCCTGGTAGGCTGCAGTCCGTGGGGTCACACAGAGTCGGACACTACTGAAGTGACTTAGCAGCAGCAGCAGGGCTTCTCTGGTAGCTCAGCTGGTAAAGAATCTGCCTGCAATGGAAGAGACCCCAGTTTGATTCCTGGGTGGGGAAGATGCCCTGGAGAAGGGATAGGCTACCCACTCCAGTATTCTTGGGCTTTCCTGGTGGCTCAGACAGTAAAGAATCTGCCTACAATGCAGGAGACCTGGGTTTGATTCCTGGGTTGAGAGGATCCCCTGGAGGAGGACATGGCAACCCACTCCAGTATTCTTGCCTGGAGAATCCCCATGGACAGAGGAGCCTGGCAGGCTACAGTCCACGGGGTCGCAGAGAGTCGGACAGGACTGAAGCGGCTAAACAGAACACTGCACGTGGACACTGCTCTCCAGGAAGGGGGACAGAGACTCAGCTAGGTCTCTGCTCCCCAGAAGGGACTGACCTGGATTCTGCCTGCAGGAAGACTGGGGAAGGGGCTTCTGACCTCTCCATTAGCACACACTGAGGTCTCTGCAGGCTACTCAGGACACAGGAGTGAGATGCACTGGTCCTAAGAAGCCAGAGGGAAGGATGGCCAATGCTTTTTGGCCCTAACTGCATCTGGGCGAGCCACAGGCTTTGCTCCCACATCTGGAAAAATTTGCTTGCACAGGAAAAGTGTGTGTGTGTTTTGGATGTGTTTTGGATGTGTTTTTATTTCCGACTTTATGAGACAAATTTTAAAATACAGAAAAGTTGAAAAAATAATACAATGAAAACCCATATCCCTCCACCTAGGTTCAACAAATTTTGACATATTTGCTTTCTCTCTCCTTGTCCTAGATAGATGGAGGGATGATAGATAGATCCATCTCTGCATCTAATGTCTAGGCATTTGGAAGTTGGGATCTTGCCCCTGTAGTATTTTATAAACTTTCAATTCATGTATTATAATAATGTAATATATATGAGTGCATTCTTATTGTAAAATATTCATATGTTCAAATAATACAGAAGATTAGAGAGTGAAAGCAAAACCCTGCACTGGTCCCTCCTCAGCCTTCAGGGTAGTTTGATTTGTGTTCTTCTTGACCTTTGTCTAAAGGAAATCAATCCTGAATATTCATTGGAAGGACTGATGCTGAAGCTGAAGCTCCAATACTTTGGCCACCTGATGCGAAGAACTGACTCATTGGAAAAGACCCTAATGCTGGGAATGATTGAAGGCAGGAGGATAAGGGGATGACAAAGGATGAGATGGTTGGATGGCATCACTGACTCAATGGACATGGGTTTGAGCAAGATCCGGGAGTTGGTGATGGACAGGGAAGCCTGAGGTGCTGTAGTCCATGGGGTTGCAAAGAGTCGGACACGACTGAGTGACTGAACTGAACTGACCTTTGTCTGATTTTTTGCAGACATGAGCATATTCAAATAGAAACTTACACTTCTGTTATATGTATTTTTAAACATAGATGAGATTATACTACACATGCTCTTTTGCAATCTGTTCTTCATTTGAAAATATGTCTAAGACTTTCTATATCAGTACTTGGAACTCTGTCTCATTCTTTAACTACTGTGGAGAAGGTCCAAAGTATAGTTGTACATTAATTTTCTTAACTATTTCCTCTTGATAGATGTTTCAGCTATTGTTATTTTTCCATTTCTCACAATGCTGCAATTAATATCCTTGGAAGATGTTTCCTTCAGGATAGGTGGTAGTATTTCTCTTTGGCAGATGCTTAGAGGTGGAATGCTGGGTTGAATGTGATGCATATTTTACATTTGGATAAACACTGCCTAACTGCTTTTCAAAAGGCTGCTCCAACAGCCACCAAGAGAGCACCCATTTCTTCTCACCCTTACCAATGATGAATTTTACCAATGTTTTTAAGTGTTCATGGGCTTCCCTTGTGGCTCAGCTGGTAAAAAATCTGCCTGCCATGTGGGAGACCAGAGTTCGATCCCTGGGTTGGGAAGATCCCCTGGAGAAGGGAAAGACCACCCACTCCAGTATTCTGGCCTGGAGAATTCCATGGATTGTATATAGTCCATGGGGGCAAAAAGAGGTGGACACGACTGAGTGACTTTCATTTTCACTTTAAGTGTTCACATTCTGATGAATGAGAAATTATTTCATTTTTGGTGTAATTTGCGTTTCTTTGATTATTTGTAAGGTTGATCATTGTATCAAAGTTCAACTATAGATATCAGAAACCACTCTACCAGTTTATGTAGAAAGATAGTGGGGTAGGGTAACTACTTAAATTAAAATAGGGAATTGGGTGCTTATAGTTTTGTCAGATTAGCTGGAAAAGCAGGTTCTAGTTTGGTCTTAGAGGACTGATTCCCGGAACTCCAGCTCAAAACAGATCTAGCAAAGGAGTCTCTCCTTCTGCCATGACCAGGAAACTTGGGGGTTGGGAAAGCTGTGTACAAACTGCTGACTCAGCAATCTGGAAACCAGGAAACCTCAGCCACGCCTGGTTTCCAGGACCACACTGCCTCAGCTGCCTAATAAATGCCCTGCACCCTGTCCACAACACCCATGAAGCTGGAGATTGCGTCTAGACACAGATCTCTACTATATTGATGAACGAAAAAAAAAAAATCAAACTAGTCATGAAAAATAAGAAACTCTGTGTATCCTTAACTCTGTTAAGGGAAGGAAAAAAAAAAAAAAGAAATCCTTAACTCTGTGTACCTGTAGAGTCAGTAGATCTCCTGGAGGGTGCATCTGCCCAGGGAAAGCCAGGTCACATGCAGAAGCTCAGCTCTAAAGAAACTGGAAAATTGTCGGCATGAACTTTTCAAGCTCCAGCATGTGGCAAGGCAAGCTACAGAGTGGTAAGCACAGAGCTGAGTGACTCAATCTGAAGAGCTTGCCATAATCGTATTTTCATGTTATGTACTTTTTTTTTTTTTTTTTCTGTGAATAGCCTGACTAGACCTATTGCCTATTTTTCTATTTGTGTTATTTTTTTATTAATTTATAGAAGCCTTATGGGTTATCTGGATAATGATCTTTGTTATATATGTTAAAACCAAGTTCCATTCTTTCAATGTTATACCTTTTGCATGTAGAAATCTTAAGCTCACCTATTTTTGTACTTTCTGGTTCCTGGGGTTTGTAGATTTAAAAAGGCCTCTCCTATTTTAAGTTTCCTAAAGTATTCAACTACATTTTCTCCCAACATCTTTAAAATATTTTATGCTGAATTCTTTAAGCCATCTTGAATATGTGGTGTGAGGTAGGGATCTAATCTAGGCTTTGTTTTCCTTGTTGAATGAATTTACTTTATTATACTTCAAAGTTGTAGAAGTTTAAAAAATATAGGAAGACTGCTTAGCATAGGCTGATGCAGACCCAAGGTAACGCTGAAAAAAAATTAACTTATCATTTCATATTCTGGTTCTCTTTAAGATAGAGATTTGGCATTTCTTAAAGTGGAGGTATGACAAGATCATTCCTCTAATCAGAGACCTTGATTGTGCCCCCTTTTCTTCAAGACCTAGTCCAAGACCTGTGGACTAGCCATCTGCCTGCTCAACACCCACCATGGTACTTTCCAATCTTATTTCCTTCTCCTTTGCCTGGAAGAAAGGTCACAACATTTGATTTGGCTGACGAAAGCAGAAAATGTGTATGTATCTGTCAGCACTTTCTTTATGACACTGTAAAAATCTATTTATGATGCTTCTCTCACTAACTGGTATTTCTCAGTGTGGTCACCATTAATATTTTAGAACAATTCTTTACTGTAGTATATTTAACAACTCTGGCCAACATACCACTAAATGCAGTAGTAACTTTTGACATCTCCCTTCCCCACCATCCCAGTTACTAACAACCAAAATAGCTTATGTTTCCAAACACACTAGCTCTGTCTCTTAATTGGAAGGAAGTGAGAGAGGAAAGGAAAAGCTGGGACTGAATCAGAAATGACAGGATATCATCACTAAGGGACTTTCCCATCTTCCTAACTCCCCTTCTAATCTCTAGATGTCCAAATCTAGCCTGTGTTTCAAAGGCTATCTTTCCTACAAAGCTTTTCTAAATTCTCTCAACTCCAGATCTATTTCTCTTCTGATTTCCTTCTTTCATGGCATTATCTTCATCTATTCATCCATCCACTCATCCATCCATTTATCCACCCATCCATCCACCTCTGTGTCCATCTATCCAGTAAGTATTTACAGTACCCCAGGCACACTGACCACTTTATTCTTAGATTATGACCCTTTGCCTCAGTGTCTTATCTGATCTAACATGTTGTAATCTCAGGTAAAATCCCACATCTGATCTACTTTTGCATCCCCCAGAGTGCTTCACACCAAGCTGGTGTTCTGCTGAATGTCAGTAGAGTGAGTTATCAAAAGCTGACACAAGTTTTAATGTACTTTCCAAATCTTTATTCAAAGGCAGCAGGAACACTTTTTAAAAAGCAATGCCATTCTGACTTTCACAATATCTATATTCTTATTTTCAAAAGTTACCCATAACCTCAGCACTATTCTTTTCTAGAAGGAGCTAGAGTTAAGAGGTGCCAATTTCTTTCTTGGCTGGTCTAACTTTGTCCCTAGAGGCAACAATTATCAAGAATTTGTTGTCTTTCCTTCCAGATTTATAAAAGTATGTTTACCTACATACATAATTTGTATATAGATTTGCCTACATGTATATTTTCTATGTTTAAATTAGCACATATGTTAAGAGCTATGAAATATGAATTTTAGAATAAATTTCAACTTATGAAGCAAATAAATTATGTTTAACACAAGTGTATACAGTTCTTTATAATTACAAAACGGTTTTGAATTTATTGTACACATTTTATTCACTAAGTCCATGACGTAGGCTCAGAGAGGTTGACAGGCAGGTTCCTGGTCACATAGCTGGTAAGTGGTGGTCTAGGACTTGAACCCAGATGTTTTGCCTTCTAATTCATTGCTGTTTCTACTATATAAAATAATCCCCAAGGATTATTTAGAAATGATTATTTATGTAAGAAAATTAATTATCCTTTGTTTGACTTCAGATGATCAGTGTAGAAAATTTTTGGAAATGCTTATTTGATTATAGTGAAAACATATAAGAGCTAATATTTATCAAGTGCTTCCCATGTGCCAGAAACAGTTCTAAGTGCTTCACTTGCATTGTCTCATTCAATCTTCCAGTAAGCCATCATGTAAGCAGTATTGTCAACTCAATTATCAATGTGGAAACTCAGGCTCAGAAAGGTAAATAACTTGTTTGGGGACGGGCACCTGATGTGCTGGAAGTGGAAGTGGAAGTGAAGTAGCTCAGTCGTGTCCGACTCTTTGCGACCCCATGGACTGTAGCCTACCAGGCTCCTCCCTCCGTGGGATTCTCCAGGCAAGAATACTGGAGTGGGTTGCCATTTCCTTGTGCTACACTGGCTTTTTTTTTTTTCTGTGCTGGGTTTTGAACCTAGGTCTTTCTGCCTCCAAAGTCTGTACTTTTAGCTGCTATACTTTGCAGCAGCCTATATATGTTTTGCATGTATGCATGCTAAATCACTTCAGTTGTGTCCGACTTTGTGACCCTGTGGAATGTAGCCTGCCAGGCTCCTTTGTCTACGGGATTCTCCAGGCGAAAATAATGGAGTGGATTGTATATATTTTACTTATATGTAATTTCACATAAGTAACTTTTATGTAAAATAAAACAAGATGTAAAGGTGATGTGAGTTCTATTAAAGGAATTTACAACATGAAAGAAGAAAGATAAGTCTAATGTATAGAGAAAGATATTTAGGTAAATAAGTGAAAGGGAGATAAGCAAGAAACAGAAACAGAGAAAGACTGATTCCTTGATTGATTTTAGAGAGAGTAGTTGGGTGGAAGAGGCAGGAAGCAGTCAATAGGAGGAGGGGGACCAGAGGCACAGCCCTTCCACTGCTGTCTCGAGTCCAGTCTACCTGGAATCCTCCAGCTTGGCCTGGGGTTCATTTCTCTTATACTCCTGGAGCCACTACTGCCTGTCCTCCCGGGCTAAGAACTTGGACTTGTGAGCACTGAATCTCCTAGAGGGCAGCCCTGGGTGAGCAGGAGCTGTGAGTGGAGCAGAAAGAGTATCTTTCAACACCCACAGACCCGTGAGAGTTGAGAGCCTGGGCTGGGAGGAGAGCAGCTGGAAAAGCAAAGCCAGGAAGATGGGCAAGTGTACAATATGTATCTTTCTCTTTGTGACTTATATGGAACCTAGAAAGATGGTACTGATGAAATTATTTGCAGGGCAGCAATGGAGACACTGGAGAAGGCAATGGCACCCCACTCCAGTACTCTTGCCTGGAAAATCCCATGGGCAGAGAAGCCTGGTAGGCTGCAGTCCATGGGGTCGCGAAGAGTTGGATACAACTGAGCGACTTCACTTTCACTTTTCACTTTCATGCATTGGAGAAGGAAATGGCAACCCACTCCAGTGTTCTTGCCTGGAGAATCCCAGGGACGGGGGAGCCTGGTGGGCTGCCGTCCATTGAGTTGCACAGAGTCGGACATGACTGAAGCGACTTAGCAGCAATGGAGACACAGACATAGAGAACAGAATTATGGACGTGGGTAGCAGAGAGGTAGGAGAGGGTGGAATGCATGGAAAGGGAGTAACAGGGAAACTTATATTACCATATGTAAAATAGATAGCCAATGGGAATTTGCTGTGTGACTCAGGGAACTGAAGTCTGACAATCTGAAGGGGAGGGATGGGGTGGGCGATGGGAGGGAATTTTAAAAGGGAGGGGATATATGTATACCTATGGTTGTTGATTCTTGTTGCTTTTTGGCAGAAACCAACAAAATTCTGTAAAGCAATTATCTTCAATTAAAAAAATAAAAGATGGGCCAGGAGAAAAGGGCCTCACAGGCAGGCCCATTCCCATCTGTCTGGGCTGCGCTGAGGGAGGCTGGGGTGGGAGGTCTTATTGGATGACAGATACAAGGGTGTTCCCACTGGCCATCTCCCTCTTCCTCAAGAAGTTTGGACAGTTAGACTGCCTGCCAGTTAAAGTGGATACCAATCTGTGAGCATGGCAAGGGGGCTGGAGGGAGGGCTTGAGACTGAGCTGACACATGAGGAGGTGGCACTGGGAGAGGCGCCTGGAGAGTGGTGGCAAGATCATGGCATGGGAGGAGGAAAACCCCCTTGTCCTTGGGTGGTGGCCACGATAAAGGGGAGCTGAGTCACAGGCTAGGCGTGGAATCACGGGGATGGGTTTACACATCAACCTCCCTCACTTCCTTTCCAGTCATTAGGCTGTTTTCAAATTCTCCACCCTCTGCCAGATCCTTGCCTCCCCCATCAAGTCTGGTTTGTGTGCCTTATGTGTCTTTGGGTGTATTCATGCACAGTTGGCTCTAGGAAAGAATAATATTAGCTAAAAACAGAGGAAACGGTGACTATTTTGACCTATAAAAATAGCTTTTTCATATGGCCCAGTACAGAAGGTAAACTAAAGAAAAACCGAGGTAGAACCCGTCCTGAAGGAATGCATGGCCTGAAGTTCCCAGCTCTGCAGCTGTGCCTCTCCTCTTAGTCAGAGGCCCTTTTCTGAGCCAGCTGCACTGCTGAACTCAGGGCCACAGGGTACACATCCGTGTAGCAGTTGGCTGAGCTCCAGATGAAATTTGGGCAAAAACATACCTAGGACTGGGTGAACACCTCTCTTGAGGTTTGCTTAGCCGTCCACAAAACCGCCTTGTGGCACTTCCAGCGTTTCTCTACATGCCCCTCACCCCAAGGGCTGCTTTCAGGCAACAAGAATGACATAGGAGCTCAGGAAACACTTTCAGTAACTGCATTGTACGATTTTGTGAGGAACCGGAATAACTTTCAGGACTCCATAGGAAGCCTGAAGGTTGGCCTCAGGTTTTCTCTTGCCTTTCCTGCCTGCTTGCCTATCACCCCTAATGCCAACGCTCATGGTGTCTTAAATGGTCACTCCCAAGGTGAGGGCACCGTCCATCATGGAACCCCATAGATGGGTGCCAAGAACCAGCTACATAATTTGGGGAACCTAGAACAAAATGAAAACGTGAGCCACTTGTTCAAAAATGATTAAAGTTTTTAAGATGGCCACAGTGGGGGCCTTCTGCATGTGGGGCCTGTGCGTCTGCACAGGTGGTGTGCCCACAACCAGTCCTGGTTGGTACAGGTGCAGAGGTCAAGGCCAGGAAGACCACAGATGGGTGTCTTCTCATGTGACCATGCAGTTGCCCTCACCTGCCAGTCCCTAACTGCCCACCCCCCGCCACTTTCCTGAGGAGCCCACAGATGGGGTGAAGCGTGGCAAGGGACTGGGGGATGAATTTAACTGGGGGGAAACAGGGTTGAATCAAGAAAGGAAACTTTGGGAAATAGTCTTTCTAGAGCCTAATGGTTCAATTCATGATGGTGAATAACATCTCCAAATAACACAAAGAGCTGGAGAACAGCATAGTAAGGAGTCTCCAGGCCTGACTGTGAGTATGAGCTTGAGTCTCAGGTGGGCAAAACCCTGATTCTGGCTCTCTTTCACTGTAACCCAAATTCTAAACTGCCCACAATTTCCACGTGCCTTCTTGGATCCTTACAAAATAGGAGTGAGGAGCCCACTAGGTGAGCTGCCCAGGCCGCCTGTGGCTGGCCGAAATTCCAGGGATTCACAGAAACCCATACCCAGCACACTGGAACCCAGATATGCAGAATCACTCCCAAGCAAAACACATTTATTCAGGACCTTGAGTTTAGAGTTTAAAGGTCCAGCAATTCGGACTTTCTTAAAGAAACTGAGTGCCCCCTGCTGGGTACCAGGTAGCATTACATGAAGCTGTCAAAGCACCAAAATCTAACGCATCTGAGGGGTCTGAACCAGTGAAGTTGCTTAGTTGTGTCCGACTCTTTGGGACCCCATGGACTGTAGCCCGTCAGGTTCCTCCATCCATGGAATATTCCAGGCAAGAGTACTGGAGTGGGTTGCCATTTCCTTCTCCAAGGGATTTGACCTTGTATACAAAACGGTGATAACAATATAAGTCATAATGGTAAAATTAAGAGTTACATGAATTATATATGGGTTTGGTAATACGCTGTATTTATAGATGTTTCATGACTCCTGTGCTTAGTCGCTCACTTGTGTCCAACCCTTTGCAACCCCATAAACTGTAGCCTGCCAGGCTCCTCTGTCCATGCGGGATTCTCCAGACAAGAATATTGGAGTGGGTCGTCATGCTCTCCTCCAGGGGATCCACCCAACCCAGGGATTGAACCCAGGTCTCCCACACTGCAGATGGATTCTTAACCAGCTGAGCCACCAGGGAAGCCCATGAATACTGAAGTGGGTAGCCTATCCCTTCTCCAGGGGATCTTCCCAACCCAGGGGTCAACCCGGGGTCTCCTGTTTCATGACTCCTAGGATCTTAATAAAAATTATTTTTTCAGTTCTTTCTCTCAATTATAAAAGAAGGCAAACATTTGGAAGTTCTAAATGATTGGATAGGATTTTCTTCCCAGTTCAGAACAGAGTGGTCAAACGTTTTTCAGGGGACATAACATGGTCCAGGGAGAGGATGTGGGTTTTAGGATCAGTAAACTTAGGTTGGAACCCATTTACTATTTAAGTGACTTTATCTTGGAAGAAGCTGTTCAATGTTAAGCCTCCACCTCTTGGTCATGTGTCTAGAACATGAATAAGTGCTCAGTTAACAGTATTATTTTTACTATATTATTAAGAATTGGGTTTAAGTTGGACTTCAAAGGATGGGTAACTCCTGGACTAGATCCTCCATTTCTAGAGGACAGAGGCTGCATCCGGAGCCCTGGGTCTGGCTCAGAGAATTGCCTCTTGGTCACAGGTTAGTGCTCACACTGGACACCCAAGTCTCTTTTGAACCACACAGCCACCACCTAGGGTGCTGGCTGCCTGACACACACCTCTCACTTGGCATGTGAAGCCAAGTCCCTCTACTGCCAGCCTCCGTCTTGCTGCTTCAAGCCATCACCATTCCTCACTCGAGCCAAGGCAAAACCTCTTCTGTCTTTCTGCTTCTGTTCTTAACAACTTAAACCCAGAGTGATCTATGTTAAAAAAAAGAAGATAAAATCTGGTCAGGCCCTCCCCCACCTCCTCCTGCCTCCCCACCCACCTTGCTTGTGATGCCAGTTTCACCTCTGGGCTTTACGCAGTTTGCTCTCGGCCATCAACCCTCACCCTTCAATTCTTCCCCTGGCTACTCCTACCCATCCGTCACGTGTTGGCTCACAAACTCAAGGAGGGTACAAGAAATACCACGTTTTCTAATTTTTTCAGAGCAAATTAAGTATTTTTGCCTCCATTCTGCTGTGCTGCAGCAGAAATTAGATCTCTGGTCACTGAGGCATCATTTCCTCTCTGAGGGTCTCACAAGCATTTACGATGCTCGAAAATGGGCAAGGACCTCCAGTCCATCTGCATGCCTGCTGCTATCCTCACTGCCAACTCTGAGGGGCCTTGAAGGAGGTGGTTCCAGTGCTTAGGGGTCTTTGCTCAGGCTGGGAGACTCAGGTTGACTTCAGATTTCCTTTGGAGGACCCCCAAACCTCAAGCCTCTGAAGATCACCATCTCACTGGGTACCACCAGCCACTGGGGCACAGACTTCCACTGCTCCTAAGAGGCTCCTCCTCTCCATCCCTTCCCTGCTCCTCAAACAAGGATTAGGGTTGGTTTTGAGCATGTGCTCTCTGCTACGAATAGGAAGCACTAAGGACCTGGCCACTTCACTGGAGAAGGGGAAAAATTCAGAAAAAAAATACGTGCTATAAAATCTACTTACCAAAAGGGTTTCACTGTGATCATCTAATCTAAATCAGGTTCCCAGTCATACTCTCTACTTTCTATCCCCTGCAATTGTCACTGTTGGGGCCCAGATCCCCTCTGCCTGGTCTGTCTGGGCACCCACTCCCTCACTGTTGACTGCCAAGAGCTACACTATTCCTTGGAAGGTCCTGTCCCCTAGCAATGCCTGGTTATGCCCTCCATGGTTAGTCCCTCAGTCATGTCGGACTCTTTGTGACCCCATGGACTGCAGCCTGACAGGCTCCTCTGACCATGAAATTCTCCAGCCAAGAATACTGGAGTGAGTTGCCATTCCCTTTTCCAGGGGATCTTCCCTACCCAGGGATCGAACCTGGGTCTCCTGCATCACAGGCAGATTCTTTACCATCTGAGCTGCCAGGGAGGCCCAAGAGGGCAGAGCCGATGACTGACCACCAGGTACTGGGCACAAAGGCCCAGGACCCTGCCTCAAGGTGGGGAGACTCTTGTGACGTCACGCTCTGTAGCTCCAAGGAATGAGGCAGAGGCCAGACTCCAGCTGAAGCCCTTCTTTGCTCAGGTTCTTCTCCAACCCTACCCTGCTTCCCTCACAGGCTTCTCCAGGAAGCTTAATCTCCATAAACTCCTTGCAGAAGAAACTGCTTCTGATTTTGCTTCTAGGAACCTAAGGGACATCCGTTTTCTTCCTAGTATGTGTCACAATTTAAAACCATAGATTCGTATGCCTACTGGTTTAATACTGTTCCCCCACTAAATGAAGGCAGAAGCCATGCTTTTGTTCACTGCCATCACCAGTACTTGGTGAGGGGCCTCCCACAGAGAGCAGCACACATGCGCTGAACTGGAAAGCACAGCAGCCAGGCACAGGAACCACAGAAGAGCTACGTGGACACAGCCCTTCAGCCCCTCTGCAGACACCTTCCTCCATGGGTATTTCAGCTCCTATGGTTAGGGAGGCACCCTACAAGGGCAGCCCAGCATCTCTTGTGCCCATCATCCAGCCAGGCCTAGGTGGGCAGATTCTAAAGCTGCAGCTGACAATTTGGCCCAGAATTGGTCACCTAATTCCTTACAGTGAGCCACTGTTCTGCCACCCTATCATGGGTCACAAATGTGTTGTGGGAGCAGTTCTCAGATGAGGGTCACAGCCAAGCAGATAAACCAACGGTCTAGTTTACAAGTCTTATACTGTGCAACTGGTCTACCAATACTCCTGGGAAAGGTGGGGCCCACAAGCAAGGCTGGATTTCCAGATGTTAGTATCTTGGGTATTATATACCACAAGTAAAGCTGTAGTAAAGCTCTCAGTTAACTAGACTGTGGAAGAACTGTGGAATTTTAGGTACTTTTTTGAAAAACTTTGTTTTCTCTTGGTATGTTTTTTCTGAACATTGTAATTTTCTTTTTTACTGAGCTGTCTTTGGTTATTGAGGGACTGGTGAATTGAGGCCTTTATTCTGAGATGAATGACTTCTAGGCAAGTCACTGATACCCAGGGACCCCATCAGCCTGGGTGTGTCTGGATGACAGATGAGTTGTTACAACCATGTTTCTGATCGAAACCCTAAAATCAGCTCATTTGTTTGTGGTATACTTCTTATTCCTAAAAGGTATGTAAATAAAATGACCCGTTAAAAATGATGAGAAGAGAGATTTCAATTATTCACTGTTTCCAGTTTTATGATGAGGGGTACAGATGTTAAAACCAGGGCCTCTCCCCGCAGAGTTTACAATCTGGGGAGAGAACAAGAGTGATACCACATAACAGAGGCAAATAATTCTGGGAAATAAATGTCCATCAATGTGTTATTCAAAATACAAGTTCTTACTCAAATGTGTAACCAAATACTGACTCCACGGTGCTTCAGTTATACCTTAAAGGGCTTTGGGAACATAAAGAATCCTGTTACTGGGTAAAACTATTGGTCCATCTCACCTTTCCTGAGGCACCGGAGAAAGTTGTAGGGAGAAGAGAAATTAATTGTCAAGATAGCTTTTAATTTGTAAATTTATCCGAAGTTTTGAAAATTTCATGGGGAATTTTAGGAATCCCAGTAGTCAGTGACCAGGCTATGTATCCACAACATCTACAGACTCCACACAAACCCACTCAGATGATTCTCAGAATGGGAGTTCATTCTCAGGTCTGACTTCGTCTTTCTTCACCTTTCCCTCTCATATCCCCCATCACCTGTGTCACAGGACACATGTAAGTAGCTGGGAGGTGATAAACTCTGACAGTAAAGCAAAATCAGAATTAAAGGCAAATGTTTAATGAATCATGTTCAAACACAAGCTAGTCAGTGAAGAACTTTAGGTTCAAAGGGCCAGATGTTCTACATCCCTAAGAAACCGCAATCAGCTTCTCAACCTGATTGAGTATTTTCACACTGTATCTTGCTGCCACAAAATTAGTTGCGCATTTTTGAGTGTTGATCTATCACTAAAAGATTTAAGTTAGGAGACAGAAAGAAAATGTTTTGTATCTGTATTTTTTAAAAAAAATCTGTTGAACAAGGAGCCAGGTGTCAGTTTCCTATGGGGGGAACGTTCTCGTGGAGGTATTGTAAGGCCAAGTCGGTCCACTTCATCTCTTGTTCTTTAACAGATTCTGTGGTGCCTCCGTTGTCCTGTTCAGGCTCAGGAAGCTCATTCTGAAAAGGTACAAAGGACATTCAGAACGATGGCTTCCTTTGCATTAACAAACCCCTTAAAACTCAAGAACACTTAGAAGGAAAACCTGTGAGTTCCTGAAACAGGTAGTATAGATATCCTACAGAAAGAGCGAGAATCAAAAAAGTGAGGAAAAAAAGTCACAAGTTTTGATCAAACGTGCCCCATCCGCCTCCAGCCAGAACAACGGCATCATGACTCTGGGGCTTGTATGGGAGGCACTGTGGCAGAAGGCTAAAGACACAGGATTCCTGGAGCCACCGGGATCCTAGCCCATGACTCCACCATTTCCTGGGGTACTCGGGCGAGGTATTCAGACCTTCGGAGGCTCTGATTCCTTTTCAGCAATGAGAGAAAACAGTAGTCATCGCCTCACAGGACTGCTGTGAGGGCCAAGTGAGGTAACGCAGGTCAGCACTGCATGGGGTGTCCAGGGCATGAACTACTTGCCATCTTCACCAGTGGCTAGGAACAATGAAAACAGCTAGCACTAAATCTTTTGGAGCGGGTGGAGGGGGGAGGCTGCTTTATAGAATGCCGCATCTGCTGGCATATTCCTTACGCACGAGAAAAGTATTCAAAACAATCCAATTCAAAACAATTCAAAGGTATCCAATGTGCCTCTGTTACATAATGGAGGTGAGTGGGGAGCACGGAAACATAAGACAATAGAAGAGACTTCCCTTTAGTGGTGGAGCAGGGCAGCAGAAAGCAACGCAGCTTACCCACAATTGTCTGAAAATGGTAAGCCATGGGCCACACTTAGTGTAGAATCTGGGGTAGTGTCCTTATGTATTTCCAGGTTTACTGAGATTTAATTTACATATAACACTGTGTAAGTTTAAGGTGTACAACATGATGATACACGTATATACAGTGAAATGATTATTGCAGTAAGGCTAGGTAACACGTCCATCACCTCGCATAGTTCACCAGTTTTTTGTGCTGTGGTGAGAATTTTTTGATAGTTTCCTTGTATTTAAATTTGTTACTATCAGAACTCTGCTTAGTACTAGAATTCTCTGGTACCAATATATTTCTTTTCATTTATCAACTTGCAGTATATGAATATAATAACTTTTTCCTTCAAAATGACGTTCAATATGAATAAAATGATTTAATTGTAAGATGTACAAGTATATCTGAATCACATACATTTTGTTCTACAAAGGTAAAACTCAGATTCAAACATACTTGTACAAATTGAAAGGAACTATCATTTACTGTAAAGCAATAATGCACTCAAAGAGAAAATTTGGTTTCAATAACTACTTCTAGCTGACAAAGCATAAACAAGTCCTTGGTTAATCAGTTATTTAATTTCATCTCATTCTAAAATAAGCATGTCTTTAATTTGGTCACTATTGTCTCTTGCAACAAATGCCAACATATAAAATTGCCTATGTGCCTGGAAAACAAACACAAAGTCTCAAAAAATGGCCACAATTCTTTGCAGCTACTCCTATGAAAAGTCAGAGTTTATTTCCCCAACCCTCGGTTGGGGTTGCTCATGTGACTTCTGGGTCTAGGCTCTAGGCTCCAGGAAGGCTTGCAGTTTCCTCTCACCCTGCTCTTAGAATCTGAAAATGACTATGTGAAGTCTGGGCTAAGCTGCTGGATAATGAGACTGTGGCCTAGTTAGCTCATCATTCCAGCTGACAGCCTGCTCATTGTGAGACATATCAAAGCCTTCAGAACTACTTAGCCACCAGCCAGTCTGCTGGCCCACTGCAAAACACCAAGTCCAGCAGGGATCAACCATGCTAGCAAAGACAAGAAGACTCAGCTGAGTGACAAAATCATGACATAAACAGCTATTGTTTTAAGCGACCATATTTTGGGGTATTTGTTAGGCAGCAGCAAAAGCTAACTGACACAAACATTGCCTTAGAATCGCAAACCCTGGGGAAAAGACATGGATTAGCAACAGGGCCAGGCTACAGCTTGGAAGTCAGCATTGAAATTTCCCTTTCCCTCAACCCTATCCACACAAATCATCCCCAAATCCTGCTGTCAGCATGTCCAGAATTCAGCGATTCCTCTGCACTTTCTTGCCTTTGTTTAGGCCCTCCTCCTTTGTCTAGGCACTGCATTAGCTTCCTAACTGGCCTCTCTGTTCTGTCACTGGCTCCTTTCTCCTTGGCAGACATTCTCTAATAATGCTGCTGAACTGATCTTCTAGTATTTTGAACACAGCAGATCTCTACTTTGAGGATCCTCACTCCTCAGGATGAGGGGTAAGCTTGGTATCAAATGCTCCTTTCAAAATAAGGTCCAAGACCAACTTTTCTTCTTACTTACAACAGTTATATTCTCCATCCACACTGAATACCTTACCATCTCCCAAAGCCATTCAAAACTTTTGCACATCTGTTCCCACTGCTTGCCCATCCTCACTAACCCTCTGTTCCTCTCCTACGACAAGCTTAAATGTGATTTTCCTCTTGAAGCCCTTTCTAATGCCCACCAGGCAAGCAGTCACTTTCTAGACTACATAGCTGTTCATGACCTCCACTCAGAACACTTACTATTACAATTATTTTTTGATATATGTTGCCTTTCTAGACTCAGAGGGGCAGGAAATGTCCTTATGTTTACCTAGTCTTAAGGCACACAATAGGTTTCAAAGAACTGCTTGTGGAACGAAAGAACCAACAGAAGTCCACAGGGCAGGATTTGGAGCCTCACAGACCTCAGTGTGAAGTCCAGCTTATTAGCTACCAACCTTTGGGCAAGATCCCCTCTTTGATCCTATTTTCTTCCTGTACAGTGGGGACATCATCAGCACCCCCAAAGGTTCTTTTAAGGATACAGATAAAATATGTCAGGTTTCAACTTCAGTCCATGGCACAAAACAGGTATTCAATGAAAGTGGAGCTATAATTCTTATTATGCTCTTTTGATTATTTTTCTAAACTTGAACTAAGCTGTCATTTATTACCTGTTATGTGTATTATTCCTTGAACACAGTACCTCTTATTCTTAAATGAAAACATATATGGCTGCAGCAGACCACCTGCTCGCAAGCTCTATTTAATCAACAACTCTTGGCAGGCTCTAAAGAAAAACAGTCCTGGTTCTTCTTGTTAGGCTTCTATGACATAAACAGAATTTTTAGTAAGCATTTATTCGAGTAAAACGTTTAGATCTTATGACATGAAGCTTAACAAACTCCCTGCAGAAGAATTTTCCAGAGATTAGGAAAGAAAAAAGCCTGATGATCTAAATGTAAAAGAAGAAAAGCCAGGTCTCTTCTGAATATTTTCCAGGGAACCTAGAATAGATATGTGCTCCAAAACTGTGAGTTTCTAAAAATGACAGGCCACAGGTAGAGAAATTAAGTGCATATACCACTGCTTCTTGTTCCTCCTCATGGTATGCGTTAAGTTCTTTACTACCTTTGGTGTGGTGGACAGAACATGGCTCAGAGGACCTCAGTTCTAGTTCTCATATGACCTCTAATTGAGCTGGTCACCTCAGCAATCTGAACCACATTTCTCTTCAAATACGAAGTTGAGCTTAATACTCTCCAGAGGTTTCCAGAGTCAGAGGACTCCATAGTTTTGATTTCTTTGACTTTAGTTTATTTGTCCATTGATAACCTATAGCTACTAGGGTCTACCAGATCAGACCTTTAACTCATCACCCTCAGCACACATTACAGCCTACCAGTGGTATTGCAACATCCTCATAAGGCAGCTTGTCTTCTCGCCAAGCATCGTCAATCAAATCCAAGATTCTTCCATCTCTCTGTACCTCACTGTCCATTCTCTTGAAGCTTTGATCTTGTCAGATGGGACCTGTAAACCAAAGAGGTTATTTCTTAAACATGAAGAATGAAAAGATGATGTAATCCAGCACTAGGGTTCTCTAGGCTTTCTAGTGTGGATGTTTTGGCATTGGATCATCCCGGGAAAGACTCATCTCACCTGGATTAGATTACAGTTTCTTTATAACATCACAGTACCTCCCAGCTGATCTTCCTAGTCACACATAGATTCCATCTTTTGGTCAAGTTTTCTCGGATCACTCAGAGTCAGCATGCATTCTGCCCTTGAATGGTTCCTTGTTTTTATGATTCACTAGGCAAGTTAAGTTGGCTTTATGACTGATCGTTCAAGCATTATTGTTTCCAATTGCTGTGCGTAAATTTCTTATTAATGATTCAGCATGTTTCTCCCCAATTTGGCCTCAAATTGTTTTTCACCTATTCTTTAGAATACATCTAACTTGTCACACTTTCCAGCTTTTGCACCTAAAAAGGTCTCTTTGCCCCATCACGAACACCTATTTTTCCTTCCAAACTCAAAGTTGGGTGTCAG
Organism: Bubalus kerabau; assembly: GCF_029407905.1. Lineage (NCBI taxonomy): Eukaryota > Metazoa > Chordata > Mammalia > Artiodactyla > Bovidae > Bubalus > Bubalus kerabau. The sequence continues at coordinate 181,135,837 of NC_073625.1, read as the reverse complement.
CTCATCGGGGCTAATGTCTCATTTCCAGAGTTAGGCGCTAAGGTGCCTTCACTCTTCAGGGGCTGGAAGCGTGGAAAGTACAAGGCGGGCACTGACCAGGCCACAGCCACCGTCCCAGGCACTTGCCAGTCCCCATAATGAACTGTTACCACTTTCCTGAACAAAATCTTTCTTGACTGTCCCAAAGCTTGGAATGCTCTCTTCTTCCTTTTTTCCTCAGCTAACCCCCAGTCACTCTAAACAACTTAGCTCCCAGGTTGCCTCCTGCAGGAAGCTTTCTCTAAGCCCCAAGAAGAACGCGGTACCCGCCCCTCCGCAGGTTCCATATTTCCCTGGGCGCCGAAAATGGGCCCCATCAGGAGCTTGTTACATTGCCCGTTACAGGGTCTTCCCAGACATGCGGTGCGTACGTTTCTCCAGGATAGGGGCAGTTTTATTCACCTCTGTTTTAGAGCTCCGTAAGCTTGTAGTTAAAAGAGCAAACCTGGAATGCCTTTTCCCCCGCTAAATATGACCCTCTCGGGCCACCACCGTCCGTACAGGCGTGGGATCCCGCCCCACAGCCTCGGCTTCCGGCCCGAGGCGGGCTATACCAAATGCGGAAGCGGGGGACGTCCAGGACCGCCGTGTAAGTCCCTTTCTACCCTCCCGACGTGCGGTAAGGGAGGTAGTTATGAGGATGAGGTGAGGACAACGACCTCGGCCGATCTGACTCCTACACTACCTAAGCTAGGGCGCGGGAAACCTTTACCAGCACTGGCCCAGTGCGGCCAGAACCACGCCCCCAGCGGTCATGTGACAGACGCGCCCTGCTCGCCGATCCCCGGATGTCGGTCAGCCCATTTGGCGAGGCGGAGGGGGAGTCAGGAGGACGTTGCTTCAATCAAAAGTGAAGGAGCAGTAGGCGGAACGAACGTTCCGAAGACCGTGACTGGACGTCAGGTTGGCGGTGACGCGCGTGCGCGCCTCCATCCGGAGGTAACGGCGGGAAGACTCGGGGGCGCGCTCGTGGCAGGCCTGTAACCGCATGTGTGAAAGTCCAACAGGCAACGGGTGCCCGTGTCCGGAACCGGAGGCAGCCCTGGCTGCAGTGGGGCCGCAGACTGAGCGGCCGAATGGCCGGGGGCCGACTTCCTCAGCCACCCGCTGGCCTCCAGGCTCGCCTCCGCCGGCCCGGCTCCGCCCCGGCGCCCCGCCCCTCCTCGCCGCAAACGCTTCGCAGACACGCGAAGCAAGATATGGCTTCCCACGGCGCGCAGTCCGGGCCAGCCAGGTGGTCAGCCCTTCCCCTGAGGCCGGCCGGCGGGAGGGCGGCGGGGTGGGCGAGCTGCTCCCCTTCTCCCAGCGGAGTCGGCAGCGAGTCAGTCTGCCACTTCTAGGGAGGTATCCCCTGCCCAGCCCTCCCGCCTGGGCTGCTTCATCTGGCTAGCTTCCTAGCCTTGTTGCGACTTAGGTTACTGACGGCAGGTGATAGCGGTTCGTTTATGGGTGGGAATTTTAGCAAGTTTTGAAAATAATTGACTTAAAAACCTTAATGTTAGTTCCAGAGGTATGGTAATGTGGCAGAAATCATGAAGGACAGAATTTGGGGAACCCTGAACTTATTGCTCCATAGAAATCAGGGATGCGAAATAAATAGAAAAAAAGGGATGGGTCCATAGAACACTACAATCATGAACATATTTGAAAGTAGTAAACTTTAGGCTCATAATGTAGTTTTTACAACATCAGAGTAAAAGTGAGCTTGCTGTCAGCGACTCGTGTTCATTTACAGCGACTAGTTAAAAGCACACGTATTGCGCAGAGTAGTTTTCCTTAAGCGTTACAAACGGTTCCTTAAACCAGTGTTAACATTTTTTTTCTTCCTTTAATAAAACAGTACTGTAGGATTTGTGCCTTGTAGTTATACAGTTCCCCACATGCTTGCATTTAACTATTTTCTAGATACGAAGAGGAAACCATAAGGATCATTACACCTTACCTTCAAATATTTCTATACTGATCATAGCTGTAGCTTAATGATATAATAAAGGATATGTATTTTCTTATTTGAAATGTAGTATCATTAGGTTTTTATCTTGAGCTTCTTGCCTCTTGACTATATCGTCAGGGATCAGTATAGTAAGAACCACTGAAATTAAAATGGGCTAAATGTTTATAAACATTCAGTTACACTACTCTTTAAAATGGATGTATATTCAGGTTTTAACAATTATTGTAGTTGTTGTATGTATTAACTGTATTGATGCTACTTGTCTCGCGTTAAAATGTAGAACAACTTTGCTTGGCCCTTCCCATTGTCAATTAACGTAGTAGTGGTATTAGATGGTAACAGCATCAGTAGTCAACTTTATTAGAGCTTCCTACTTTTAAACGTATGTCAGCTTGTTTGAAATTCAGCTAAAACTGACACTGACCTGGGTTTCAGGAAATGAATTTTTGGTTTCTGTGTTACTTTAAATTTTTTTCTCTAAGAACTCAGATTGTGTTTTCAGCTTTACAAAACCACAGTTTTGTCATCACATCTATGAAAATTAGTAAAAATCCTATAGACCCTGATGCTGGGAAAGATTGAGGGCAGGAAGAGAAGGGGTCAATGGAAGAGGATGAGATGGTTGGATGGCATCACTGACTCATTGGATGTAAGTTTGAGCAAACTCCAGTAGATAGTGAAGGATAGGGAAGCCTAGAGTGCTGTAGTCCATGGGGTTGGAAAGAGTTGGACATGACTTAGCGACTGAACAACATTGTCAGTATGCAGTCCGGGTTCAGATTTTCCCACCTGTCCCATATATGTGTTTTTAAAATCAGCTTGTTTGGATTAAAATCCCATAGAGATCCATGTGTTGCATTGAGTTGATACACTTTTTCAATCTTTTTCTGTTTTTTTTTTTTTTTTAAGATTTTTTTGCTTTGTTTTGATGAAGATCATTTTTAAAGTCTTTTATTTAATTTATTACAACATTGCTTCTATTTTATGTTTTGTTTTTTTGGCCACTTGGCATGTGGGGTTTTAGCTTTCTGACCAGGAATGGAACCAGCAACCTCCTGCACTAGAAGGACCTCCAGGGAAGCCCCTCAATCTTTTTTAATGTTACAATTTTGTTGCCTCCCTTTTTTCCCTTAACGTTCTAGATTTAGTTGATTGCATCCAGATGCCATCTTTTAACTTGTACACCTATTCCCTTTATTTCCTTTAAAGGGAATAAACTGGTAGTGAAATCTAGACTTGCACAGCCCATATAGTAGGTGTCAACCACCTGTGGCTATTTAAATGAATTAAATAAAACTAAAAATTTCAGTTTTGTAGTTGCACTGGGCACATTTCAAGTGTCTAATCTGTCTATGGGGTCACACAGAGTTGGACACGACTGAAGCGACTTAGCAGCAGCAGCAGTAGCAGCAGCAGCAGCAATACACATATGCCAAATAGCTACTCTTCAAATGCTGCATATATAAAGTGTCTTCATAATTTCATAAAATTCTGTTGAACAGCACTGATCTAGAAGCTTGATCAGAGTCAACCTTGACTTTTTTGGGGGAGGGAGGCAGAAGAAGATTCCATTGTTGGTGCAGAATCCTTCAGTGAGGCACGTTATTTCTGAGTTTCTCTCTTTCTTAATGTTAAGATTGAGCAGCATGGGTTCAGGTATTGTCAGCCCAATCCATTCATCATGAAATTATCCATGAACCATTCACTTAATGGTGAGATCCTTTCATGGATTTAGGTTGCTTATATCCATTATTGCATTAGGGCCTGCAATATAGTGATTTTCTGATTCCATCATTCCTTAGTATTTATTAGCTGGAAATTTTTTATGAAGAACTTTTTAACTCACCAGCTGTTTGATAACCCCACCAGCTATTTGAAATACAGTTTGTACAAGAAAAGCAAGAAAAATGCTTAATTCTTTCCCTCTATTTTCAGAGCACAGTAATGAGTTGGTGGCCTAGCAACCTTCAAAGGTAACCATGAGGATTTTCTTTTTTTTTTAATCATCATGAACTTATAGATTTGAATATATTTAAAGTTTCTCAACCTATTGCAGTCTCTTTTTTTTTTTTTTGCGTACTCAAGTTGTTGGCAAGTGGCAGTCTGTTTAAGTTGGCTCCTGTCCACTTTGATATGACCAGTGGTAGTCTTTGAGAGTTTCTTTATTTTCTTTTAAAACATGTTCCTGGCTCACTTATACATTCTGGCCACCAAGCAGCCCTGGTTTGTTGAGGTGATTTGAGAGACAAGTCTGGGTGCTAGAGGTGCTCTTGCTACTAGGTTGGTCATTGGTTTTAGGATTTACAGTAGCCAAAGTTAGGAAATAGATACATTTTAAAAACAAGAAACATACAGAATTCACATTGATATTGCCAATTTAATTTCATAGCTTTTTAAAAACACTTGATTTTATATTTTTTATATCTTTTTCTCTTTTGCTTATTAACATAGTTACTTTTTTCCTGTATGTAATTCTTTCAAATTAAGAATACCAAATTTACTGTTAACTGTTTCCTGAATGGTGTTTAGGATTTCTTTGTAGTACTTTTTTTGTCCTTAGTACCTACCCCACTTGAAATATGTACAGTAAAGTTGTTGTGTTTTCAAAGCATATGAAGCAATTTGTTACATGGTAAGGCTGTCAACTTGGTATCTAGTTGATAGTTTATTTCGTTTCCAGTAATTTTCAATACTGCTTTTTTCCCCCCTTCATTTGGATTTGTTTCATTATAAGTAAAACATTGGCATAGTGCCTATAAAACAAGTATCCGTTAAGGTCCATCCTGACAAGTTTAGCTTCCTGTTTTGTCTACCCTATTTCCCTTTCTTATAGGTATCATATTTACCAGTTTGGGGCTTGTCCTTACATAAGAACAAATGCACTATATATTATATATCTATATATAATTTTATATGCTTAATGTATTTTGACAATTATGCATAACATGTAGTTTATATTTCTCTACTGTGAACAGGGTTAAGCATCTTTTCATATGTTTATTTGGATTTCTCTTTCTGTGAACTCTTTGTTCTTATCTTCTGCCCATTTTTCTATAGATTTCTTTTTTCCCTTCAGTTTTTAGTAGTTTTAGTCTTTATGCATTTGGATAATTAACCCCTTGTGATAAAACTTTAAGTATTGTTGTCATTTATCTTTCAGTTTTGCTTACAGCATTTTTACCATGTAAGATTGTATTTTTGTCTACTAAAGATTTCTTAGTCTTTGCCCTTATTCTTTCTGAATTTGGAGTCATAATTTAGACCATGTTTTAAAATTTCACTTTTATTTTGGGAGGTTTCTTTGATCTTTTATCTGATAATTTTGTCCCTTAAGTTTCAGTAGGAACCCTTTTGGGCATTTGTAAATGATACTGATTATTTATTGGAGCAGGTACAGTTTTTCAGTCATAGTATATCTGACACAGCCGTAGATCTTTGTAATCACAGTAACACCAAGGCAGGTAAGGGACAAAACATTGTAATCCTCCTTTAAAATGAGACTTGATGAATAGACATATTCTTTCTCTTAGGATTAATTCATAATTCCAACTAGATTTATTTTCTTTCTGTGTCCCATTTTGTGAATAATTTGATCTCAGGCACATACTTCTGGGTATTTTTCCTGATCTATAAAGTGAAGAAGCTAAATTGGAGGCCTTCTGGTCCTTTCTAGCTCTTAAATTCCAATATGTTAATGAATTTCAAAGATTTGTCCATTATTAGATACCTTCTTTGGATTCTGTTTCTCTAAGATTTAAAGTATGTTTTCCCAGCTTTCCAGACTTGATGAAAAAGCCTGTATTTCCTTTAACCACCTTATTCTAGATTTCACTGATTTAAAACAGTCTTCATTCCAATGCAGATTTTTAATTATAACTTTTGATTGTTGATGTCTTGGTCTAAATGCTGAAATGACTAAGCATGTCCTGTGCCAATTATAGAGCTGCAAAGTTTCCATTTAACTACTTTAACACTTTATGTTAATGGCAAGGAATAACAGATTATGACACTAATTATTAGGTTGGTGCAAACATAATTGTGGTTTCAGACTGAATTTTAGATCATTATAACTAGGCTCAAGTGCATCTTTAGTAATCAAAATAGTGTGTTAAGTTGCTCAGTCATGTTTGAGTCTTTGCGACCCCATGGACTGCAGCCTGCCACGCTCCTCTGTCCTTGGGATTCTCCAGTCCATTGGAGTGGATTGCCATTCCCTTTTCCAGAGGACCTTCCCCACCCTAGGATCAAACCCATGTCTCTTATGTCTCCTCTATTGGCGGACGGTTTCTTTACCACTAGCGCCACCTGGGAAGCCCAATCAAAATAGGAACTATTACAGTCAACATATTTTTGCAAACAACAAATAAGTTTGTTTATTCCTGTAGCATAAAAATTCATGCCTTGGGATTCCATGAACTCATGGAAAGCATTTTCTGCCACTGTGCTGGTTGTGGAAGCATTTTCCCTGCAAAAAGTTTTTAAGATGCTTGAAGATGTGGTAGTTGGTTGAGTCAGGTGAATATGGCAGATGAAGCAAAACTTTGTAGCCCAATTAGTTAAACTTTTGAAGTGTTGGTTGTGTGACATGTGATCAGGCGTTGTCGTGGAGAGGAATTGGGCCCTTTCTGCTGACTAGTGCCAGCTGCAGGCATTGCAGTTTTTGGTGCATCTCATCAATTTGCTGGGCATTCTTCTCACACGTAATGGTTTCACTGGGATTCAGAAAGCTGTAGTGGATCAGACAGGCAGCGGACCACCAAACAGTGATCATGACCTGTTTTTGGTGCATATTTGGCTTTGGGAAGTGCTTTGGAGCTTCTTTGCAGTACAACCGCTGAGGTGGTGGTTGCCATTTGTCCTATAACATCCACTTTTCATCGCACATCACAGTCCAATAGAGAAATGATTCATTGTTGTTGTGTACAATAAGGGAAGATGACATTTCAGGATGATGATTTTTTTTTTTTTTTTTGATTTGCAGTCAGCTCATGTGGCACCCACTTACTGAGGTTTTTCACCTTTCCAATTTGCTTCAAATGCCAAACGACTATAGAATGATTGATGCTGAGTTCTTCAGCAACTTCTTCTGTAGCTGTAAGAGGATCAGCTTCAGTGATCCTTTCACTTGATTGTTGTCAGCTTCCGATGGCGGGCCACTACGCTTCTCATTTTCAGGCCTCTTGTCTCCTTTGCAAAACTTCTTGAACCACCATTGCACTGTACATTCATTAGCAGTTCCTGGGCCAAATGCATTGTTGATGTTGTGAGTTGTCTCTGCTACTTTATTACCCATTTTGAACTCAAGAAAATTGTTCAAATTTACTTTTTGTCTAACATCATTTCCCTAGTCTAAAATAAATATAAAATAAATAGCAAGTAATAAGTCATTAGCAAAAAAAATAAAGCTAGAAATGTGCATTAAAATGATGTATAACATAACCACATTTCTATAAAAATGTATTCCAACATCAAACGGCAAAGTTTGACAATGCAAACCCATAATTACTTTTGCACCAACGTAATACTTAAAATTGTATTTATTTTGGACAAAGAATAAACTTTACATAATTATTGCATGGAACAGGCCAGAAAGGAAAGCAGAGTAATGTACTGCATGCAGCTGAATGAGGGTCAGATTGTTAGGAAAGGAGTCCGTGATATAGCTGCGAGAGAAACTCAGAAAAGTCCATAGAAATCTGAGTTCTTACTTTTTACCTGATCCTCAGGAAGAAGGGATGGTGTTTGTTAGCTGCTCAAGAAGATGGTGAAAGTATTTTTTAAAAAACATTATATATTAGATTATTTTCTGTAGCAAATGTTACTTATCTTCCCTACATCACCCGCACCTTTTGTTTAAAACAGATCTCAATGTCTTAGACCATGATTTTAATGTCTGAAATGGGCTATTTTCACTGTTGTGCTGCTGCCCTCTGGTGTCCATGGCGGTGGTGTCATGGTTCAGTCTGTATTTCTTCCTGTGTCCAGACTTTTCAATTTGGTTTCATTTTGTTTATATCAGGAAGATATTATTAAATCAAAAAAAGATATGCTGATGTATTTTAAGACCTGGAATACTGTAAAATATATAAAGATCACATATTGGCTGGAGCCTAGGAGTCACCCTGCCTCGGTTGGAGTCCTGGGACTGTGGTTTGTAGTTTACCATAGTCAAGTTAACCTTTCAAGCCTCAGTTTCCTCAAAATGATAGTATGTATCTTTTACGATTGTAATGAAGATTGAATTAGACAGTATAGACAAGGCAGAACAGTTGAGCATTCAGTGACTTTTAGCTTCTCACTGGACATGAATTCGAGTAACTCCTGAAACTAACAGAGGACAGAGGAGCTTGGCGTGCTATAGTCCATGGTGTCAGACACAACTTAGCAACTGAACAACAACAAAATAAATATTGCTAATTATTAAATAATGTCATCCAGAAAATATATTGTGTATTATGTTACTAAATCTAAATATCCACATAGAGTTGTCAAGAGCATGGTACTTACAGTATATATGTGTTTGACCATTAGAATCCCTTTAAAAACTGGAAAAAATTTTGGAGACTATATAGGTCATGCCCCTTCATAAAGAAAGAAAGTGAAGTCCAAGGACACAAAGCTAGTTAGTTGCAGAGTAAGACTCTGTTCTGGATCTTCATCTGCCTAGTACTGTCTGAACTGTGTGCTGCCTTTCAGTTTCCTGCAGTGGAGCAAAGCAGAATCTTTGTCTTGTTGTAATTGACTGTATCATTGTTTGAAAGACAGTGGAATAGAACATGAAAACCTTTAACTTTTTATTTTGTCTAATTTTGGTATAATAAAAATGATAAACCAACTAGAAAGAAATCCTCTCTGCCATATTTATGCATGAATAGTTATTTAATACTCCTGATAGTAACTTTAGAAATAAGTGCAGATAATGTGCCGTGGTTGTATTTTCCAGTCTTCTTATTCTCCTGTGTTTGCAGGATACCTTATGCATGTCTGTGTCACTGTATTTATCACTTTAGGGGAACATTTTAGTAAATTTTTTTCTTTCCCATACTGGACTATTAATTCCTTGAAAAGGGCTATTTCAGTTTCAGTACTGTATATCTAGTGGTTAGTTCAGTTCCATTCAGTTCAGTTGCTCAGTCGTGTCTGACTTTTTGCGACCCCTTGAACCGCAGCACGCCAGGCCTCCCTGTCCATCACCAACTTCTGGAGTCTACCCAAACCCATGTCCGTTGTGTCAGTGATGCCATCCAACCATATCATCCTCTGTCGTCCCCTTCTCCTCCTGCCCTCAATCTTTCCCAGCATCAGGGTCTTTTCCGATGAGTCAGCTTTCCGCATCAGGTGGCCAAAGTATTGGAGTTTCAGCTTCAACATTAGTCCCTCCAATGAACACCCAGGACTAATCTCCTTTAGAATGGACTGGTTGGATCTCCTTGCAGTCCAAGGGACTCTCAAGAGTCTTCTCCAACACCACAGTTCAAAAGCATCAATTCTGCATTCAGCTTTCTTTATAGTCCAGCTCTCACATCCATAACATGACTACTGGAAAAACCATAGCCTTGACTAGATGGACCTTTGTTGGCAAAGTAATGTCTCTGCTTTTTAATATGCTGTCTAGGTTGGTCATAACTTTCCTTCCAAGGAGCAAGCGTCTTTTAATTTCATGGCTGCAATCACCATCCGCAGTGATTTTGGAGCCCAGAAAAATAAAAGTCAGCGACTGTTTGCACTGTTTCCCCATCTATACTGTGATGGGACCAGATGCCATACTCTTAGTTTTCTGAATGTTGAGCTTTAAGCCAACTTTTTCACTCTCTTCTTTCACTTTCATCAAGAGCCTCTTTAGTTCTTCTTCACTTTCTGCCATAAGGGTGGTGTCATCTGCATATCTGAGGTTATTGATATTTCTCCCAGCAATCTTGATTCCAGCTTGTGCTTCTTCCAACCCAGCATTTCTCAGGATGTACTCTGCATATAAGTTAAATAAGCAGGGTGACAATATACAGCCTTGACGTACTCCTTTTCCTATTTGGAACCAGTCTGTTGTTCCATGTCCAGTTCTAACTGTTGCTTCCTGACCTGCATACAGGTTTCTCAAGAGGCAGGTCAAGTCCTCTTAGAGCAATATAATTTGAAGAGGATTCAGAGTTGAGCCTCTGAATGTTGAAGGAAGAAAGCAGTTCCTCAGGAATGAGTAGTGGTTTGACACATGAACATTCTGAAGATTTGTGATAAGTGAGAAACCTACAGCAGTTACTGTTCTTTGGCATATCCAGATTTAAGGGCGGTCCTTCTCGTCTCATCTGCCTTTCTTTATGGTGTGTCTTTCTCTTTCTGTGATAGTCTGTTCTGTCTCCCTTCCCTTCTTCCTCTGCTAGATTCTTTGCAGTTCTCCAGCTATAGACCAGTTTTTACAGGGGGCTAGGTAAAAAAGGGAGGGGAATTGAGATAAGCCAGCCGAAAGCATTCAGCGCAGATCAGGTTGAAATGCCATACTAAGCCCTGGAGCTGCAGATGTAAATAAAACTGGGTTTCTGCCCTTGAGGGTGGAATAGTAAGGGAAAAAGGTGGGAAAAAAGACATTTCCAGTGTGATGTAACTCCAGTGAAATGACCTGTTAAGGACTAAGAACAATGAAGTGCAGAGGAAGGTCAGTAGTCGCCTCTTAGGGGATGGAAGCTGTTCTAGGAGCTTCATGGGCCTGTCATCTAGAGTTGAATAGGAGCTCCCATGATGGACCAATAAGTTCAAGCACAGAACATTTACCTTTTAACACTGTCTCTTTAAAGAAGCTCATTTTTCGTCTGACCTCCTGATTTGTTAGTGTCTGTGTCCCTCTGCTGCTAGCACCCACTTCCACCCAGACCTGCTCTTACGTGAGAAAGTAGGGGTGCCACAGTAAGGCATTTGATTTTAGTCATGCGGGGAAGTGTCACTGGCAGCGCAGATCATTGGAAGTTATTTTGAAGTGTGTTTGTTTCTGCTATTTCTTGAAGGGATATTCCTTGACTCTTCTACAGTTATCCTAAGGAGTGCTACATTTTCTCATTGTTAATTTGTATGCTTTCATTCACATTCTTAAGTTTGTAAGTTGGAATGTTGCAACATAAAAAATGAGTTTTCTCCTGACTGACTTTTTTGCTTTCCCAGTTGCCAACACAAAGGAGATTTGGCGATGGAGGCTTTGTTGGAAGGAATACAAAATCGGGGGCATGATGGGTAAGTTTGCTTTTGACCCTAAGTTTCTCACTGAGTTTAAAAAGCATGTCTGAGTTACGCCTCTGACCATTTTGTGCTTTGGGTACAGAAGCAGAAATGTGAACAAAATCTAGGCTGATCGTGTCATGTTTGTGGACAGCATGTCTCCTTGGGGTGAGCATGTCCCTCATCTCAGCAGTGTGAAGCTGGATACTTTCTGTCAACCCACTTTAAATTTTCGACTGTTAAAAAACAAGGATTTTGTGACACTAAGAGCAAATGATTTTTTTTTTTTAATATTTAAGCCTTAGTAGTTATTTCTCTGTGGCCATTCCTGGAAACCTCTTTGAATCCAATACATTTGTGTCCACTTGTGTTTTTACCTTTGTAATATCTGACATCTCCTGAAATATTGAAGGACATCAGTAAGTTTACAGGAAGATAGATTGTAGTAAGTTGCTTATAATAAGTTGGAAAGAAGTAGTTGGAATAAATTTGGCTCAAGGAAGAATTTCTTAAGACAGTTCTTAAAGTTGTATTGTCATTTTCCTACTTGTTTCCAAAGCTTTTTATTTGCTTGGCTAGCTGAGAATATGACATATGCTTTCCTGGATTCTTCAGAAAGCTTCCCTGAAATGTTAAAGATGAGATAGTTGTTGGTTGTGGAAGTCTCACTCCCAAACCAGACTTCCATCAGTCTGTGTTTGGCCACATGTTGTAGGCTTTAGGTTGGCTGCTGGAGGAAGACTGTTCTGTGGAATAGCTGATCACCTTATGTGCCTTAAAGGGAAAAGCTCGGAGATCCTGTTTTTTACTCTGATTATTTGTTGACATTGTTCCACCTTAGGTAGGTTTACATTTGCTCTGTTTTTACATGTGAAAGATGAAAAGCCACTTGGAGATATGTTCTGTGTTCTTAAGGGTCTGTTCTTATTTATAGGGGATTTTTGACATCCTGTGAAGCAGAACTGCAGGAGCTCATGAAACAGATTGACATAATGGTAGCTCATAAAAAATCTGAATGGGAAGGACAGACACACGCTCTAGAAACTTGCTTGGACATCCGTGAACGGGAACTTAAGGCTCTCAGGAGTCAGTTGGATTTGAAACACAAAGAGGTAATGCAGACGATTTGCTGCTCTTATTGATATTTTCACTTTGCCTTTTATTAGGTTGGTGCGAACGTAATTGTGGTTTCAGACCGTGAATTTTAAATCATTATTCAGTTCAGTTCAGTCACTCAGTCGTGTTTGACTCTTTGCGACCCCATGAACCGCAGCATGCCAGGCCTCCCTATCCATCACCAACTCCTGGAGTTCACCCAAACCCATGTCCGTCGAGTCCGTGATGCCATCCAACCGTCTCATCCTCTGTCGTCCCCTTCTCCTCCTGCCTTCAATCTTTCCCAGCATCAGGGTCTTTTCAAATGAGTCAGCTCTTCGCATTGGTGGCCAAAGTATTGGAGTTTCAGCTTCAACATCAGTCCCTCCAATGAACACCCAGGACTGATCTCCTTTAGGATGGACTGGTTGGATCTCCTTGTAGTCCAAGGGACTTTCAAGAGTCTTCTCCAACACCACAGTTCAAAAGCATCAATTCTGCATTCAGCTTTCTTTATAGTCCAACTCTCACATCCATACATGACCACTGGAAAAACCATAGCCTTGACTAGATGGACCTTTGTTGGCAAAGTAATGTCTCTGCTTTTTATCATAATTATGCTCAAACACATCTTTATTAATCAAAATGGGAACCATTATATTCAGCACATTTTTGCCAGTAAGAAAGAAGTTTATTCCTGTAGCATAAAAATCCACGCCTTGGGATTCCATGCACTCTTGGAAAGCACTTTCTGCCTCCTGCTAGTCGTGAAAGTGTGTTCACTGAAGAAAGTTGTTGAGATGCTTGAAAAAGTGGTAGTTGGTGAGAGGTCGGCTAAATATCACAGATGAGACAAGACTTTGTAGCCCAATTCATTCAACTTTTGAAGTGTTGGTTGTGTGCTGTGCGGTGGGGCATTGTCGTGGAGAAAAATTGGGGCCTTGCTGTTGACCAGTGTTGGCTGCAGATGTGGCAGTTTTTGGTGCATCTCCTCAATTTGCAGAGCATACTTGTAGATGGAATGGTTTTGCCAGGATTCAGAAAGCTGTAGTGGATCAGATGGGCCGCAGACCAACATACAGTGACCACGACCCTTTTTTTTGGTGTGTTTGGCCTTGAAAGTGCTTTGGGGCTTCTTTGTGGTCCAGTCACTCAGCTGGTTGTCTCTGGTTGTCATGTGAAATCCACTTTTTGTTGCATGTCACAATCAGGTCAAGAAATAGTTCATTGTTGTTGGGATTTTTTTGATTTGTGGTCAGCTCACGAGGTACCCACTTATCAAACTTTTTCACCTTTCCAATTTGCTTCAAATGCCAGATGACTGTAGGGTGGTCAACACTGAGTTCTTTGGCAGCTTCTCATCTAGTTCTAAGAGGATCAGCTTCAACGATCCTCTCAGTTGGTCGTTGTTAGCTTCTTATTGCTGGTCACTGTGCTCCTCATCTTTATAGTTCTTATCTTCTTTGCAAAACTTCTTGAACTGCCACTGCATTGTAAGTACATTAGCAATTTCTGGACCAAATGTGTTGTTGATGTTGCAAATTGTCTCCACGGCTTTACAACCTATTTGGAACTCAAATAAGAAAATTGTTCAAATTTGCTTTTTGTCTAGCATTATTTACATAGACTAAAGATAAAATAAATAGCAAGTAATAAGTCATTAGCAAAGAAATATAAAGTGAAAAATGTGCATTAAAATGATGTATAACAATCACACTTAAGAATGCATTCCAATATCAAATGGCAGAGTTCAACAATTCAAAACTGCAATTACTTTTGCACCAACCTAATATGTTTCTTATATATTTGTTGAAGAAAGCATTTAAGTTTTTTTTTAAACTCAGTTTATTAAAACAAAACACTGATCACTCATTTCTTCCACCCTCTGATCCAAGTTTTGCCTCTTGTAGCCACCAATGTGTTTTCTTTATCTATGAGCTCATTTTTTGTTTGTTTTTGTAGATTCTACATGTAAGAGAGATCAGACAGTATTTGAGTATCTGTCTTTCTTTGTCTGAATTACTTCATTTAGTGTAATGCCCTCAAGGTCCACCCATGCTGTGGCAAGTGGCAACTTTTTTGTTTTTTATGGCTGAATAATATTCTTTATATATACACATATCCCATGATTTCTTTATCTATTCATTCATCAGTAAATACTGAGATTGTTTCCACATCTTTGTATTATAAATAATTCTACAGTGAACACGAGGATGCATGTGTCTTTTTGAATTAGTGTTTTTTAATTTTCTTCAGATAAATACTCAGAAGTGAAATTACTAGATTGTATGGAAGAGTTGACTCATTGGAAAAGACTCTGATGCTGGGAGGGATTGGAGGCAGGAGGAGAAGGGGACGACAGAGGATGAGATGGCTGGATGGCATCACTGACTCGATGGACGTGAGTTTGAGTGAACTCCGGGAGTTGGTGATGGACAGGGAGGCCTGGCGTGCTGCGATTCATGGGGTCACAAAGAGTCGGACACGACTGAGAGACTGATCTGATCTGATCTGATCTGATGGTAGTTCTATTTTTAATTTTTTGAGGAATCTCTATCATTTTCCATAATGGTTGTGTGAATGTACGTGTTTGCAAACAGTGCACAAGGCTTCCCTTTTTGTCTGCATCCTTGCCAATACTTGTTATTTGTTGTCTTTTTGATACTAGCCATTCTGCAAGGTTTGAGTTGCTCTTTCATTGTGGTTTTGATTTTCATTTCCCTGATGATTAGTGATGTTGACCATCTTTTCATGTCCCTGTTAGTTATCTGTATGTCTCCTTTGGGAAAATGTCTATTTGGATCTTTTGCCCATTTTTTCATTGGATGTTTTTTTTTGTTTTTGAATTTTTTCATTGGATGTGTTTATTTGCTTTTGAATTGTGTAAGTTCATTGTGTGTTTTGGGTGTCAACCCTCGGTCAGTTACTAATGTGCAAATATTTTCTCCCATTCAGTAGGTTGCCTTTTTCATGTTGTTGATGGTTTCCTTTGCTATGCAGAAGCTTTTTAGTTTGATGCAGTCACACTTGTGTATTTTCCCTTTTGCTGCTTTTACTTTTTTTACTTTTGCTTTTGGTACAGATTCAAAATATTATCACTAAGACCTATATCAAGGAGCTTACTGCCTATGTTTTCTTCTAGGAGTTTTATGGTTTCAGGTCTTAATGTTCAAGTGTTTAATCCATCTTGAGTTAACTTTGTGAATGGTGTAAGATAGTGGTTTAGCTTCATTCTCTTGCATGTGACTGTCTAGTTTACCCAACATTATTTATTGAAACTGTTTTTCCCCATTGTATATTCTTGGTTTGTTTGTCATAAATTAATTGACCATATATATGTGGGTTTATTTCTGGGCTCTTTATTCTGTTCTATGGATCCAAGTCTCTGATTTTATGCCCATAAAACTTTACTGTTTGCATGTAATAATAGCCTTATAAAATACTTGGAAGTTAGGGACCATGGTGCCTCCAGCTTAGTTCTTTCTCAAGATTGCTTTGACTGTTCAGTTCCATACAAATGTTAGGATTTTTTTGTTTGTTTTATTTATGTGAAAAATGCCATTAGAATTTTGATATCTACTGCACTGAAGTTGTAGATTGCTTTGGATAGTATTGCCATTTTAACAATAGTGATTCTTTCAGTCTTTCATCTTTCCATTTATTTGTGTCTTTTTCAATTTCTTTTGCTAACATTTTGTAGTTTTCAGTATACACGTATTTTACCTTGTTGGTTAAATTTACTCCTAGGTAGTTTACTATTTTTATGCAGTTGTAAATGGGATTATTGTCTTCAATTTCTCTTTCTGATAGCTTGTTATTAAACACAATAGATTTTTAAATTGATGTTGTACCTGTAGTATTACTGAAATCATTTATTAGTTCTATTAGTTTGTGATGGAGTCTGCGGTTTCCTAGCTACGTTCATGTCCTCTGCGAACAGTGACAGTATTGCTTCTTCCTTTCCAATTTGAATGCCTCTTATTTCTTTTCCTTGCCTAACTATTCTGGCTGCAGCTTCCAGTACTGTGTTGAAGAAAAGTGGTGAAGTGAGCATCCTTGTATTATACCTGATCTTAGAGGAAAAGCTTCAGGATTTTCAACATTGAGTATGTTAGCTGCATGCTTGTCATGTGTGCCATTATGTTAAGGTATGTTTCCTCTATGCTAGCTTTGTTGAGAGATTTTAGATTTTTATCGTAAATGAGTGTATTTGAGTTTTGTCAAATATTTTTTATGCATCTATTGAGATGATCATAGCATTTTTGTCTTCATTTTGTTATATAGTGTATCACATTGACTGATTTACAGTTGTTGGACCATTCCTGCATCTCTGAAATAAATCTCACTTGATAATGGTATGTGATCCTTTTAATGTATTGCTGAATATTTTGTTGAGAATTTTTGCATCTATGTTCCTCAGGGATATTAGTCTGTAAAAAAAATTTTTTTTTTGTAGTACTCTTGTCTGGTTTTGGTGCAGGGTAATACCACCCTCATAAACTGTGTTTTGAAATGATCCCCCTCTTATATTTTTTGGAAGAGTTTGAAGAAGATTGATATTGATTCTTCTTTGAATGTTTCATAGAATTCACCAGTGAAGCCATTTGGTCCTGGACTTTGGTTTGTTGAGAGTTTTTGATTACTGATTCAATCTGCTTGCTAGTGATTGGTCTATTCAGACTTTCTTTTTCATCATCCTTTAGTCTTTGAGCATATATATTTGTAGGAGTTTATCCATTTCTTCTGGTTTGTCTAATTTGTATGCATATTATTGTTCATAGTAGTCTGTATGATCCTTTGCATTTCTGTGATCACTTGTAATATCTCCTCTTTCATTTTTGACTTATTTGAGTCCTTTCTCTTATTTTTCTTAGTCTAGCTAAGGTTTTGTCAATTTTATTTGTCTTCTAAAAACTAGCTCTTAAAGTTTCACTGATCTTTGTTGTCTTTTTAGTCTCTATTTCATTTATTTCTATTCTAAAGGACGACAGAGGATGAGGTGGTTGAATGGCATTACCACCTCAATGGACATAAGTTTGAGTAAACTCCTGGAGTTGGTGATAGACAGGGAGGCCTGGCGTGCTGCAGTCCATGGGTCGCAAAGAGTTGGACACAACTGAGTGACTGAACTGAACTGAATCTTTATTTCCTCTCTTGTACTAACTTTGGACTTTGTATTTTCTTTTTCCAATTCATTAAGGTGAAGTTAGATTGTGTGTGAGATTTTTCTTGCTTCTTGAAGTGGGTATTTATCACTGTAAACTTCCCTCACAGAACTGTTTTTACTGTATTTTATAAATTTTAGCATGTTAATGTTTACATGTTTGTTTTTCTTAAGGTATTTTTGATTTCTCTTTTGATTTCTTCTTTGGCCAATTGGTTATTCAGTAGCATGTTGTATATTTTCCGTTTTTCGTCATGTAATTTCTCATTTCATGCCATTGTGATTGGAAAAGATGCTTGATGCAATTTAAATATTCTTAAATTTATTAGGACTTGGTCTCTGTCCTAACATATGGTTTATCTATCTATTAAAGATGTTCAATATATACTTGAGAAAAATGTGTATTCTGTTGTTTTTGGATGGAATGTTCTATAAATATCTGTTAAGTCCATATAGTATAATATGTTGTTTAAGGCTGGTATCTCCTTACTGACTTTCTGTCTGGGTGATCTTTTCATTGATGTAAGTGGGGTATGAAAGTCCCCTATTATTATTGTATTGCTGCCTATGTCTCCATTTAGGTCTGTTAATAAATGTGAGACATATTTAGGTGCTCCTATTTTGGGTACATAAATATTTATAAATGTCAAATCCTCTCATTGGATTGACCCCTTTATGTAATGCCCTTCTTTGTCTCTTATTAAAAAGTATGTTTTAAAAGTTTGTTTTTTGTTTGTTTTTAATATAAATATAGCTAATCCATCTTTATTTTTTGGTTTTCATTTGCATGGAATCTTTTTCCACCCCTTTACTTTCAGTGTGTCCTTATATCTAAAGTGTATCTCTTGTAGGCAGCATATATAGGAGTGTGTTGCTTTTTATTTCTTTAGCCTTTCTATGGCTTTTGGTTGGATAATTTAGTCCATTTACAGATAAGGTAATTATTGATAAGTATGTGCTTATTGCCATTGTGTTAATTGTCTCCTAGCAGCTTTTGTAGTTTTTCTCTGTTCCTTTCTTTTGCTCTCTTCCTTTTTGGTTTGATGACTTTCTTTAGTGGTATTCTTATACCTGTTTCTCTTTTGTTTATTTATTGTAGGTTTTTGCTTTGTGGTTACCATGAGACTTACATTTAACAACTTATATCTGTAACAGTCTATTTTAAGTTGATAACATCTGAAGTTTGATCCCATTCTGAAACTCAACATTTATTCTCATGTTGTATGTCTTAATGTCACATTTTATATATTTTTATCTTGTGCATTTTTTAGCTAATTATTGTAATCATAGTTTTTTCATTTAACCTTTATATTAGCTTTATTAGTAATTAACCCACTACCTTCACTATATATTCACTTTTCCAATGATAATTATCCTTTCATTTGTGTTCTTGTTACTAATTATAATTAACATCCTTTCTGTCAGCTTAAAGGAGTCCCTTTAAAATTTCTTATAAGGCCAATTTAGTGGTGGTGATCTCCTTTCACTTTTGCTTGTCTGAAAACCTTTATCTCTCCTTTGATTCTGAATGAAAACTTTGCCGGGCAGAGTATTCTTGAGTGGACGTTGTCTTCTTCCGGTACTTTGAATGAATCATGCTTTCTGGCTTACAATGTTTGTGCTGAAAGATCAGCTGATAGCTTTATGAGAGTTCCCTTGTACAGAGCTAGTTTTTCTCTCACAGCTTTTAAGATTATCTCCTTGTCTTTAACTTTTGACATTTTAGTTACAATGTGTCTTGGTGTGGGTCTCTTGGATAGCTTCTTTTTAAATATAATTTGATTTATTTATCATTTTTGGCTGTGCTGGGTCTTTGTTGCCATGTGAGCTTTTCTCTAGTTGTGGCGAGCAGGGGCTGCTCTCTAGTTGTGGTGTGCAGGCTTCTCGTCACAGTGGGTTCTCTTGTTGCAGAGCGCAGGCTCTAGGGCATGCAGGCTTCAGTAGATGCAGCACCAGGGCTCAGTAGTTGCGGCTCCTGGGCTCTAGAGCACAGGCTGAATAGAACAGTTGTGGCCCACGGGCTTAGTTGCCCTGAGGCATGTGGGATCTTCCCAGATCAGGGACTGAACCCATGTTTCCTGCATTGGCAGGCAGATTCTTTACCACTGAGCCACCAGGGAAGCCCTGGTAGCATCTTGTTTGCAATTCTCAGGACTTCCTGGATCTGGATGCTTGTTTTCTTGCCCAAGTTAGGGAAGTTTTCAGCCATAATTTTTTCAAATAAGATTTCTACTCCTTTCTCTCGTCCTCTTTTAGGAGCCTATAAAGTGAAAGTCTGTTTGGTGTTGTCCCATAAGCTCCTGAAGCCATCTTCACAGTATTCATTCTTTTTTTCATTTTGCTGCTCTAATTGGGCGTATTCCATTGCCTTGTCTGTGAGTTGACTGCATGTAGTTTGCCATTGCGGAGAAGGCAGTGGCACCCCACTCCAGTACTCTTGCCTGGAAAATCCCATGGATGGAGGAGCGTGCTGGGCTGCCGTCTATGGGGTCGCACAGAGTCGGACACGACTGAGGTGACTTAGCAGCAGCAGCAGTCTGCTGTTGAACCCCTTTAGTGTGTCCTTCAGTTCAGCTATTGTATTCTTTGGTTCTCTGATTTCTACTTGGTACTTTCTTATCTTTTTCTTGTCTCTTTGTTGAAGTTCTCATTGTGTTCATCCATTCTTCTTCACAGTTCAGTGAGCATTTTTGTAAACTCTAATCAGGTAGTCCTAAATTACTTACCTCCATTTCATTAAGGTTTCTTCTGAGGTTTATTTTATGTTCATTTGGAACATATTCCTCTGTTCCTTGACTCTCCATTTGTTTCTGTACAGTAAATGAAATAACCACCTCTTCCAGTGTTGAAGGAGTGGCCTTGTGTAAGAGATGAACCTTGTAATTCAACCCTGCCTCAGCTTCTGGGTGTTTCTCAAACGTCTGTACTTGTCTAGGCAGCCTATTGTATTTTTAGTAGCACCTAGTAGTTGAGGATGTGCCAAGACCTGTCATTGTCCCAAAGTGGAGAATCTCAGCACCTAGATTCAGACTGACTGGAAGCTGGGGCAGCAGCGTTTAAAGTATGCAAGTATATACAGTTCTGAAGGGCTGCAGGAGTAAGCCACATTGGTCCTCAGAGCCAGGTGATTTGGAGGTCAACATGTGGGCTCCATGTGAGCTGTTTTCTGGGTAATACTTCTGGGCTGGAGCAAGGCAGAGGGAGAATGCCAAGAAGGTATCCACAGCCTACGTTCTTTGAGAGCAACTCCATAGGCCACTAAATGTGAGCCAAACCTGAAACTCCTTAGGACAAAGGTCCAAGACAAGTAAAGGGGACTCTTTCACAGAAAGCCTGGGGAGTGTGCCTCATTCTACTTTCTGTACAGTGCCTTAAGGGTAGTAGCCTGCTAAGAACTATCCCTCTGATTGCCATAGTTCTGTGGGATCCAGGAATGCAAGTCCTTCCAGTCACCTAGAGCTAGGTAATCAAAGGGAGGCCCCTGGGCAC
Source organism: Bubalus kerabau (assembly GCF_029407905.1). Classification (NCBI taxonomy): domain Eukaryota; kingdom Metazoa; phylum Chordata; class Mammalia; order Artiodactyla; family Bovidae; genus Bubalus; species Bubalus kerabau. The sequence continues at coordinate 181,114,895 of NC_073625.1, read as the reverse complement.
AAGCCATGTGTACAGCCATGCCATCTGTGCACTGGAGGCAGCAGAGTGTGAAAGCAAAGGTAGTGCCCTCCAAGGTCTCTGGAAAGGACTGCAGTCAACGCCAAGATGCATGCCTAATCAGAAGCTTGTCCCTTAGCAGTCATGATGATCCATTAGTAATCTCCCTTCACAGAAAGAATGCAACTCCAGGGTCTGTTGCCTTTTGCTGTGCCTTTGTGATAGTAGCTGTTTAAGAACTCTTTCTCCTTGGGTTGCAGTCCTGTAGGACCCACGAGTATAAGCCCCACTGACCTCCTTTGCTTAGTCGCTCAGTCATGTCTGACTCTTTGTGACCCCATGGACTGTAGCCCACCAGTGGGGATTCTCTGGGGATACTGGAGTGGGTAGCCATGCCCTCCTCCAGGGGATCTTCCCAACCCAGAGATTGAACTTAGGTCTTTCCCGCGTTGCAGGCAGATTCTTTACCGTCTGAACCACCAGGGAAGCCCAAGAATACTGGAGAGGGTAACCTATCCCTTTTCCAGGGGATTTTCCCAACCCAGGAATTGAACCAGGGTCTCCCGCATTGCAGGTGGATTCTTGCAGATCCACCAGGGAAGCCCCCACTTACCGCCAGAGCCAGTTAATGTAGAGGTGTTCTCTAGCAGTAGTCACAAAAATCCAGGCACCCGACTAGGGCATGAGCTCCTTTCTGGGTGACACTGATTATAACAGTTCCTTAGGACCCAGAACACGAAGCTCCCTTGGTCTCTAGAGCCAGGTAATCTAGAATCATATCCTGGGCAGGAGCTGTAAAGATCAGGACATCAGAGAAAGTTTCTCTTCCAGGAGATAGTGGTGCTCTGGAGCATGAAAAAGGTGGTACCTTCCAGTCTTTGTTTCCAGAGTGTTCCAACAGGATCCTAGCTGTGTGTGTTGAATAAGACCCCTGTCCCTTTAGCTGAGGTTTTAATGGTGGGCCTTACTCACTTTAAGTCTAGCCCCAGTTGGCTGCCTCTGAGCTGGACTCTGGAATGGGTGAGTCCAAGCACATGAGCCCTCTAAGAGGTGTTTCTCAGGTTGCTATCATTTTGTGGATCTTGGGACACAAGACCCATTGGTTTTCAAAAATTAGATGTTTGGGGGCTCACCTCTCAAGTGCATGTCTTAAAAGTTGGGATGCCCAAGGTGAGGTTTGAACCCTTTGCTCCTCAAGGAGAAGCTCTGAGTTTTGAGTTCCCTTCTGGTTATGGTTGCTACACTAGGGGTGAGATTTATGGTGAGATTGTGTCTCCATGTCCTCTACAGGTTTTTGTATGGTTTTCTTTTCTTTTGTCCAACATGTAGCTGTCCCTCAACCAAGCTTTAAGTTTTTTTCTGAGAAGAAATTGTTCCATGTTTAGCTGTAGATCCAGTGAATCTGAGGAGGGAGGTGAGTTCAGAATCTTCCTACATCGCTATCTTGAATTGTTAATGCTCTTTTTTTATAATGCATAGAAGGCATTTGTATGTCAAATTCTGTTTGTTTGTTTTTTTTTTTTTCAGAAGAAAAATTCATTGGTGAAAGTGCATAAGAATGTTAATGTTTTTAATATTTCAAGGATCATGTTACCTTGGTCACATGTAGTACATATGTAACTTCTTTAAGAAAATGTAAAGGGAGTCACACAATCATTCTATTACATGCCCATGTTAATAATCACTGAGTTAGTGAATGTTGTTTTTGGCCACATTGTATGATTATGTATTATGTATGTGTAAAAAGTTAAGCTCAGATTCAACAATTTGCTTCTTTTGGTTAGGTTTAAAATAAAACTCAGAAAATTAAAAAAAAAAGTATATTTATACTTGTTGAAAAGGGGAAAAGAAAGAAAAGAAGAAAATAAATATTATTTATGATCTTACCACCCAGTGTTATTGATGATTTTTGGGAAAAGTTTAATAACATTTGCTAATTGATTTCTCTTAATTTAGCTGATACAATAAAAAGAACATTGAATATTGGAAGAGAAGCAGAAGACATATATAAGTGCAAGAATGTCCCCTAAATTTCTGGCATAAATACCAATCTCAGAAGGATTGGAAGGACTGTAGGTAAACACTGGTCCCAAGTCCCACTTGGATGGGCTTTCCTACCAGTAGGATCACCACTCATTAGTGCTGTTGTTCTGCTTCTTAAGGGCACTTCTGTGAGGGATGCATTGAGATTTTGATTCTGTTGATGGTACTGCACTTATCAGGAATATCTTAGAACTGTTTCATGTCACAAGGAAAGTGTTAGGCTTCATGAAGTGTTTTTCTCCTTGTCAAGAGAATCTGTCAATGGTTGACCTTTTGCAGTTTGGGTCATAGCAGTACGGTTGACTCTTGTACAATGTGGGGGTTAGATGCATTGACTCCAATGCAATCAAAGATCCACATAGAACTTTATAGTCAGCCTTCTTTATCTGGTGGCTCAAATGATAATGAATCTGGCTGCAGTGCAGTAGATCTGGGTCCGATCCCTGGGTTGGGAAAATCCCCTGGAGAAAGGAAAGGCTACCCACTCCAGTATTATGGCCTGGAGAATTCCAGCCCATGGGGTTGCAAAGAGTCCCACACAATTGAGCTATATAACTTTCACTTTCTTTCTCTTTATCTGAGAGTCCACATTCATGAATTCATGTAGCTCTGTAGTATTTATTGAAAAAAAATCTATATATAAGTGGACCCATGAAGTTCAACCATGTTGTTTAAGGGTCAACTGTACTTAGTTACATTGGCTATGTTAGATTGTGTTCTGAGATGCCACTTGCTAAACTGGAATTTGTTTTAAAATTTGGGTAGACTTTTGAGAATGTATTTTAAAGTTATATCTCATGAAAAGATACTGAAGTTACTGAAAAAGTGCCTGGAATGATTATCATATATATATATATATATATTTTTTTTTTTTTTTTATTTGTAATTTAGGTAGAGTCAGTGCTCCTTGGTAAGTTACTTTAGTTACCACTTCTTTATTTCTCCTGGGGCAAAACACAAGTAGTTCCATTGAGTAAGTTAAGGTGATAGTGGTTTCCTAGTTAAACACTGTACCGTTAACCCTTGAACAACCTGGGAGTCAGGGGGCACCAATCCCCCATGCAGTTGAAAATCTGTGTACAATTTTACAGTTGACTCTTTTATCTTGGGGCTTTCCTGGTGCCTCAGACAGTAAAGAATGTGCCTGCAATGCAGGAGACCCAAGTTCATTCCCTGGGTCAGGATGATTTTCTGGAGAAGGGAATGGCAACCCACTCCAGTATTCTTACATGGAAAATCCCATGGACACAGGAACCTGTCAGGCTACAGTCCATGGGGTCACAAGGAGTCAGGCATGATTGAGTGACTAACATTGTCGCTTGTATCTGTAGTTCTGAATCTGTGGATTCAACCAACTTTGGATAGTGCACTATGTAACACATGTTTATTGAAAAAAATTCCCGTATAGGTGGATCTGTGCAGCTCAGACCTATGTTGTTCAAGGATCATATCTATATATGTAGATACCTAAGTTGTTTATTTTGTTAGAAACTCCCATGTATGTTTCTGTGAATTAAAGAAATTCCCTTGTGTGTAATCGTGAGACTATTTTGTCACTCCAGGGCTGTTTAAATTTATTCCGGTGGCTTAGTTTTGATGTCACAGGCACTACCGCACTACAGACAGACTTCATTTTATTGTGCTTCACTTTATTGCACTTTGGAGATACTGTATTTTTTACAGATTGAAGGTTTGTGGCCACCTTGAGTTGAACTCAAGTGTGTAGGCATCTTTTTTCTAACAGCATTTTCTCACTTCATGTCTCTGTGTCTAATTTTGGTAATTCTTAAATATTGCTTTTTTTAAACAGATTATTTATTTACTTTCGGCTGTGCTAGGTCTTTGTTGCTGTGGAGGCTTTCCTCTAGTTACAGGGAGCAAGGGCTACTCTAGTTGCAGGGCATGGGCTTCTCTTTGTTGTGACTCCTCTTGTTGTAGAGCATGGGCTCTAGAGCACGTGGGCTTCAGAAGTTGTGGCACATGGGCTCAGTAGCTGTGGCTCCTGGTCTCTGGTGGTGGTGGTTGTTCAGTTGCTCAGTCATGTCTGAGTCTTTGCAACATCATGGTCTGCAGCACGCCAGGCTTCCCTGTCCTTCACTATTTCCCTGAGTTTGTTCAAACTCATGTCCATTGAGTCAGTGATGCCATCCAGCCATTTCATCCTCTGTTGCCTCCTTCTCCTCCTGTCTTCAGTCTTTCCCAGCATCAGAGTCTTTTCCAGTGAGTCAGTTGCATCAGGTGGCCAAAGTGTTGGAGCTTCAGCTTCAGCATCAGTCTTTCCAATGAATATTTATGGTTGATTTCCTGTAGGACTGACTGGTTTGATCTCCTTGCTTTCCAAGGGACCCTCAAGTGTCTTGTCCAGCACCACAGTACAAAAGCATCAATTCTTTAGTTGGACCATCTTTACGGTCCAACTCTCACAACTATACATGACTACTGGAAAAGCCATAGCTTTGTTAGCAAAGTGATGTCTCTGCTTTTTATTTGTTGTCTGGGTTTGTCATAGCTTTTCTTCCAAGGAGCAAGCATCTTTTAATTTCATGGCTGCAGTTACCACCTGCAGTAATTTTTGAGCCCAAGAGAATGAAATCTGTCACTGTTTCCACTTTTTCTTCATCTATTTACCATGAAGTGATGGGACAAGATGCCATGATCTTAGTTTTTTTAATGTTGAGTTTTAAGCCAGGTTTTTCACTGTTTTCTTTCACTTTCATTAAGAGGCTCTTTAATTCTTTGCTTTCTGCCATAAGGGTGGTGTAATTTGTGTATCTGAGGTTGTTGATATTTATCCCGGCAATCTTGATTCCAGCTTGTGATTCATTTCTTATGAGTCACCCAGCATTTCTCATGATGTACTCTGCATATAAGTTAAATAAAGCAGGGTGACAATATACAGCCTTGATGTACTCCTTTCCCAATTTTGAACCCTCTGTTGTTCCATATCCAGTTTTAACTGTTACTTCTTGACCTGTACACAGGTTTCTTAGGGGACAGGTCAGGTGGTCTGGTATTCTCATCTTTAAGAATTTTCCAGTTTGTTGTGATCCATACAGTCAAAGGCTTCAGCGTAGTCAATGAAGCAGAAGTAGATGTTTTTTGAAATTCCCTTGCTTTTTCTATAATCTAGCATATGTTGGCAGTTTTATCTCTGGTTCTGCCTTTTCTAAATCCAGCTTGAACATCTGGAAGTTCTTGGTTCACATACTGCTGAAGTCTAACTTGAAGAATTTTGAGTGTAATCTTGCTAGCGTGTGAAATAAGTGCAATTGTACAGTAATTTGAACATTCTTTGGCATTGCCTTTCTTTGGAATTGGAATGAAAACTAATGTTTTCCAGTCCTGTGGCCACTGCTGAGTTTTCTAAATTTGCTGACATATTGAGTGCAGCACTTAACAGTATCATCTTTTAGGATTTGAAATAGCTTTGCTGTAATTCCATCACCTCCACTAACTCTGTAGTGATGCTTCCTAAGGCCCACTTGACTTCACACTCCAGGATGTCTGGCTCTAAGTGAGTGACCATACCATTGTGGTTATCTGGGTCATTAAGACCTTTTTGGTACAGTTCTTATGTGTAGTCTTAATAGTTGTGGCCCATGGGTTTAGTTGTACCGTGCATAGGATCTGGGATCTTCCCAGATCAGGGATTAAACCTGTGTTTCCTGCATTGGCAGGAGGATTCTTTACCACTGAGGCCCCAGGGAAACTCGATTCTTGCAATATTTTAAATCCTCTACCAGCATAAAGATTATGACTTATTGAAGGTTCTGATGATGGTTAGCATTTTTTTTTAGCAATACAATGTTTTTAAATTAAGATAGATATATGCACTGCTTTTTAGACATAATGTTCTTGCACATTTAGTTGACTGTAGGACAGTGCAAACATAACATTTATTTGTGCTGGGAAACCGAAAATATTTGTATGACTCATTTTATCACAAAATTTGCTTTATTGTGGTGATCTGGTAGGAATCTGCAGTATTTCTGAGGTATTCCCATACTTAACACTTGAAAAGAAATTGATGGGATTGAGCAGATGGGCTCCTTTGTAAGGATTTGAAGATTACAAGTTTGGGCATCAAGACGTAAAGATATTTAGAAATGTAGCTGTCAGTGATTTGCTGCTTCATTGATTGGGTTGCTGGAAGTTGATTAAGTTTCTAGAGGTAAAGTGCATTTACCAAATACTAATGATAAGAATCTGTTCCATAGAGTTGATCTGTGAAATTGTAATTTCACTGTTATTGGTAGTAATATATTTATTAATCTACTTGAACAGCATATGATAGAAGAACTAGAATATAGGCCTTTAAGTTTTTGTCATTTTTGTTTGCAAGTTTCAGGCCTAGGAGCAGTTAGTCCCATGGTATAAACCAATGCTACTCAAATGACGGGTTCACGGTGAGGTAACGCTTGCATCAGAATGTAAATCAGTGTATTGCATCCTTCACATCACAGAAAGTTTTGCTGTATAAAAATGTCAGTTGCACCAAGCAGTGTTTTTTGTAACATAATTGATTTACATTCTACTTCAAGGTTCTTAGCTCCTGTTGGATTGCTGTTGTGACCAGGTCCAGCCCATCTGTAGCTCATACTTGGAGGAGTACTAGTATAAACAACTCATTTCATAAGTGAATGCTTTATATGTTTTCTGATTACACTGTTTGGATTGGATTGGTTTTAATGGACCTTGCTGCTGCTGTTACCTTCTAATGCCCTACAAAGCAGGTAGACCTAATGAAACAAGTAAGGGATTTGGAGTCCTGGCTGTGCATTTTTTCACCTGAATGGTGGTGGACAAAATAACGTCTCTGAACCTGTTTCATCCTGTGCAAAATGAGGATATAATTCCTATGTTCCCATGTTGTGAAGATTGAGTTACGGTTTAAGAAACCACTTTAAAAATTCTAAATTGTAGTTAACATGATATCATCCATACTGACAGTTTTCAAAATTTGACCTCTTTTTCTCTGCCTAATGCCTATTTCTGAGAGTGAGGGAGTTGTTTGTACTAGTAAGAAATATACTTTCTTTAAGAAATTTAAATATTGTTGCTTGACTATTATGAACCAGACCCTGGTAAATAAATAAAATTTAACAATTGTTTCTTCACATTTTATTCTAATGCTTGACTCTTATAATAAATGAAAAGAAAAATAGTTCTATAAGTCTCATAAGAAAAAACAATGATCATCTGCCCTATTCCTCTGAACCTAGGATTCTTGCTTCTCTAAGACCGTTCTTTCAGTATCTTTAACTCCTTTTTTTTTTTCTTTTGGCATTCTCCTTTTATGTCTAAATAACATTTTATGGCATATTCTTAAGTTTTAGTCTTAGCTATTTATCTAATAGGGCTTCCCAGGTGGCTCAGTGGTAAAGAATCCACCTGCTAATGCAGGAGATATGTGGGGAAGATCCCCTGGATTAGGAAATGGCAACCCACTTGCCTGGAGAATCCCATGCACAGAGGAGCTTGATGGGCTGCAGTCCATAGAGTCACAGAGAGTCAGACACTACTGAAGGACTTAGCACAACACTAAATTTGTGGGTAAATCTAAATGAATGTTGACTGTATATAACAAGAGCTTTCAGCCTCCTGGTGTCTTTCTGTCTAATGTTAGTATTCTGTGCTTTGCTTTATAGAATTTATTCTTGAACTCGCATAGATTTTTGCTCAATATTTTTAGATTCCAAGGTTCTTGTAACTTGTTAATTTTTTATGAGGTTTTTTTTTTTTTTTTCCTGGTAAAAAGGGTTAGGAAGAATAAGTGAGATAGAGCAAATTTTCATCTAAACCTCGAAATTTTAGAACAATTTCTTATTTTTATTTTTTTGGAAGTGTTATAAATTATTAAATAATTAGGTATTTGACTTCCTGAGAAGTTGTATAGTTGAGAACGTGTCTTTACAGATAAGTACAAAGGTTATTTTCTATTTTTATGTTTCAGGGCAATTGTTTCAATGCTAATAATGAAAAATACTACCACCTCTCTGCTTTTAGATTGGAATGTTGCGTCAGCAGGTAGAAAAACATGAAAAAGTCAAGCAAGAGATGGCCATGGAGTATAAGCAAGAGTTAAAGAAACTACATGAAGAAGTAAGATTTTAATTCTATTATATATTGTATAATTCTGTCTCTTCAGCCTTGAGAATTTTGTTAATGAGCTGGTTTCTACTTTATAAAGTGGATGTATATATTCCATGGAAGATATTGGGGTAGAAATCTTTCTCTATTCTTAAACCCAGAATTTTGCCTTTTATATATTTGATATTACCTACAACAGTGATTCTAAAATATGTTTCTTGGTTGAGTATCTGAAAGAAATAGAGCTATTTTTGTATAATACCATGAAATGCTGATACCAAAAGCTTATGTTAAATGTTTTATTTTTGAGTTGAGTCAGTAGATTTTAAATAATGGAAGATTCAAAGGTTTCAGAAGCATTTTGGGATAGATTAGAAAGGTAAGAAAATTCTACCAGTTAACTGAATTGTATTCTTCAGATTGGCGAAAAAATACTTTTTATTCAATTCCGAAGCATTCCTTTCCTGCATAGTGAATATCAGTGTTCCACTGGGGAACGCTTCAAGAACCACAGGCCTGGAGAAAAGAAAAAGAGTGTTTATTTGCTGCTTTTATTGTGAGGATGGGTTGTGGGGCCCCTAAGTGCAGGGCTATTGTATATTATAATAAAAAAATTAGACCTTTGTTTTATTTATTTGTTAAACTTTTCTCTTTATTTTTTATTTGACTTTTTTTTTCTTCTGGTGTTTATGTAGTTTTGAGTTTTGTATTTTATCTAACGTGCTCTCTATTTTCAGGGATGGTAGTTAGCTCTACTTGTGCTTTCATAATGCCAGTTTGTTTTATCAGCACTGTTTACACATTCGTAAATTTTAAGTCTAGAAATAACTGTGTTTACAGTTAAGCAGACTGAAGAGAAGCTATGAAAAGCTACAGAAAAAACATGTAAGAGACTTCAGAGGAAATGCCAAAAATCACAGGGAAGATCGGTCTGAAATTGAGAGGTTAACTGGAAAAATAGAGGTATGTTCATAGTCCTGACTGGCTTGTAGTGATTGTCAGCCTTCATGTAGGAAAACTCTGTTTCTAATAGTGCTATTTCATGAAGCCAGTTTTCTCTCACCTGCAGGACTACCACTGAGCTATTTCAAAGGTGGGAGGCTGTCCTGTCATCATCTGGTTCCCTGTGATTACTAGCTGTCAGTAGTTCTCAAGAGGGTGGTGCCATCCTTTGAGGGCATTGGAAATATTTGAGACATTATTTTGGTTGTCAGATGACTGGGAGTGAAACTGGAGAGTGGGGCAGAGGAACCAGGGACACCAAACATGACTGGGCCTATTCCACACAGGAAAGAATTTGTACCCCGAATGCCAGCACTAAGGAACACTGATACCAGCTACTGGCTGTCCTCTGTGGGTGTTGTCTTTGTTTTATTTATCACCTAACAGAGGGGCTTAGTAAGTGTTGAAGGTATGTGGCTTTTTTATACACAGTACTTTGCATATCAGATTATTTATTCTTAGTTCCCATTTAGATATAATAAGTCACTTGCCTCCGTCTTTGCTAAGTTTTTGTTAAGTTTGAGTAACTCCATGATTATTGTATATCTTGATTCCCCAGAGGAGTTAAGGAAGTTGAGACACCACCACCAAGAACAGCATGGGCCTGTCACTTTTTCCCCGTTGAATCCACCACTCCTCTCCTCTGTCTATGCTCTTGGTTCTCAAATGTACCTAAGTGTCAACCAGGGTCCTCTTTAGTCTCCCAGAGATTCTGATCCAGTAGTATAGCATGTGAGCTAGGACTCTGCATTTTATCTAGCTTCCCCAGCTGATGTTAATTTGAGAAACATTGTTTAGCATCTTTGTATGATTATTTACAATGTTTCTACTCAGGGTGACCTGTCACCCACTAATACTGTTATAGTATTTCTACCTAGAATTTTAATTTCTACTTTTAATATTTTTTTACATCTCAATATTTTTCTATGTTTAAAGAGCTTAGAATCAGATTTTGCTTTCTCTCCAGCCTTCTTCACTGGTACCTGGGTTTTTGTACAAAACCCCTCATGTTCTTATTCCCCATTACTGCTTCCAGACCATTCTGTTTTCTTTATACCTCAGAGTCTCCATCTTTGATTTTCATGTCATCAGCATATACCACCATCCCTGGTGGCTCAGCAGTAAAGAATCTGCCAGTCAACATAGGAGACTCAGGTTCCATCCCTGGGTTGGGAAGATCCTTTGGAGAAGGAAATGGCAATCCATTCCAGTATTCTTGCCTGGGAAATCCCATGGACAGAGGAGACTGGCGGGCTGCAGTCCATGGCGTCTCAGGAGTCAGGCACAACATAGTGACTAAACGACAACAACAACAATGTACATACCGGCAAATTAGGCATCTTCTGATCCTTGATTGCTCCCATGGTTGACTGTCATTCTCTCCAACATTGCTCTTACCATAATTCTTGAGGATTTTGGTATCCACAAGGATGATCCTTATAATACTGTGGTCTTTGGTTCATTGGTGTTCTTTCCTCCAGAGATATTTTGATCTCCTGTCTGTCTCTTTTCCCTTTTCCCATTGTGGTTCCTTAAGTGTTGTCACTAGCAATACTTGCAACCCTCCAAGAATCACATTTTTAAGCATCCCGTTCTTTCTGACTACCATCCCCGTCTTTTCAGCTTGCTCCCTCTTATTCCTAATGCTCGATAATCACCTGATTCCCCATTCCTTAAAGTGCTTGGATCCGGCCACTTGTCACTGCTCCATACCTACCTCATGTCCGCACTCACCACTCCTTACCCAGCTTCTATCCCATGGTTATACTCCTTATATTCCCCTTCCATTCCTGTGCCCTCTCTTTTTGTTGTTGTTGTTGTTGTTCAGTGGCTCAGTTGTGTCCAACTCTTTGTGACCCCATGCACTGCAGGGCTTCCCTGTCCTTCACCATCTCGCTGAGTTTGCTCAATCTCATGTCCATTGAGTCAGTGATACCATCCAACCATCTCATCCTCTGTTGCCCCCTTCTCCTATCCTCAATCTTTCCCAGTATCAGGGTCTTTTCCAGTGAATCGGTTCCATCAGGTGGCCAATGTATTGGAGCTTCAGCTTCAGCATCAGTCCTTCCAACGAATATTCAGGGTTCATTTCCTTTAGGATTGACTGGTTTGATCTCCTTGCAATCCAAGGAATTCTCAAGAGTCTTCTCCAGCACCACAGTTCAAAAGCATCAGTTCTTCAGTGCTCAACCTTCTTTATGGTTCAGGTCTCACATCCGTACACGACTACTATGGAAACCAGAGCTTTGACTATAAGGAGCTTTGTTGGCAAAATAATGTTTCTGGTTTTTAATATGCTGTCTAGGTTTGTCATAGCTTAGTTAGTCGCTTCACTTCAGTCGTGTCCGACTCTTTGCGACCCCATTGACTATGGTCCACTAGCCTCCTCCTTTAACTCTCATTAAATCCAGCTTTCTCCCCACTGTCTACCTGTCATTTGTGGCAGATCATGGCTGGAGAAAAATACGATCTTGCTGACTGGTCTGACTTTCAATTTGTGTTCACTCACCTCAGATGGGTCCTCATGCTGTCCAGAATCATATTTCTCTTCACTCTCCCCTTATTTTTCCATAATGACTGTTTCATACTTTGTCTTTTCTTGAATTTTTAACACTTTGCCCCACATCCTCACTTCTGGGTGATGACCTTTATATTTCATTGAGAAAACTGAAACAATGAAAAGATAATTTTCACAGCTTCCAGCCTTTCTGCCTTCCTATTTGCAACTGTTTCCATATATACTTTGCCTTCCTCCTGAAGGATCTGTCCATGCTCTCCCTGTTCCCTTTCCACAACACCACTCCAGAAATGCTCCTCTATTCTGTATCCTCAGGTTCTTCCTCCCTACTGGGTATTTTCCACCAACATGCAAATTTCCCCCCTCTTAAATATCCTTTGTTGACCTCTATTTTTGTTCTTTGGATACAGTCTCCTTTTTCTCCTTCATTTTATAAAAAATAAAGTTGTTTAAAGTTGTTTGAATAGTCATTTAACTAAATGACTTTCAGTTCAGTTCAGTTGCTCAGTCGTGTCCGACTCTTTGCGACCCCATGAATCGCAGCACGCCAGGCCTCCCTGTCCATCACCAACTCCCGGAGTTCACTCAGACTCACGTCCATCAAGTCAGTGATGCCATCCAGCCATCTCATCCTCTGTCGTCCCCTTCTCCTCCTGCCCCCAATTCCTCCCAGCATCAGAGTCTTTTCCAATGAGTCAACTCTTCGCATGAGGTGGCCAAAGTACTGGAGTTTCAGCTTTAGCATCAGTCCTTCCAAAGAAATCCCAGGGCTGATCTCCTTCAGAATGGACTGGTTGGGTCTCCTTGCAGTCCAAGGGACTCTCAAGAGTCTTCTCCAACACCACAGTTCAAAAGCATCAATTCTTCGGCGCTCAGCCTTCTTCACAGTCCCAACTCTCACATCCATACATGACCACAGGAAAAACCATAGCCTTGACTAGACGGACCTTTGTTGGCAAAGTAATGTCTCTGCTTTTGAATATGCTATCTAGGTTGGTCATAACTTTCCTTCCAAGGAGTAAGCGTCTTTTAATTGCATGGCTGCAGTCACCATCTGCAGTGGTTTTGGAGCCCAAAAAAATAAAGTCTGACACTGTTTCCACTGTTTCCCCATCTATTTGCCATGAAGTGATGGGACCAGATGCCATGATCTTCGTTTTCTGAATGTTGAGTTTTAAGCCAACTTTTTCCTCTCCTCTTTCACCTTCATCAAGAGGCTTTTGAGTTCCTCTTCACTTTCTGCCATAAGGGTGGTGTCATCTGCATATCTGAGGTTATTGATATTTCTCCCGGCAATCTTGATTCTAGCTTGTGCTTCTTCCAGCTCAGCGTTTCTCATTATGTACTCTGCATATAAGTTAAATAAGCAGGGTGACAATATACAGCCTTGACGTACTCCTTTTCCTATTTGGAACCAGTCTGTTGTTCCATGTCCAGTTCTAACTGTTGCTTCCTGACCTGCATACAGGTTTCTCAAGAGGCAGGTCAGGTGGTCCACTATTCCCATCTCTTTCAGAATTTTCCACAGTTTATTGTGATCCACACAGTCAAAGGCTTTGGCATAGTCAATAAAGCAGAAATAGATGTTTTCCTGGAATTCTCTTGCTTTTACCATGATCCAGCGGATGTTGGCAATTTGATCTCTGGTTCCTCTGCCTTTTCTAAAACCATCTAGAACATCAGGAAGTTCACAGTTCACGTATTGCTGAAGCCTGGCTTGGAGAATTTTGAGCATTACTTGACTAGCATATGAGGTGAGTGCAATTGTGCGGTAGTTTGAGCATTCTTTGGCATTGCCTTTCTTTGGGATTGGAATGAAAACTGATCTTTTCCAGTCCTGTGGCCACTGCTGAGTTTTCCAAATTTGCTGGCATATTAAGTGTAGCACTTTCACAGCATCATCATTCAGGATTTGAAATAGCTCAACTGGCATTCCATCACCTCCACTAGCTTTGTTTGTAATGATGCTTTCTAAGGCCCACTATTTTGTCTCTAGTTCCTTTCCTTCCATTTTTCTTACACTCACTCAGTAAGCCTTTCTCTCCTCTGAAGAAGCTATTGGCATGGAGGTCACCAGTGAATTTGCATTACTGAAGCCTATGTCCACCCTCATCTTCCATATCCTGTCTGCAGCATTGGACTCAGCTGGATTTGGCTTTCTGGATTTGGCTTGGAGAACAATTGCACTTTGCTGGGTTTTCTCCTACCTTGTTTGCCACTCCTTCTCAATTATTTTTTCTCCCCAACCTTTTATCATTGGAACACCCTACAGCTGTGTTGTTGTACCTCTTCTTTTTTCTGTCGAGGCCACTCCCTTGGTGATACATTCAGTCTCATAGTTTTAAGCACTGTGTTGCTGCTGCTGCTGCTAAGTCGCCTCAGTCGTGTCCAACTCTGTGCGACCCCATAGACGGCAGCCCACCAGGCTCCCCCATCCCTGGGATTCTCCAGGCAAGAACACTGGAGTGGGTTGCCATTTCCTTCTCCAATGCATGAGAGTGAAAAGTGAAAGTGAAGTCACCCAGTCGTGTCCAATTCAGCGACCCCATGGACTGCATCCTACCAGACTCCTCCGTCTATGGGATTTTCCAGGCAAGAGTACTGGAGTGGGGCGCCATTGCCTGCTCTGTAAGCACTGTGTATATGTTGATAATTCCTATATTCCTATATCTAGTCTTGACTTTTGGCTACAGAACAATTTCCAACTTCCCATTTCACATCTCCATACGGTATCTAAAGCTGTCTCAAACTTGACATGTCTGAAATAAAGGCCCTGACTTTTTTCTACCTCATCTTCCAGCACCATTTCTGTTTTAGTTAATGTAATTCCATTCGTCAGATTGCTGAAGCCTAAAAGCCTTGGAGTCACCCATGATTTCTCTCTTCTCAGCACAGCATCCAGAATGATTCTGTTTGGTTTAAGTTAAATCATGTTCTCTCCTGTACATAAATTTACAGTAGTTTCTCCTAAAAGGTGAAGTTATCATAATGACCTGCAGAGTCTCACTGCCTATTAACTCTGACCTTTCCCTTCCTTTTTTTTCCCTTTTACTCACTCCCCTGCAGCCACACCAAGCTTCTTGCTCATCCTTGAACATGACAAGATGCTTCCACATCAAGGCCTTGTACCTCTCAGAATAGTATAACTTCATCTCCATCTCCCTGGTGTTTACTTTCATGTTACTCAATCTAACCACTCCTTTTGCAAACTGCAACCACCAACTCTGAGTACTCCATGCTCGATTTTCCCCAGAATGGGTACAGTTGGCTCTCTGTATCTATAGTTTTGCATCGTGGATTTAACCAACTGTGGATCTAAAATATTCTGGGAAAAGCAAAGTCCAGAAAGTTCCAAAAAGCAGACCTTGAATTTGTTATGCACAAGCATTTACATTGTATTTATAGCTATTTACACAGTGTTTACATTGTGTTAGGCATTGTAAGTAACTTAGAAATGATTTCAAGTCTGTGGGAGGATGCACATTAGTTACATGTGAATAACATACCATTTCTTATAAGGGAGGTGATCATCTGTGGATTAGTAACCACAGAGGTCTAGAACCAGTCCTCCACAGATACTGACAGATGACCGTATTGCTATCTAATTACTGTACAATAATGTGTTGCCTGTCTCCCTCCAAGTGAGTGGGGCTAGAATTTTTTTGTTGTTGTTGTTAAATATTGTATCCCTAGCACTAGAACAGTACCTGGAATATATGTGGTAGAAACAATGAGTAAGTGAATATCAGCTGGTGAACAGTAATTACCTTAAGCTTCAAGTTGCACGATCAAGAAAATGAGCCCAATATTCATGAAAACGAGGCAAATCAAAGGGAAAGGAAACTGGGGTTGAGACTCTTGGAGGACAGTGATAGAAAGACTGAGTTTCCTTTCCCTTTGATTTGCCTCGTTTTCATGAATATTGGGCTCATTTTCTTGATCATGCAACTTGAAGTTATTATTGATCCATCATTAATTTTGAACTCTTTGGCTTTGGGTTATAGATATCTGTTAAAATTTAATACAGATATTTTTTATTATTCATGTCTTTATAGATCTGTTGAAATAATAAAAATTTGGATATCAAAGGATACTGTGTTAACTGAATCTGTCTGGTTCCTGAATTTTAGACTCTGATGAGAATTGGGCTCCCCAGGGATTTCTCTGACCATTTGTTTGAATCTGTTCAGTTCCTGGGTTTGGATATCAAGAATTTGGGTAGTGAGTGATAAGTATAATCATATTTTGAAATTTTCATTATCTTAACATCAGTTTTCTGAAAAATCACTAAAAAATTATAACAACCCTTAGGTGGCAGCAGATCTTAGAAAATCATCTTGAACCCAGTGTTTAGTATCTGTGTTTCGTACTCTTCACCATTAGTGTGTTAAATTTAGAAAGGCAGATATCCAGAGGCACAGTATGTAAGGAATTTAGTATTACTCTACAGTTCTATCAGTTAAGTGAGTAATGGGGCTCCTGCTGTGGAGAAAGGTGCATGTGTACCCAGGGACCTGGGGAAAAATTAAAGTAAAAGTGAATCTGGAAGGTGGTGACAGCGAGGGGAAGCACTTAGAAGTTAAGTACCTTAATTGCCTCTTCAGGAATTTCGTCAGAAATCACTGGACTGGGAGAAGCAGCGCTTGCTTTATCAGCAACAGGTGTCTTCTCTGGAGGCACAAAGAAAGGCTCTAGCTGAACAATCGGAGATAATTCAGGTAAGTTTAAGACATTTTTTGGAATAATGAGAGGCAGAGAGGTTTCGATTAAATTTGAACCAGCTTAAAAAATGCAGCGCCGTGTGCTCACCGTGCTCACCCCTGTCCTCACGCCCACTGCTCTTTGCTTGCTGCTTTCCTTCGCTGGTTCCTTCCTCCCTCACTTGGGCTCTTTCTTGTTCTCTCAGTCTGTCACTGACTTGCTTTCTCCTGCTCACTCCATACTTTGATTTCACTCTCTCTTCCTTTCTCTCTCTACCTCTGCTCTCTGTCTCCTTTTCCATTTCTTTCTGGCTCTGACTTACTTATTCAGGCTGTTTCTGGCTCTTGCCTTGGCCCCACTTCTGTCTGTGTCTTGTTCCATCTCTGATAGTTGGGGGTGCCTTAGCTGAGGTCCTCAGCCAGGGAGCTTCGGCCAGTCAGCCTGTTTGAACACAAATGCTGAAAGATTCACGCTAACAAAAAGCAGTATCTTTGTGGGAACAGAAACACTTTTTACAACATTACTAGAAACTTTTTAAATGAAGAACTGATGGCTTAAGCAAAACAAAAAATTAGCTACCTAATTTAGGAGTTTTCTTCTTGGAATATATTCAGTTTGTTTGCTTTTTCAATTAAAAACCAAGATCAAAAGGGAAGTGAACATAAAAGGTAATGAATATTTATGACTGTGGGGTTAGAGAGAGTCAGATAGGACTTAGTGACTGAACAACAACAACTGCAATGTGCTAGACACTGTCTTAACACGTCTTCTGAATGTAGTTATCCAGAATATGTTATTATATGTTGTCTGTTTAATATCATGATAATTTGTCAAGGTTGGTAGAAATCTCAGTTTTATAGAAGAGGGAATTACCAGAGAAATTAAGAAGAGCTAGAGGGACGAATTAAAAAAGGTAAAAAACAGTCTGCATTATTTGCTGCTCCAAATCTTAGTAATATATTGGCTTTTAATCATCTACCCTCAGATATCAGTGGGCTAGTAAACTGCCATGAATGGCTCTGCTGTTAGTGACTCCACTCAGAATGGCACAAGGGGCCCACAGCAATCTAAAGGATCAAAATTATTTACCAGGCTGCAGCAAGCTATGCAGCCAAAGTGGGCCAATAAAATCCTGAAAGTGTAGACCAGAGGTTTTTTTATTTTTACCTGAATGCTAAAGCACTGTACAAACATAAATAGCTATAAGATATTATAGGCTTCAGGTGGGCAAAAAAGAAAATTGAGTCCTAGTTTTTAAGTTCTCAATTATTCTTCTATGTAGTATGCTTATTGTTGATCGTAGATCCTTTTTTTTAATTTGCTATTGTGATTACTCAACATAATTAAAGCTTCATTGTTAGAAAAAATGAGATTTTTATTTACCATAATTCAGCTAGAGCTAGAGTAAGAAGGCTTTAAAAAGCCAACATTTGTTTTCTGTATTTGAACTCTTCTGATAGTTTTGTTTAAACTAAAACTGCTCTGATTAAGGAAAAACTGTTACTTTTATGTCTTTCTCCCTTAGCAGTACTCGCTGGTCCTCATTTAAAAAAAAAGTTCTTAAAAGAAATTTCTATATACCCATTACCCAGCATTAATAGTTGTCATTTTGCCAATCTTAAAAATTGGTGGTTGCTGCTGCTGCTGCTGCTGCTAAGTTGCTTCAGTCGTGTCCGACACTGTGCGACCCCATAGACGGCAGCCCACCAGGCTTCCCCGTCCCTGGGATTCTCCAGGCAAGAACACTGGAGTGGGTTGCCATTTCCTTCTCCAGTGCATGAAAGTGAAAAGTGAAAGTGAAGTTGCTCAGTCGTGTCCGACTCTAGCGACCCCATGGACTGCAGCCTACCAGGCTCCTCCATCCATGGGGTTTTCCGGGCAAAAGTACTGGAGTGGGGTGCCATTGCCTTCTCTGAAAAATTGGTGGTAAAAAATATTAAAACATAGTTTTAACCATTTTAAAGAGTACAGTAGAGTATTAACTATATGTCCATTTTTGTGTAACAAATCTCTAAAACTTTTCAACTTACAAGAGTAAGGCTCTATATTCATTGAACAGCAACTCATTTTGCCAATTTTATTTCATTCTTCTCTACTTTTTTTTGGCTGAAATATTGCAAAGCAAATTATAGATATTATCTTATTTCCCAGCAGGTTAGGACTTAAAAAAATTAAACATACCACTGTTATGTTAACAGACTAAAACACTTCTTAAATAATTTAATATCTAATCTTTTCAAATTTCCCAAGTTGTGTGAAATAATGTTTTGAATTCCACTTAAGGTTGAAACATTGTATTTTGTTGATAAGTGAATCATCATTGAACAATAAGAGTAGAAAACTTTGTAGATTGGATAAATGGATATCAATAGCCAAATGCACGCTAAGTGGCTTTAGTCATGTCTGACTCATTGGGACTGTATGGACTGTAGCCCGCTGGGATGCTCTGCCCATGGGATTCTCCAGGCAAGAATACTGGAGTGGATTGCCATGCGCTTCTCCAGGGGATCTTCCTGACCTAGGGATTGAACCCATGTTTCTAATGTCTCCTGTCTTGGCAGGCAGGTTCTCTACCACTAGTGCCACCTGGGAAGCCCTTAACAGCCACTGCTGCTGCTAAGTTGCTTCAGTCGTGTCCGACTCTGTGCGACCCCATAGATGGTAGCTCACCAGGCTCCCCCATCCCTGGGATTCTCCAGGCAAGAACACTGGAGTGGGTTGCCATTTCCTTCTCCAATGCATGAAAGTGAAAAGTGAAAGGGAAGTCGCTCAGTCGTGTCCGACTCTTCGCGACCCCATGGACTGCAGCCCATCAGGCTCCTCCATCCATGGGATTTTCCAGGCAAGAGTACTGGAGTGGGGTGCCATGCCTTCTCCATTAACAGCCACACTTATACCCCAAATTTAAAAAAAAAAAAATGATAAAAAATTTTTTCTTTTATATTTTTTAACATCTAAAAGTGGAGTTCAGGGAATTCCCTGGCAGTCCAATGGCTAGTACTCAGTGTTTTTATTGCTGTGGGCCTGGGTTCAACCCTGGTTCGATAACTAAGATCCCACAAGCTGCATGGTGAAAAAAAGAAAAAGAAAAGTGGAGTTCCGACGAACTTTTCACCCTTTGAGTCATATATTTGC
Organism: Bubalus kerabau; assembly: GCF_029407905.1. Taxonomy (NCBI): domain Eukaryota; kingdom Metazoa; phylum Chordata; class Mammalia; order Artiodactyla; family Bovidae; genus Bubalus; species Bubalus kerabau. Next base: position 181,095,409 of record NC_073625.1, on the reverse strand, counting down.
TTGAGTTTTTTTGTTTTGGTCAGCTATTAAAATGACATAAAACATGTTCATTTTAGAAAACTGAGAAAATGAGAATTAAATAAAATCATTCATAATTCCATCCTTTTAGAGATTTACCATAATTAGCATTTGCATGTAAATTTCCTCTGCCTTTTTCTGTGCTTGTCTGCAGTGTACATTGCATTCATGTACATTTGGTAGGAAAAACTGTATATGTGTGTATGGGAATGGAGGAATAGTTGCGAACTTAAAAAATTACTGAAAATAGCAAAAAGTTGATAATTGTTGAAGCTAGGTGATGAATGTTTAAGGGTTCATCATCTTTTTCCATATTTATATACATTTGAAATTTTTCATGAAACATTATGTAAAAGTGCAAATTATTTGCTTACAATGTGACAGGCAGTATGCTAAACATTTTACAATATTTTATTTAATTTTCACCAGTTAAAAATTTTCCTCTTTAAATAAGACATGTCAGCATATATGAGTCATAATGATTGTATAGAAGCTTAGTCTACCATTAAATGCCTTAATTCATATAACCAGTATTTTATTGTAGAATTTTTAGGTTTTTATTTTTTTCACTCTTAAGTAGAGCTTGGGTGAACATCCTTATTTAAATATTTAGGTGTTTATGTCCATTTATTTTCTTAGGAAATGGCCCTAGAAATAAGATTACTGCATCAAAGTAGTCATACATTCTTAAAGATTCTAATGCATATTGTCAAAGTAATCTTCAAAGAGGTACTGATGCACACTTTCACCAGCAGTGTTTGAGAATGTATGTTTCCTCACACTTTGTCATTATTGAGCACTATTATTTATTTAAATATTTCTTTTAATTTCCCCTACTTTTAGGCTTGTCTTTGCCAATCTGATAGGTGGAAAAAAATGGTATCTGATTATTTGTTTTAATTTGCATCTTTAATTATGAATGAGGCTGAGCATTTTTTATCTACTTATGACTTTCCATTCTTCTGTAAATTATTTCTGTCCCTTGCTTATTTTTAAAGCATATTTATATTATACTATGAAAGAGGTCTTAATATATACATTGAATATATTAACTCTTTGCTGTTTTGTTGCAATTGTGTGTGTTTTCCCAGTTTACCTTAATTTTGCCTAGTAATTTTTATGAAAATACAGTTGTTTTACAGACAGTTTTTAGAATGGCTTAACTCTGTTAATTTTTCTTTAAGGTTTTTATCTTTGTTGTCATACCATAAAGACTTACATAAGCCAAGATTTCTTCTAATGCTTTATAACTTCTTGTTAATATATTTGATCTGAAAATTCTTTTGGTACAAGGAATTTGATAGAGATCTATATTTTTTTCCAAATGGTTATCCACATAATTTGTTGTCTGTTACATTTTGAAAACTTTGCAGGATGATTCTAAAATTCATGTGGAAGGATTTTGAATGGTACCAGGCAACATTTTTTATGAGGGTGATGTTTGTTCTATCAAATATTAAAATATATTAAATTTAAAAGTACAGTTGTTAAACAGTTGTAAGTACTTTATTAGATGCAAAGACAGAGTGATGGTTGTATAAGCATAGGAAAACATCAGAATAATCACTAAAACATAAGGTCATTTCTGTGTAGAGGGAAAATAATCACTTGCTACTTTCCCTCCTGTCCAAATAATACAGTGAGCGAAAAGGAAACATTCAGGGAAGTCTTAGAGAACATTAAGAACATTTGAAAAAAATTAAAATTTTAAGCCAGCTCAGAATGTAGAATATTTAGCTTATACATTGTATGCGAGAAAAGTAAAGCCTGCATTGTATATGTTTTCCTCTTGAAGTATTTAGATGGGCTGTGTGATATTGTTCAGATTTGAATATATATTATATTTTTAAAGGCACCATTTTCCTTATGAAAAAAAGATGATCCTAACACAAATGTTAACCTACTGTCTTGGTAGAATTATCATATACTTAATTGAATTGGCTCAGATTTACTGTTTAAAAGTTTATGATGACAGAGACACAGTAGTGATAAGGTCTTACTGGGAGCTATACCACTGATGGGCTGTCTTTCAAGATGTTTCTTTAGTGTAAATGCTGCAGAGCTGTTGTCTGCACTGACATATTTGGAGTTTACTCTAATGGAGAGTGTGGTAAAAATTGATGCATACAGTGGCATAACTTCATTTTGGGGTTCTTTGGAAAATTAAAAAAAGAACACTTGTTGCTTTGTATCATATTCTTCTCAGTAATCTCACTATATAGAAAAGTTATTTTCTTGAAGCCCAAGGATTATATACCACAAAGCCAAAGGAGGATTTGAATTTAGTCCCCAGTCCCCAGCCTTTTCCCTATTCTCACACATTAGCTGCCCACCCTTGGCTTTTATTTTTATCTCCATGACATAAATTACTTTCTTAATTATTTCTTTACTTTTAACCACCTTGTTGTGATTTGTATTGTTGAAATAATTCCACCCACTCTACTAGAATGGTAAAGAATCTGCCTACAATGCAGGAGACCCATATTTGATCTCTGGGTCGAGAAGATTCCCCTGGAGACGGGAATGGCTACCCATTCCAGTGTTCTTGCCTGGAGAATTCCATGACTAAAAGAGCCTGGTGGGTTGCAAAGAGTCAGATATGACTGAGCAAATAATGCACACACATGCTCCACCAGAATAGTTAAAATGCTATATGTTATATTAATAAGAGAAAGCTCTGGTTTTCAAAAAAAAAATAGTGACAGTGGCTAGTGGGGGAAAAAAAGGCTTAAAAATAATTGGCTTTAAGATACCTCTGCTACTGCTGCTGCTAAGTCACTTCAGTCATGCCCGACTCTGTGCGACCCCAGAGACGGCAGCCCACCAGGCTTCCCCGTCCCTGGGGTTCTCCAGGCAAGAACACTGGAGTGGGTTGCCATTTCCTTCTCCAATGCATGAAAGTGAAAAGTGAAAGGGAAGTCGCTCAGTCGTTCCCGACTCTTAGCGACCCCATGGACTGCAACTTACCAGGCTCCTCTGTCCATGGATTTTCTAGGCAAGAGTACTGAAGTGGGGTGCCATTATACTTCTAACACTAGATATTTAAGAGAAGTAATCATTTTATGAAAGTTTGTATTTTTCTTTCTGACTTTTCATATTGGAAGAGATAGGCCTGAGATATTCTAGTGTAGCTCTGTCCAATAGAAATATAATATGAACCACCTATGTGTAAAATTTTCTGGAAGTCACATTAATAAAGTAAAAAGAAACAGATAAAATTAATATATTCTATTTATCTCTTTTTTGTTGTTCATTTGCTCAGTCATGCCTGACTCTGAGGCCCCGTGGACTGCAGCACACCAGGCTTCCCTGTCCTCCTACAGCTTCCCACTATCTCCCATAACTTGCTCAAACTCATGTCCATTGAGTCGATGATGCCATCCAACCATCTCATCCTCTCTCGTCCCCTTCTCCTCCTGCCTTCAATCTTTCCCGGCATCAGAGTCTTTTCCAAAGAGTCGGATCTTTGCATGAGGTGACCAAAGGATTGGAGTTTCAGCTTCAGCATCAGTCCTTCCAGTGAATATTTAGGATTGATTTCCTTTAGGATTGACTGGTTTGATCTCCTTGCAATCCAAGGAATTCTCAAGAGTCTTCTCCAACATTACAGTTCAAAAGCATCGATTCTTCATCACTCAGCCTTCTTTATGGTACAGCTCTCACATCCAGCATAAATAACTACTGGAAAACCATAGCTTTGACTATATGGATCTTTGTCAGCAAACTGATGTTTCTGCTCTTTATTATGCTATCAAGGTTAGTTATAGCTTTTCTTCCAAGGAGCAAGCATCTTTTAATTTCATGATTGCATTTGCCATCTGTAGTGACTTTGGAGGGCAAGAAAATCAGTTTCCATTGTTTCCATTGAAGTTATTGGACTGGATGCCATGGTCTTGGTTTTTTGAATGTTGAGTTTTACGCCAGCTTTTTCACTCGCCTCTTTCGCTTTTACCAAGAGGCTCTTTGGTTATTCTTTGCTTTCTGCCATAAGGGTGGTGTCATCTGCATCTCTAAAGTTATTGATACTTCTGGTAATCTTCATTCCAGCTTTTGCTTCATCCAGCCCAGGATTTCACATGATGCACTCTGCATATCAGTTAAATAAGCAGGGTGACAATATACAGCCTTGATGTACTCCTTCTCAATTTTGAACCAGTCCATTTTTCCATGTCTAGTTTTAACTGTTGCTTCTTGACGTGCATATAGGTTTCACAGGAGGTAGATAGGTGGTCTGGTATTCCCATCTCTTGAAGAATTTTCCACAGTTTGTTGTGATCCACACAGTATAGTCAATGAAGCAGAAGTAGATGTTTTTCTGGAATTCTTTTGATTTTTCTGTGATCCAGCGGATGTTGGCAATTTGATCTCCAACTCCTTTGACTTTTCTAAATCCAGCTTGAACATCTGGAAGTTCATGGTTCAAGTACTGTTGAAGTCTAGCTTGGAGAATTTTGAGCATTACTTTGCCAACATGTGAAATGAGTGCAAGTGTGCGGTGGTTTGAACATTCTTTGGCATTGGAATGAAATCTGACCTTTTCCAGCCCTGTGGCCACTGCTGTTTTCCAAATTTGCTTATTGAGTGCAATGCTATAATAGCATCATCTTTTAGGATTTGAAATAGCTCACCTGGATTTCCATCACCTCCACTACCTTTGTTCATAGTGATGCTTCCTAAAGACCCATTTGACTTTGCAGTCTAAGATGTCTGGCTCTAGGTGAGTGATCACACCATTGTAGTTATCTGAGTCATGAAGATCTTTTTTGTATAGTTCTTCTGTATGTTCTTGCCATGTCTTCTTAATATCTTCTGCTTCTGTTAGGTCCATACAGTTTCTGTCCTTTATTGTGCCCATCTTTGCATGAAATGTTCCCTTGGTATCTCTGATTTTCTTGAAGAGATCTCTAGTCTTTCCCATTCTATTTTTTTCCTCTATTTCTTTGCACTGTTCACTTAGAAAGGCCTTCTTATCTCTTCTTGCTATTCTTTGGAACTCTGCAGTTGGTATGATGGGTATATTTTTCCTTTTCTCCTTTGCCTTCAGCGTCTCTTCTTTTCTCAGCTATTTGTAAGGCCTCCTCAGACAGCCGTTTTGCCTTTTTGCATTTCTTTTTCTTGGGGATGGTTTTGATCACTGCCTTAATGTTCACCTGTGCAGTGTTACAAACCTCCGTTCATAGTTCTTCAGGCACGCTGTCTATCAGATCTAATCCCTTGAATCTATTTGTCACTTCCACTGTATAATTATAAGGGATTTGATTTAGGTCATACCTGAATGGCCTTTTTTTGGTGGAATCCAACATTGTCCTGTCAATGGTTTTTCAGCAGCTAGTTGCAATTTTGGTGTTCTCGCAGGAGAAGATGAGCATACATCCTTCTACTCTGCCATCTTGAGTGCATTATCTCACTTGATGAAAATATTATTATAGCATTCACAGTTTTAAAAAAATTGAATCTTTGACCCATTATGCTTTGAGTACATCTCAATTTGGACTAGCCATAATTCAGGTGCTCAGTGGCCCCACGTGGCTGTGAGTGCTGTATTGGTCAGTGTATTTATTCTGGTTTGGGCTTCCCTGATGGCTCAGCTGGTAACAAATCTGCCAGCAATGTAGAAGACCTGGGTTCGATTCCTAGGTTAGGAAGATCCCCTGGAGAAGGGAATCACTACCCACTTCAGTATTCTGGCCCGGAGAATTCCATGGACTACATATACATAGTCCATGGGGTCACAAAGAGTCAGACACGACTGAATGACTTTCACTAAGACTAATTAATTCTGGTTAATGAAAATTTAGAATATGTTCTTGCAGTGACTATGTGATTTTCACTGGGCTTAAAAACTGTATTTGTATGTGATGGAAATACTGAATCAATTAAAGATAGGCTATGCCTGCCCACAGCAGTCATAGCCGAGCTTTACAGCCAACTGGCTTGGGGACCAGTCCCACCTACCAATGTGCCTGCAGTAATCATGGCTCAATAAAAGCAGGAGAGTACCCATACCCACATGGGGGATACCCCTGGAGCACTTGGCTGGAGATGTAGCTAATATACCTCATACATAGAAACAAACAATGAGAGTTAAGCAATACGAGGAGACAAAGAAATAGCTTCCAAATGAAAACTAAGACCAAACCTCAGGAAAAAGAAAAAAAAGGTATATATAAAGCAGAGATACTGCAATTTACCAGATAAAGAATTCAAAGTAATAGTCATAGAGATTCTCCAAACTTGGCATAAGAATGGATGAACTCAGAACTCAAAGTGATAAATATATATATATATATATTTATACAATAACTGAAATGAAAATGCACTAGAGGGAATCAACAGCAGATTAAAGGAGGTAAAAGAATCGATCAGCAATCTGGAAGACAGGGTAGTGGAAATTACTCCAGCAAAACAGCACAAAGAAAAAGATTTTTAAAAAGTGAGGATAGTTTAAGGGTTTCCTGAGTCGGGGCTTCCCAGGTGGCTCAGTAGTAAATAACCCACCTGCCAATGCAGGGGATGCAGGTTTGATCCATGGGTCAGGGAGAGCCCCTTGAGTAGGAAGTGGCAACCCACTCCAGTTTTCTTGCCAGGCCAATCCCATGGACAGAGAAGTTTGGCATGCTACAGTCCATTGGGTTGCAAAGAGTTGGACACAACTGAGCGACTGGGCAGGCACGCACAGGATAACATCAAGCATGCTATCATTGGCATTATAGGGTTCCTGGAAGAAGGAGAAAGAGGAAGGGACAGAAAACCTATTTGAAGAAATAATGGCCGAAAATCTCTGTAATCTGGCAAAGGAAATGGGCATGCAAGTTCAGGAAGCACAGAAAGAGTTCCAAACAAGATGAATGCAAAGAGACACACATATATGAACCCATAAAGACACAATATAATTAAATGTTAAAAGTTAAAGAGAATCTTAAAAATATACACCAAGCACGCACAAACGCATGCACACACACAGAGAAACTAGTTGCGTAAAAAGGAATTCCCATAGATCTCTCTGCAGATTTATCAGCAGAAACTACAGGCCACTGGCATGATATATTCAAAGTGCTAAAAGAAAAAAAAATACATAAAACCAAGAGTAGTCTAACTGGCGGCATTATCATTTAGAATTGAAGGAGGGAAAGAGAATTTTCTAGAGAGCAAAAGCTAAAGTTCACCACCCCTAAACTAGCCTTGAAAGAAAGTTAAAGGAACTCCTATAAATGGAAAAGAAAAGCCAATTTCTAGAAACAAGAAAATTATGAAAAAAAAAAAAAGAAACTTACTGGTAAAGGCAAACATATAGTAAAGGTAGCAGATCATCCATCTATAAAACTAGTATAAAGGTTAAAAAATAAAAGTAGTAAAAATATATCTAAAATAATTAAGATGGAGAGATCAAGGTGGCAGAAATAGAAGGATATGGAGCTCACCTAGTCCCATAAATACATCACAAATACATTTACGTGTGAAACAGTTCTCATAGAATACCTACTGAATGGTGACAGAGGATCTCATACAACCACAGTTGCAAGAATGATCACCATGTACTTGGTAGGGTGGAAAAAGTGAGGGGGAAGTATCTGAAGTGCCCCTGGGAGGGAGCTGTGAAAGGGGAAAGATTCCCTCATCCCGGGAACTCCCATTCATCAGCTAGGAGATCAGGCAGGACAGAAAGGGAGCTTCAAAGGCTCAGAGGGAGGGGAGAAGATACTTTGCGGCAGGCAGAACAAAGCCAAAAACACAGATGATCTGGGCCACCTCACTGCACTCCCCAGCCTGTGATACATATCTGATGGTGCATGTAGGGGCTGGGTGCTAAAACTCAGGCTTCAGAGGTCAAACCATAGGACTGGAGTTGGCTGCATGGAGACACCCTGAAGGAGTTGGGAGTGGGCCAGAACTGGGAGTGTATGCAGGACAGAGCTGAGGTCCACATAGAAGCTGCATGGTTAACAAGCATGCAGAGGAGGAGGTGGGGCCTCACTGTAGGAGCCTCATTTTTGGCATGCTTGCAGTGGGTATGGCTCTGCCTCCGTGAGCTTTGGGAGCATGCAAACACAGAAGGGTTGTCCAACACAGAAGCAGGGCTGAAATCAGAGCAGATCCCCAGGGGCCACATGACTTTGGAAGCAGGGCTGAAATCTGAACTTTATCTGGTGGCTTTGCAACTTCAGCAAATTTACACCTGGAGTGCCTTTGTAAGCTCAGTGGTGGTGGGACATCTGAGCAGATTACTGGTACTCCTGTGGTTGAGGTGGGTCTGGAGGTAGTAGCTGTGGGCATTGTGGGTAGGGACATGTGGAGCCAGGGCCAGGATGATACTGTATCTCCCATAGTGGGTACAGTTGTGCAACTAATCATGACTATGGTGGGTCCCAGTGCCTGACATAAGTAGATCTGTGCCAGTGGATCTCTGTTGATGACTTGTGAGCACAGCGCCGGAGGGACATCCAGTTCCTACATTTTCACAGCTGAAAGCAGTGCCAGCAGCAATGTAACACAGTGTACTTTGTGAGCTTGCACATTGGGTAAAAGCTGACACCGAAGAGTGTACTTTCTGGTGGATAGCTCCTGCGGAGGAATAATCAGTGACTCCTCTCCCAGTGGAAGCGCACCAGTTACACCTACCCCACATTGTAGCTCATAAACAGATCTAGGGGCATCTGCTCCAACAACTGGGGAGCAGATCCTGCTCCTGACAGAGCTTTGACAGCCACAGCACAAAGAGGAGGCCCTGCTCAACATGCAGTGCAGGCTCTGGTTACAACGCCATTCACGCCCTGTATCAAGGGGCTAACAGCCAGCAAATTCTGAGGAAAGACATGGGAGGCTTCTATACTAAAAGCCCTTGCACCAAAAATATTAGACACATGCAGGCCACACACAGATGCTCCTACACAAAAACAGCCACAAGTAGGTAACTGTTTCTCCTAAATTTAGAGTTAGAAATATAAGTATAAAGAAGCAGAGGAACCACTCCTAATTAAAAGAACAAGAGAAGTCTCCTGAAAGAATAAACAATGAAACAGATATCTCCAGTCTACCACATCCTGAGTTCAAAAAGGAGGTAATAAAAATACTAAACAGCACAAAACTCCTAGAGGAGAACATAGGCAAAACATGGTGTGACATGAATTGTAGCAATGTTTTCTTAGGTCAGCATCCCAAAGTAATAAAATTTTTAAAAAATCAAATGGGACTTAATCAAACTTAGATGCTTTTAAGGAAACCGTAAACAAAATGAATGGTGTAGTTGCTATGGAAAGTAGTATGGAGGTTTCTTTAAAAACTAAAAAGAGAGTTACCATATGACTCAGCTTTATCCTATTCCTGGGCATATATCAACAGTTAGCTGTAATTCTAAAAGATACATGCCCCCAACCCAACGTTCATAACAGCACTGATTACAATAGCCAAGACATGGAAGCAATGTAAATGTCCGTTGGCAGATGAACGGATGGATAAAGAAGATGTGGCATATATATATATATAAAGGAAACTATAAGCAAGGTGAAAAGACAACCTTCAGCATGGGAGAAAATAATAGCAAATGAAACAACTGACAAAGGATTAATTTCCAAAATATACAAGCAGCTCATACAACTCAATAACAGAAAAACAACAAAAGTGGGAAAAAGACCTAAACAGACATTTCTCCAGTTAAGACATACAGATGGCTAACAAACACATTAAAAGATGCTCAACATCGCTCGTTATTAGATAAATGCAAATCAGAACTACAATGAGATATCACCTCACACTGGTCAGAATGGCCATCATCAAAAAGTCTACAAATAATAAATGCTGGAGAGGATGTGGAGAAAAGGGAACCCTCTTGCTCTGTTGGTGTGAATGTAAATTGATACAGCCACTATGGAAGACAGTATGGAGATTCCTTAAAAAACTAGAAATAAAACCACCATATGACCCAGCAATCCCACTCCTAGGCATATACCCTGAAGAAACCAAAATTGAAAAAGACAGTGTACCCCAATGTTCATTGCAGCATTATTTACAATAGCTAGAACATGGAAGCAAACTAGATGTCCATCAACAGATGAATGAATAAAAGTTGTGGTACATATATACAATGGAATATTACTCAGCCATAAAAAGGAACACATTTGAATCAGTTCTAATGAGGTGGATGACCCTAGAGCCTATTAAACAGAACGAAATAAGTCAGAAAGAGAAAGATAAATATCCTATACTAATGCATATATACGGAATCTAAAAAGATGGTACCAAAGATTTTATTTGCAGGGCAACAGCGGAGAAACAGACAACAGATTTTTGGACACGGGGAGAGGGGAAGAGAGGAGGAGGGGGAGGAGAGGGTGAGATGTATGGAGAGAGTAACATGGAAACTTATATTATCATATGTAAAATAGAGAGCCAATGGGAATTTGCTGTATGTCTCAGGGAACCCATACAGGAGTTCTGTATCAACCTAGAGGGTTGGGATGGGGAGGGAGATGGGAGGGAGATGAAAGAGGGAGGGGACATACATATATCTATGGTTGAGTCTTGTTGATGTTTGGCAGAAACCAACAAAATTCTGTAAAGCAATTATCCTTCAGTTAAAAATATAAATAAATTTAAAAATTAAAAAAATATGTGGCATACACACACACACACACACACACACACACCAGAATGCCTAAGAGAGACAGAGACAGTGTGCCTGAAGATGAAGAGACAGCGATAATGCCTGAAGAACTATGGATGAAGGTTCATAACATTGTACAGGACCAAAACCAACCCAGGTACAGGTAGTGACCAAAACCATCCCAAAGAAAAAGAAATGCAGTAAGGCAAAATGGTTCTCTGAGGAGGCCGTTCTGATAGCTGAGAAAAGAAGAGACACAAAAGGCAAAGGAGAAAGGAAAAGGTAAACCCAACTGAATACAGAGTTCAAAGAATAGCAAGGAGAGAAAAGAAAGCCTTCTTAAGTGAACAATGCAAATAAATAGAGGAAAATAATAGAATGGTAAAGACTAGAGGTCTCTTTAAGAAATTTAGGGACACCAAGGGAACATTTCCTGCAAAGGTGGACACAACAAAGGGCAGAAATGGTATGGACCTAACAGAAACAGAAGAGATTAAGAAGAGGTGGCAAGAATACACAAGAAATGTACAAAAAGGTCTTAATGACCTGGATAACTATGATGATGTTATCACTCTCTAGAGCCAGACATCCTGGAGTGTGAAGTCAAGTGGGCCTTAGGAAGCATCACTATGAACAAAACTAGTGGAGGTGATGGAATTCTTCTAGCTCAGCTCTTCACAGTCCTTAAAGATGATGCTGTTAAAGTGATGCACTCAATATGCCAGCAAATTTGGAAAACTCAGCAGTGGCCACAGGACTGAAAAAGGTCGGTTTTCATTACAATCCGAAAGAAGGACAAGGCCAAAGAATGTTCAGACTACCATACACTTGTTCTCATTCCACATGTTAGCAAGATAATGCTCAAAATCCTTCAAGATAGGCTTCAATAGTACACGAGCCAAGAACTTCCAGATGTACAAGCTGGGTTTAGAAAAGGCAATGGAACTAGAGATCCAATTGCCAACATCTGTTGGATTGTAGAGAAAGCAAGGGAATTCCCCCAAACATCTGCTTCTGCTTCATTGACTATACTGAAGTCTTTGGTGGCGTGGATAACAACAAACTGTGGAAGATTCTTAAAAAGATGAGCATACTAGACCACCTTACCTGCCTCCTGAGAAACCTGTATGCAGGTCAAGAAGCAACAGAACCTGACGTGAAACAATGGGCTGGTTCAAAATTGGGGGAGAAAGTACGTCAAGGCTGTATATTGTCACCTGCTTATTTAACTTACATGCAGAGTACATCATGTGAAGTGCCAGGCTGGATGAATCACAAGCTGGAATCAAGATTGCCAGGAGAAACATAAGCAACCTCAGATATGCAGATGACACCATCTAATGGCAGAAAGTGAAGAGGAACTAAAAAACCTTATCACGAAGGTGGAAGAGGAGAGTGAAAAATCTGACTTAAAACTCAACATTCAAAAAATTAAGATCATGGTATCCAGTCCCATCACTTCAGGGCAAATAGAAGGGGAAAAAGTGAAAGCAGTGACATTTTGTTTTCTTGGACCCCCAAAATCACTGAAGATGGTGACTACAGCCATGAAATTAAAAGATGCTCCTTGGAAGAAAAGCTATGACAAACCTAGACAGCGTATAAATGAAGCACACACATCATTTTGCTGACAGAGGTTCAATATTTTGGCCACCTGATGCAAAGAGCTAACTCATTGGAAAAGACCCCGATGCTGGAGAAAATTGAGGGCAACAGGAGAAGGGGGTGACAGAGGATGAGATGGTTGGATGGCATCACTGACTCAATGGACATGGGTTTGAAGAAACTCGGGGATATAGTAATGGACAGAGAAACTTGGCATTGCTGCAGTTCATGGGGTTGCAAAGAGCAGGACATGACTTAGCGACTGAACAACAACAATATATGAGAAACCCACGGCTAGAAAAATATTCAACTATGAAAGGCTGAAAGCTTTTCTACTAAGATTAGGAAACACACAAGGATGCCCATCTCACCAGTTTTATTCAACATAGTATTAGGAATCCTAACCATTGCAGTCAGGCAAGAAGAAGATAAAAGGCACCCAGACTGCAGAGGAAGAAGTAAAACTGTTTGCAGGTGATATGTTACTACATACAGAAAACCCTAAAGCCTCCACAATAATAAAAACAGAAATGGCTGCTAATGAATTCAGTAAAGTTGATGTCTAAAAAAATCAATACACAGAAATTTGTTGCTTTTTTGTACACTAATCATGTACTGTCAGAGAAATTAAGATTTCAGGCCCATTTACAACTGCATCAAAAAGTTTAAAAGTTTAAAATACCAAAAAAATGTGAAACACCTGTACTTTGAAAACTAAGACGTTGAGAGAAATTGCAGATGGAGATGACACAAATAAATTGAAAGATATACCATGCCTCATGGATTAGAAGAATTAATACTGTTAAAATGTCCATACTGCGTAAAGCAGTTTATACATTCAGTGCAGTCCCTATCAAAATTCCAATGATATTTTGCACAGAACTGGAACAGATAAATCTAAAGTTTGTATAGAATCACACACACACAAAACCAAACCCCAAAGAGCTAAAGAGATCTTAAGAAAGAAGAAGAAAGTTGTAATTATCATATTCCCTGATTTCAAACTATTGTACAAATCTGTAGTAATCAAAAGTGTAAGGTGCTGGCATAAAAACAGACACAGATCAATGGACCAAATAGCCCAGAAATAAATTTACATTTATATGGTCATTAATTTATATGGTCATTAACTTATGACCATATAAATTGGGAAAAGAGTACATCAGGGCTGTATCTTGTCACCCTGTTTATTTAACTTAGATGCAAAGTACATCATGCGAAAAGATGGGCTTGATGAAGCACAAGCTAGAATCAAGATTGACAGGAGGAATATTAATAACCTCAGATATGCAGATGACCCCACCCTTATGTCATAAAGTGAAGAGGAACTAAAGAGCCTCTTAATGAAAGTAAAAGAGGAGAGTGAAAAAGTTGCCTTAAAACTCAACATTCAGAAATCTAAGATCATGGCATCTGGTCCCATCACTTCATGGGAAATAGATGGAGAAACAATGGAAACAGTGACAGACTTCATTTTCTTGGGCTCCAAAATCACTGCAGATGGTAATTGCAGCCATGAAATTAAAAGATGCTTGCTCCTTGGAAGAAAAGCTATGACCAACCTAGACAGCATATTATAAAGCAGAGACATTACTTTGCTGACAAAGGTCAGTTTAGTCAGAGCTATGGTTTTTCCAGTAGTTATGTATGGATGATAAAGCTGAGCACCGAAGAATTGATGCTTTTGAACTGTGGTGTTGGAGAAGACTCTTTGAGAGTCCCTTGAGCTGCAAGGAGATCCAACCAGTCCATCCTAAAGGAAATCAGTCCTGAATATTCATTGGAAGGACTGATGCTAAAGCTGAAGCTCCAATCCTTTGGCCACCTGATGCAAAGAACTGACTCATTAAAAAGACCCTGATGCTAGGAAAGATTGACGGCAGGAAGAGAAGGGGACGATAGAGGATAAGATGGTTGGATGCATCACTAACACAATGGACATGAGTTTGAGCAAGCTCCAAGAGTTGGTGGTAGACAGGGAAGCCTGGTGTGCTGCAGTCCATGGGGTTGCAAAGAGTTGGACATGACTGAGCGGCTGAACTGAACTGAACTAATTTATGACAAGGAAGCCAAGAATATAAATGGGGGAGAAGACAGTCTCTTCAAAAAATGGTGCTGGGAAAAAAGAATGAAACGACAGCTTTTTATACCTTGTATAAAAATAAACTCAAAATAGATGACACGAAATGTGAAACCTGAAAGCATAAAACTCCTAGAAGAAAACATAGGCAATATGTTCTTTGGCGTTGTTCTTAGCTATATATATATATATATATATATATATATATATATTTGGATCTGTGTCTTCAGGCAAGGAAAACAAAAGCAAAAATAAACAAGTGGAACTATATCAAACTAAAAAGCCTTGCACAGGAACTGATGGCAGAGGAACTGTCAACAAAATGAAAAGGTATACTGCTGAATCAGTTACGTTCAGTTGCTCAGTCGTGTCCAACTCTGCGACCCCATGGACTGCAGCACACCAGGCTTCCCTGTCCATCACTAGCTTCTGGAGCTTGCTCAGACTCATGTCCATTGAGTCGGTGATGCCATCCAACCATCTCATCTTCTGTCGTCCATTTCTCCTCCTGCCTTCAGTCTTTCCCAGTGTCAGAAGAAGAGTCAGTTCTTTGCATCAGGTGGCCGAAGTATTGGAGTTTCAGCTTCACCATCAGTCCTTCCAGTGAATATTCATGATTGATTTCCTTTATGATTGACTGGTTTGATTTCCTTGCAGTCCAAGGGACTCTCAAGAGTCTTCTCCAACACCACAGTTCAAAAACATAATTTCTTTGGCGCTCAGCTTTCTTTATGGTCCAGCTCTCACATCCATACATGACTACTGGAAAAACCATAGCTTTGACTAGATGAGCCTTTGTCAGCAAAATAATGTGTCTGCTTTTTAATATGCTGTCTACGTTTGTCATAGCTTTCCTTCCAAGGAGTAAGCGTCTTTTAATTTCATGGCTGCAGTCATCATCTGCAATGATTTTGTTGTCCAAGAAAATTGAATTGGAGGACATATTTGCAAGTGATTTATTTTGTAAGGAGTTTAATATCTAAAATATACAAAGAACTTAAAGTGGTCAAGGTCAAAAAACAACCTGATTTTTAAAAATTGGCAGAGGACTTGAATAGACATTTTTCCAAAGGAGACATACAAACTTGAGAAAAAATATTCAGCATCACTAATCACCAGGAAAATGCAATTCAAAACCACAGTGAGATACCATCTCACACCTGTCAGAATGACTATTATCCAAAGGTAACAAGTAAGTGTTGAAGACGATGAAGAGAGGGGAACCCTCACTCACTGTTGTGTGTATGTACTCTGTCGTGTCCAACTCTTGCAACCCCATGGATTGTAATCCACCAGGCTCCTCTGTCTGTGGAATTTTCCAGGCAACAATACTGGAGTGGGTTGCCATTTCCTACTCTGGGAGATCTTCCTGACCCAGGAATTGAACCCAAGTCTCTTGCGTCTCCTGCATTGGCAGACGGATTCTTTATCATTGTGCCATCTGGGAAGCCCCCATGCAATGTTGGTGGGAATATAAATTGGGAGCACAGCATAGAGATTCCTTAAAAATTAAAAAAAGAACTATCATATGATCTACCAATTACAATTCTGTCCATTTTTCCAAAAAAAAAAAAAGACTAATTCAGAAGGATATGTGCACCCCTATGTTCTTTGCATCTTTATTCACAGTAATAAAGATAACAGAGGCAACCCAAGTGCCCATTGATAGATGAATGGATAAAGAAAATGTGGTATATGAGTCATAAAAAAGAATGAAATTTTACCATTTGCAGCAATCTGGATGTCCCTAGAGGATATTATGCTAAGTGAAATAAGACAGAGAAAAACAAATTCCATATGACTTCACTTACATGTGGAATCTAAGTGATGAAACAAAACAGAAACAGACTCAGAGATCCAGAGAACAAACTGGCAGTTGTCATGGAGGAGACGATGAGGGGAGTTGGGCAAAATAGGTGAAGGAAATTAATTTAAATTTCCAGTTATAAAATTAAAGTCATGGGATGTGTTGTGCAGCATAGGAAATATAGTTTATAATATTGTAATAGCTTTGTATAGTGACAGATGGCTATTAGACTTATCATGGTGATCAGTAATAATGTATATGTGTTGAATCACTATGTTTTACACCTGAAACTAACATACTGTATGTCATCTGTACTTCAGTGTAAAAAAAAGGGGGGGAAAAGGCTGTATTTTTGATGCAATAGTACTAAGATATTGGTTAGTTTTTATGTATCAAATCTAGACTCGCTGGTTAAACTATAGCTTAGTTAAACTATTAATTTCAACACCAGTTTACTTTAAGATCACAGATTTGAACTGAATGTTAAATAGCTATTACAGTGTTAAAAAGACAATGCTAATGTTTTGCAATCACATATTGTCTTTCATCCTGAGCATCCGGTTGAGCAGTGGTTTTCTAGCTGTGTTCTGCCAAGCCCCAGGGCTACTGTGCAATTTAAAATAGGGTTGGGAGGTTCAGTAAGTTGGGCTCTTTCTCTTACCACCATCATCCAATATCTTCAGTGTTTTATTCTGTGCAGAATTCTGTGTAAGGTTTCCCCTTGTTGAGGTGGGTAGTTTATGTGGTATTTTAAAAGTTTGGAGGCAGTTGCATCCTGGCAGTTATTCCTGTGCATCTAAACCTGTTTGATGTTCTTTTTTCACACTGGTAATAAGTTTTTGATTCTTTATGCTGGAATCTTGGTCTGTAATTTATATAAACACTGTTTTTTTGCCTCTTTGCCTTTCTCCTCCCACCCTCTCTCTGGCTTATGGGCATCATTGAGTATCTACTTTATGTGACCATAGTAGGATTTTGGCCCTGTACTATATACAATAAAAATCTTTACACAGCAGATTTCCCAGAGACTTAAATTTCTAAAATAAAATTGTGTGCTTTACCTTTTAAAAATACTTAGAATATGGGAAGTTTTACTTACACAAATGCTTTATGTCTGTCTTCAGTGTGAAGATGAAGTACCTTTCAGGATGCTGGAATTAAACTTGTGAAAAACTAGAAAGTTGGGAGCTAAAAACCAGTATTAAAAAAAAACAAAACAAAACCAGTATAGCTGGGATACAAAGCCTAAAAAATCACCCAAATCTACAGGAATTGGGTCCTACAGGTCCATGAGACAGTTGCTAAAGTGGCTTGTCTTCTCATTCTCTTGACATTGTCTTTTACAGAGCAAAAGTTTTAAATTTTAATGAATTTCAGCTTATCAGTTATTTCTTTCAGGGATCATGTCTTTGGTGTTGCATTTACAAAGATACCACTATACCCAAAGTTAGCTACATTTTCTCCTATATTATCTTCCAAGAGTTTTGTAAGTTTTGCATTTTACATTTAGGTCTATGATCCATTTTAATTAATTTTTGTGGAGAGTGTAAAGCCTTTGTCAGACATGTCATTTTTTTTTTCTTGCTTATGGATGTCCAGTTATTCCAGCACCATTTGTTGAAAAGACTATCTTTGCTCCATCTTATTACCTTTGCTCTTTTATCGAAGATCAGTTGACTATATTTATAAGGGTCAATTTCTGGGCTCTGTATTCTGTTCCCTTAATCTCTTTGTCTGTTCTCTTGCTGATACTACACTGTTGATGACTATAGCTTTATAGTAAATCTTGAAGTTAGGTAACATCAGCCAATTTTGTTCTTCTCTTTTGATATTGTATTAGCTATTCTGACTCTTTGCCTCTCCCTGTAAACTTTAGAATCAGTTTTGTTGATATTCACAAAATATTGATAATTTGCTGATATTTTGATTGGGATTGTATTGAATTCATAGATAATATTGGGAAGAACTGACATTTTGACTGTATTGATTCTTCCTTTCCATGAACATGGAATATCTTGTCATTTATTCTTTGACATCGTTCATCAGAAATCTGTAGTTCTTCTCTTATAGATCTTGTACATATTTTATTAGATTTGTACTTAAGTAATTTCTTTAGGTGTTAATATAAATAGTGATGTGTTTTTTTGTTTTTTAATTTTTATTTTATTCATTTGGCTGCAATGGATCTTAGTTGCAGCAGCATATCCACTTCTGTAGTTGTGGTGCGCAGGCTTAGTTACTCCAAGGCATGTGGGATCTTGGCTGCCTGATCAGGGATTGAACCCGTGTCCTCTGCATTGCAAGGCAGATTCTTAACCACTGGACTACCGGGAAAGTCCTGTGTTTTGTTTTTAATATAAATTCCACATGTTTACTTTTGGCATATAAGAAAATGGTTGACTTTTATATATTAACCTTATATCTTGCAACCTTCCTATAGTTGCTTATTAACTCAAGGGAATTTTTTTTTTTTTTTTGGTTGATTCTTTCAGAGTTTCTACATAGATGATCACATCATCTGTGGATAAAGGTAGTTTTATGACTTCTTTCCTGATCTGTATACCTTTTATCTCCTTTTCTTACTGCATTAACTAGGACATCCACTATGATGTTGAAAAGGAGTGATGTAAGAATAGATTGTTGCCTTATATCTGATCTTTGTGGGAAAGTGTCAAGTTTCCCAACATTAAGTATAATGTTAGCTGTATGGTTTCTGTAACAAGTCTTTGTCAAGTTGAGAAAGTTCCTCTCTATTCCTAGTTTTTATCATGGAGTGTTTTTTTTTTCTATCATGAATATATTATATATACACATATATATGTATGTATATGTATTTTTAAAATTGGAGAACAATTGCTTTACAATGTTGTGGTGGTCTCTGTAGTACATCAGTGTGAATCAGTCATAATTATATATATATCACCTCTCTCTTGAGCCTCCCTACCTGCCACATTCCACCCCTCTAAGTTGTCGTAGAATGCCAGACTGGGCTTCCTGTGTTATACAGCAGCTTCCCACTAGGAAGGTTACCTATTTTATACATGATTGTGTATATATGTCAGTGCTACTTTCTTAGTATGTCCTACCCTCTCCTTCCCACGCCATGTCTACCAGTTTGTTCTTTACATCTGCATTTCCATTTCTCTGTAAATAGGTTCATCAGTACTATTTTTCTAGATTCCATATATATGCATTAATATATGATATTTGTTTTTCTCTTTCTGGCTTACTTCACTCAGTATAATAGACTCTAGGTTCATCCACCTCACTAAAACTACTCAAATTCATTCCTTTTTATGGCTGAGTAATATTCCATTGTATATATGTACCACAACTACTTTATTTTTATTTCTAGCTTTATAAATTTTTTTTTAAATTGGTGAAAATTACTTTACAATGTTGCATCAGTTTCTGCCATACAACGTGAATCAGTCATAATTTTATATATATCCCTTCTGTGTTGAGCCTTCCTCCCCTCCCCCCATCCCACCCCTCTAGGTCATGACAGAGCACCAGACTGGGCTCCCTGTATTATACAGCAACTTTCCACTGACTGTCTGTTTTACACATGATGGTCTATGTATGTCAGTGGTACTTGCTCAATTCATCTCACTCTCACCTCCCCTGCTGTGTCAAGTCTGTTCTCTACTAGGTTCATCAGTACCATTTTTCTAGATTCCATATATATGTGTTAATATATTAATACTTGTTTTTTTCTTTCTGACTTACTTCACTCTGTATAAGAGGCTCTAGGTTCATCTACCTCACTACAACTGACTCAGATTTATTCCTTTTTATGACTGAGTATATTCCAGTGTACCACAACTTCTTTATCCATTCATTTGTTGATGGACATCTAGGTTCCTTCCATGTCCTAGCTATTGTAAATAGTGCTGTGATGAACACTGGGGTACATGTGTCATTTTGAATTGTGGCTTTCTCAGGGTATATGCCCAGTAGTAGGATTGCTGGGTCATATGGTAGTTTGGGGGCTTCCCTAGTAGGTAAGTGATAAAGAATATGCCTGTAATTCAGGAGCCCACCTTCTACACAAGGGATGTGGGTTCAATCCCTGGATTGGGAATATCGCCTGTAGAAGAAAATGGCAACCCGCTCTAATATTCTTGCCTGGGAAATCCCATGGACAAAGGAGCTTGGAGGGCTACAGTCCACGGGGGTCACAAGAGCCAGACATGACTTAGCGGCTAAACCGCCACCACATGGTGGTTGTATCCCTAGTTTGTTGTGAGTCTCCACACTGGAGTGGCAGTGCCAGTTCACCCTCCCACCAGCAGTGCAGCAGGGTTCTAGTTTCTCTACGTGCTCTCTAGCATTTATTGTTTGCAGTTCTTTTTCTGATGACCATTCTGATTGGTATGAGGTGATACCTCATGGTAGTTTTGATTTGTATTTCTCTAATAATGAGTGATGTGAACATCTTTTCATGTGTTTATTGGCCATCTGTATGTCTTCTTTTGAGAAATGTCTGCTTAAATTTTTGTTCAGTTTTTGATTGGAGTGGTGAATGAATTATATATTATTTAATGATCTATTGCTGTATGTTTTTATGGAGGTAAAATTCAGTTTCATTTTCATTCTTCCTTGTTCATTGATTATTCTTTTACTTTTACCAATTGGTAATTTGTGTATTTTTAGGCTCAGCTTGCCAATCGGAAACAAAAATTAGAGTCTGTGGAACTGTCCAGCCAGTCGGAAATTCAGCACCTGAGCAGTAAGCTGGAGCGGGCCAATGATACTATCTGTGCCAATGAGTTGGAAATAGAGCGCCTCACCATGAGAGTCAATGACTTGGTCGGAACCAATATGACTATTATGCAAGAGCAGCGGCAGAAAGAAGAAAAATTGAGGGAATCTGAAAAACTGCTAGAGGTATATTTTTAAATTTTTATATACTATAACTGAGGAAATGTGTGTGTGTCTGTTTTAAGAGAAACTAATTAACCTAGAACCAGGTTCCAAAATCTGCAGTTTCTTACCGACTCTATAGCCAATGGATCAGATATTGACATTGGGCCTATTAATACTGTATCTGTTATATAGTTTACAGTTTGACTCCTGGCTTCCTTTTCTCGTGAAATAGAAAAACTGTAATAACATCTGACTTTTTTTCTGAGTATTTTTACAGGTTCTGCAAGAAGAAAAGAGAGGATTGAAGGCAGCTCTTCAGACTCAAGAAAATTTTATCCATGATGCAAGAATACAAAAGGAGAAGCTGCAAGCAAAATTAAAGGCAGTTGATACTCAACACACAGTAGAGACCATAAGGTATAACCTTAAATATTATTAGTCTTAGCCACAGGGTGGTTTGGCATTTGCATGGTTTTTAATATTACATATTCATAATTTTGTGCTTGATCATATTATAGGTTTTCTTAGTTTTAATTTTGGAGTTAAATTTTTAGGGTATTAGATAATAATGTATGGTTATTTTTTTCTACCTTCAGTTTGGGTCCCCTAAACAAGAAACTCTGATGTTTAGAAAGTTAGAAACCCTTTTGTCAATCTGTATGGGCTTCCCAGGTGATGCAGTGGTAAAGAATCCACCTACCAATGGAAGAGATGTGGGTTCAATCCCCTGGGTTGGGAGATCCTCGGGAGGAGGAAATGATAACCCATGCCATTATTCTTGCCAGGATGATCCAGTGGACAGAGGAGCCTCACAGGCTACAGTTCACGGGGCTACAAAGAGTCAGACATGACTTAGCAACTATTCTTTCTCTGTCTCCTGTAAATTTGTACCCTTGCTGAAACTCCAAACATGAAAGGAATTATAGTCTTTTGTCTCCTGGGAGGCCTACCTTCTTTGGTAAAATAGATCATGATTAGTAGCTGATAAGGACATGTGCTTATCTTCTATGAGAACTCCAAAATTACAACTTGCTGCTGAACAACCATCAACAGAAATATGTTGGCTTCCACCAAAAAGATACCCCACGTCCAAAGGCAAAGGAGGAGCCCTGGCAAGATGGTAGGAGGGGCACAAGCACGTTTAGAATCAACCCCATACTGGCCAGAGATGCTCAGAGGGCTCAAACAAACCTTGTGCCACTGGGACCCAGGGATCCCACAGAGACTCAGCCAGAACTGTGTTTGAGTATCTCCTGTAGAAGTATGGGTCAACAGTGGCCTGCCGCAGAGGCAGGGGCTCTGGGTGCAGTAGACCTGGGTATGGCATAAGCCCTCTTGGAGGAGGTCACCATTAACCCCACCATAGGGCAGCCAGAACTTAGAGAAACAGACTCTTGGAGGGCACAAACAAAACCTTGTGTGCACCAGGACCCAGGAGAAAGAAGCAGTGATCCCACAATAGACTGAGCCAGACTTGCCTGTGAGTGTCCAGGAGTCTCGGGCAGAGGCGTGGGTCTGCGGTGGCCAGCTGTAGGGTCAGAGGCACTGATTGCGGCAGTGTGTGCATGGAACCTTTTGAAGGAGGTCTCTATTATCTTCATTACCTCCACCATAGTTTGCCCTCAGGTCAAACTCCTCCAACAGGGAGGAAACAGGACCCCCCTCCCTATCAACAGAAAATTGGATTAAAGATTTACTGAACATGACCCCACCCATCAGACCAAGACCCAGTTTCCCCCTTAGTCAGTCTCTCCCATCAGGGAGCTTCCTTATCCTTATCCATCAGAGGGCAGACAGACTGAAAACCACAATCACAGAAAACTAACCAAACTGATCACATGGACCACAGCCTTGACTATGAGCCATGCCATGTAGGGCCACCCAAGATGGATGGGTAATGATGGAGAGTTCTAACAAAACGTGTTCCACTGGAGAAGGGAATGGCAAACCACTTCAGTATTCTTGCCTTGAGAACCCCATGAAAAGGCAAAAAGATAGGACACTGAAAGATGAACTCCCCAGGTCGGTAGGTGTCCAGTATACTACTGGAGATCAGTGGAGAAATAACTCCAGAAAGAATGAAGAGATGGAACCAAAGCAAAAACAGCACCCAATTGTGGCTGTGGCTGGTGATGGAAGTTAAGTCTGATGCTGTAAAGAGCAATATTGCATAGGAACCTGGAATGTTAAGTCCATGAATCAAGGCAAATTTAAAGCGATCAAACAGGAGGGGGCAAGAGTGAACATCGACATTTTAGGAATCAATGAAGTAAAATAGACTGGAATGTGTGAATTTAACTCAGATGACCATTATATCTACTACTATGGGCAAGAATCCCTAAGAAGAAATGGAGTAGCCATCAAGGTCAACGAAGAGTCTGAAATGCAGTACTTGGATGCAATCTCAAAAACAATAGAATGATCTCTGTTCGTTTCTAAGGCAAACCATTCACTCTCACAGTAATCCAAGTCTATGCCCCGACCAGTAATGCTGAAGAAGCTGAACGGTTCTGTGAAGACCTACAAGACCTTCTAGAAGTAACACCCAAAAAAGAAGTCCTTTTCATTATAGGGGACTGGAATGCAAAAGTAGGATGTCAAGAGACACCTGGAGTAACAGACAAATTTGGCCTTGGAGTACAAAAAGCAGGTCACAGGCTAACAGTTTTGTCAAGAGAATGCACTGGTCATAGCAAACACCCTCTTCCAATAACATAAGAGAAGACTCTACACATGGACATCACCAGTTGGTCAATATAGAAATCAGAATGATTATATTCTTTGCAGCCAAAGATGAGGAAGCTCTATACAGTCAGCTAACTTTTTTTTTTTGGTAAACCAGGAAACAGACTAAAGAATTCCGAAGAGTTTCATTACTAAAAAGAATTGGGAAAATATGAACTGCTTCTGTGTTGTTTTTGTTTGCAAAGATGCAGGCCTTTAACAATCCTTCTATGTCTTCCCGTAGATCACTGGAGGAACCTCTGGCAGAAAGGAGGTATGCCTCTCAAGGGCAGGGGGATTTGCAGAACGTGCTCTGCCAACTGGATTTTACCCACACTAGTGAAGAGCTTCTGCAGGCAGAGGTGACGCGTCTGGAAGGCAGGTAGATAATTACATGCATTTCAGCAATGTTCAAATTGTTAGAAACTATTTCAATCATTGTATTGATAAAGTAAGCTAATATAACAAATGAAAACATGTTTTTTCCTCCAGCTTTCACAAATTGGCCTAACTTCTGATTTTACTGAGATTAAAGGAGAACTTTGATCTCAAGTAAAGTAGAACTTCCTAATCTTTTTACCACCAAACCTACCAGTCAGCCTGCACCTGTCTATGCCCTTAATCTGTGAAGAGTGGATGAATCAATGGATTACATGTCTGTGCTTCTAAGATTCCACTTATATATAGTTTCTACAGTTTTTTCTTTTCTTTTTTACATTGTCAATTCTTAATCTCTGCTAAATCATTTCCCCTGGTATAAAATTTGTTTTAATATTCCTCATCTTGGGAAAAAGATGAAAACCCTCCTTTAATTCTACATCCCTGTCAAGTTACTTCCATATTTCTCTGCTCTTCTTCAAAACCCAGTTCTTCAAGAGGTGTCTATATTGACTCTCTGTATGTCTTCACATTTCTCCCATGCAGAAGGCCTTCGGTTAGACTGGCTTTCCCCTCTACCAGCCACCTCACTGGGGAGGTCTCGCTGGACATGTGGTGCTCCTTCCTTCTGTTCTGAAATGCTGTTGATATGTCCTTGTGTGTTGATTGAATTCTTATTTATGCTGTACTATGCCCAGCTCACTTGTATTACAATACAGTGAAGTTTTTTTTTTTGTCATACTGCAGAACTTTTTGATTGGGAGCAGTTTGATATTTTATTTTAAACGTAAATCACAGTCATTTGTACTCTAATGTTTTCTGCATGTAGAAGATAAAAATATATAAACTGTTAGCCTGCAGGGAAACAAACAACCAAAAAATTTCCATTTTGCCTTTTTAAGTAACAAATTTTTGTCCCTACTCTAACTAATATATCTTTTATTACTGTTTTTGGAAACTACTAAATATTTTCTTTGCATAGTAAATATACATGCATCCACAGAATTTTTGCTTTATTTCTCACCTTGAAATACTTAAGATATTCTTAATTCTCATTACTGAAGTATATTTGCACACTGTAGATTGAATAAAATAAAGTTTAGTATTCTTATTGACGGGCTTCCCTGGTGGCTCAGACAGTAAAGAATCCACCTGCAATGCAGCAGACCTGGGTTCAGTCCCTGGGTTGAGAAGATCCCCTGGAGGAGGGCTTGGCAACCCACTCAAGTGTTCTTGCCTGGAGAATCCTCATAGACAGAGGAGCCTGGTGGGCTACAATCCATGGGTTGCAAAGAGTTGGACACAACTAAGCACAGCACAGCACATTCTTCTTGACATTGCTTCCCTGGTGGCTCTGCAGGTAAAGAATCCATTTGTATCAGTGAAGGAGACACAGGTTAAATCCTTGAGTTGGGAAGATCCCCTGGAGAAGGTATGGCAACCCACTCCAGAATTCTTGCCTGGGAAGTCCCATGGACAGAGGAGCCTGGTGGGGATCCATGGGATCACAAAAGAGGTGGACACGACTTAGCAGCTAAACAACAATGACAAATTGTTATTGATATTAGAGCTGATACTTATATTTTTTATCATAGATTTTCCATTGATTAACTTTTTAGTGGTCTTTTACATGTTTTGCTATGCTTTCGGCAGACTCTGAAGACTTGTGTCTTGCTTCTGACACACTGCCAACCTGGAACACCTTATTCTCTTTAGGCCTCGATTTTCCCATCTTTAGATAGGACAAGATTATTTCTGATTTTTCTTTTCTCTCTACCTCAGTGTTCTATTTGACATATTGTAGTCATGTCGCTAAGAGTTGGACATGACTGAGCGGCTTCACTTTCCCTTTTCACTTTCATGCGTTGGAGAAGAAAATGGCAACCCACTCCAGTGTTCTTGCCTGGAGAATCCCAGGGACAGCGGAGCCTGGTGGGCTGCCGTCTATGGGATCGCACAGAGTCGGACACGACTGAAGTGACTTAGCAGCAGCAGTCATGTACTAAGTACCACATAATAAGCATTCTAGGATTTTTAGAAATAAGGTTGGATTAAATGGATACAAATACCTCTGTTCAGTAATAAAACTGAATGACTTAAAGATTATTTTTCTATAGCAAAAGACAGGTAGAAAAAGGAACCGTTTTAGACGGCTTATTTGTATTGTTCAGTTTGAACAGAATACTCCGTGAAACAGGAACTGGAGGAATGTACATGATTGTTTTATGTTGTATTGCCAAGGTGATATTTTGAACGATAGCTTATCTGGTAAATTGGCTGTGTGTGGGAACAGTCGAACAGTTATTAAGCCTTTATTGAACAGTCTGGAGCCAAATGATGAAGGGCCCGAGAGTATGGTGGACAAGGTTAAAGGGAGGTGAGAAGTTAAAGATATTATTTTAATTATAGAATTTGTAGTTTGAGAGACAGAATATGTACATTAAAAGACCTAAGAGCAATTTAAAGTGAAAGTTCTAGAAAGTGTCTACATTCAAACTCTAACAATTGAAAGTAGACTGTTTTTAAGATGATTTAGGGGAATGAGGGTCGGGGTGGCTCTATCCAGGTAAATGCTGATTAGATTCTTGAAAGGGTGTTGACTGTCCATTGTCAGGTGGTAGGGGGAGGTGCTGTGTGGCCAGGGAGGTGGTATGTGAAAATAAAAGAAATCAGGCTTAGCACATGTCTCAAGGCAGACTGTAAAGCCTAGCAATTTAGAAGCAAAACGACTTTATAGTGGATATAAGCTGTGAGATAAGACAAGTATGGTGTCCCTGAGGTTCTTATATCTGATGAGGGATAAATAAAGGTGACAGGTTGGAAACTCATGATTATTTTGGCAGCTGTGTGATGGATGGGATTGTAATTAAGCGTGGTGAAGAATGACAGTATGATGGCAGCTCGTGTATGACTAGAGAGAAAAAATTGCCTAAGTTGCTATAACATTTAGAGTTTTGTAACCAGTAGTATTTTAAGCAGATAGAAGGTATATAGGTGAACACAGAAGTCAAAAGTATCTCCCCAGAAGTGTGGATTGGATTTTGCTGACTCCACTGATATGGAAATTGGAAATGAGTTTTATTTTGGGGTACAAAGTGATGTTTATTTCTTGGACATTAAGAGGGTAGTTAGATAACTCAACTTGTGGGATTCAGGGTTTTGTTTTGTTTTAAATATGTGACTTTATTTTTGTCATAAAGCTTAGAATCTGTGAGTGCAACATGTAAACAGCTGAGCCAAGAGCTACTGGAAAAATATGGAGAGCTGAAGAAGATGGAAGTGCACAACAATGAGTACAGGGCTGAGATCAAGAAGGTGAGAGGTGCAGACCCCTCCGTGTTTGTAGACTGAGCAGTGGGTTGGGAGGTTATAGTAGTTAATTTTAATGAGAGAAAAATGTCATCCAGAGGCCATGTGATGCTCATGAGTAGAGTGCCTGTAAGGTGCTTAGGAGAATGTCTGTGTCATCCTCAGGGATGCCGTTTAAGTATTTTCAAGATAATTGAAGCCTGCCTCCTTTGAACTTTACAATTTTATTTTAAATATGTCTTGATGAAAAATTTTCTAAAAGATAATACACCTTCTTGCTTGCATGAACACATGAACATATTAATTGAGCTGACATTTAGTATTTTCTTACTGGCTGAAGGTGGTGATGGATGTGTGTTCTCTTCTGTATTGTGGGTAGTTATATCCTCATTGGCATTTGAAGTTTGTGGAATTTGTCTCTGTGTTAGTGGCCCTAACTGTCCTGTTTGTTGAGTCATTTCTTTTTATTACTTCTTTGAGATTACTTCTAGCTCCTTTCTTTTTCTCTTTCTGTTATCTTCTGTGGACCAGGAAACCATATAAGCAAATTTTTAGATTTGCAACCAGAAAGAGTGAAGGTAACAAACGCTGTCCTCTAGACTATGTGTGCTTCAGCTCGTTGATGCTGGTTCTCAGCATCTGAGTCAGCCATCTCTCACTGTTTGGAGATCTAATAAATAATTGTGGGCATAACCACCTGACCTTCAGTACAGATATATAGCTTGGTAAATTGCTAATCTTTTGCAGATTTAATTAGGGAAAAATTTATGACTTGAGGCAAGGTAAAAATTACTCTATTATTAATATTATATTTTTCTATCTAACATGTCTTCTCTCAATTTGTCATGCTTTCTATTTTTTTGCAGTTGAAAGAACAGATTTTACAGGCTGAACAGAGTTACAGTTCTGTACTAGAAGGAATGAAGATGGAGATCTCCCAGCTAACTCGAGAGTTACATCAGCGAGATATCACTATTGCTTCCACCAAAAGTTCTTCCTCTGACATGGAAAAGCGACTCAAAGCAGAGATGCAAAAGGCAGAAGAAAAAGCAGTCGAGCATAAGGTGAAACGAACAAAAATTTTCTTTATTTGAAGTTTGTTTTTGAAGGTTCAATTTATTAAAGGTATAATTTCCATAGTGTTTAATTCAGTACATTTTTATTAACCCCCTTCTTTAGGCTGGTTAACAAGTAGTCTTGTGAAGATTGGCAGGAGTTAAGAGTAGTTCAGACAAGTGAAAGGACTATTTCTATGGTGAGTGGTGAAGGTTACCCTGTTCACTGTGGCAGGTGGGACAAGTGGTGAGGGATGAAATGGGAAAGCAGGGATTAGCTCCTGAAAAGCCCGCCTGCCCTGTGCAGGAGTTTTCATGTTATCTTGGGGTCTGTAGAGAATGGGTTAAACAGGAGTAAAAAGTATCTGTGGTTGTATGGAGAATAAGAAAGGAGGCAGAGAGACCACTCAGATGCTGTCACAGTATTGAGATGGTGGCCTGAGCACTGTGCAGGGGAGACCCAGGGAAGTGGATCATTCTGGAGATACTTGCCTGGTAAGACTGACTAGACTTTGTATTTGACTGGACAGGGAGAGTGAGTTAGACAGAGTTAGGGAAGGATGTCACTAGGATTCCAGCTTGGGCAACTGATTAGAGAGTGATGCTCTTTAATGAAATACAGAAAAGATAAGGAGCAGGTTTGGGGAGGATAATGAATTTGTATGAATATTACACAAAATGGGGAAGCTGGCAGAAGGGACACTGGTTTGAGATAAAAGCTGGACTTTCATATGGAAATATCTAAGTTCCATAGAAGGCCTGGAGTGCAAGATTCAAATCAAGGTAAGACATTTAGCCGTGGAAGTTTTTACATGAAGTTGGCATTTGAAACCCCAAGACACTTAGATATTGTAAGGAGAAGGCATAGAGTGTGAAGAGGAGAGACTTGAACCCAACTTAGGAAACTACTCATTTAGAGTAAAAAGGTGCCAGAATGATGCTAAAAAGGAAAGAGACAATAAGGAAGAAAACCAGATAGTTTTCAGAAAAGAAGCAGGAAGCCAAGGAAGGCAGGAATCTTCAAGTAGGAATAAGCTACTTGAAAGGAGTGCAGATTACAAGATGCTGGAGGCAGAGGCCAGGAAGAGGAGTGCCAGGGAGTCACCAGTGCCTGGATTGATCTGTTTAGAATAATACTCTTAATTGCATGCGTACAAATTCATGTTGAAACACCTCTTCAAAAAATGTTTTAGAAAGTATTTGTATATATGAATGAAGAATGTAACTTCACCTAATGAAAATTATATATAGAAAAAATTTTTAAGATGGATTTGATTTATTCATTACATTTATTTCTTTTTTTCTACTTTTCCCTTCTCAGGAGATGTTGGGTCAGCTGGAATCACTCAAGTTAGAAAATCGTCATCTTTCTGAAATGGTGATGAAATTGGAATTGGGTTTACATGAGGTACATATATAGAAACTTGCTTTTCTGCTATACAAGCCTTAAAAGAAATTCATTTGTTAATACTGATATTGTAGAGAAAGCTAAGATCAAACTATGAAATAATCCTTCTGCAAAAACTTTCTCAAAAAGAAGACAGTGATAGGAGTGGCAAAATATGACTCTTCACTCCAGCAACTGGAAGATTTAAAAAAATACTATATGTGGTAAAAATACATGTAAAATAGAGAGAATATATATAAAGGGTTTAGCATAGTGTCTGGCATTTAGTAGGTATATAATAAATATTTAACGCTGTTATTATTACTGTAATTACTATTTTCACACTCTTTTCATTATAAAGTATGTCATCTTTTAAGTATTTTTGTTTTAAATATATTTCTACAAGGTAAAAGTGTTAAGTGAAATTGTTAGTCGCTTGGTTGTATCTGACTCTGCGACCCCATGGACTATAGCCCTCCAGGCTCCTCTGTCTATGGGATTCTCCAGGCAAAAATACTGGAATGGGTAGCCATTCCCTTCTCCCGGGGATCTTCCCAACTCAGAGATCAAACCCATATCTCCTGCATTGCAGGCAGATTCTTTACCATCTGAGCCACTAGAGAAAATACACTTCATTTAATCAAATATTCTAGAATCTTTTATGCTCAAAGTATTTAGTAGATGATGTAATAGATACAAGGATGGATAAGATTCTTGTCTTTACAAGACTGAGGGTAATCCAGTAGGGGAGGATAAGAAGTGTAAGCAAGCTTCTATGAAACCAGAGAACAGGATTAGCTAACAGAGTTACCAACTGTGTGGGTGCTCTTTTAACTGTTTTGTTATAAAATTGTTATTTTTGCAAAATGACCCGTCTGTTTCTTACCCCTCTTTTCTTGATATAGGTCAAATGCCCAGAGATTTTAGAAATTCTTTTTTTCTGTTTTTCTGGAGAGTCTATGCCTCCAAAAATTCGTGGTTGTACAATGCCCCTTTTGGCTCCTAGGTAGTTTTAGTTTCACTCTCAAGGATTGTGGAGGCTGGGGTGGAAGAACACGCAAAACACTACACGAATACTTTATTTCAGCTAAAAGAAAATACAGGGAATCATTTTTATAATCTTTTGAGAGGGTGAGACTCTCTTAGCATCTTGAAACCACAAATAATTTTACAACATAAAGAATTCTACAACATAAAAATATGAAATTTCTGGATTACAAAAGGCCCCATTTAAAAGACTGATTGACTAGAGGAAAACAATCAGTTAACAGACAAAAGGTTAATGTATTAATATAAAGGCCTTATAAAGATAATACAATCATTGAATCTAGTAGGAAAATAGGTTCAGTTCAGTACAGTTCAGTCACTCAGTGGTGTCCGACTCTTTGAGACCCCATGGACTGCAGCAGGCCAGGCTTCCCTGTCTATTACCAATTCCCAGAGCTTGTTCAAGCTAATGTGCATCGAGTCAGTGATGCCATCCAACCATTTCATCCTCTGTCGTCCCCTTCTCTTCCTGCCTTCAATTTTTTCCAGCATCAGGGTCTTTTCAAATGAGTCAGTTCTTCGCATCAGGTGGCCAAAGTATTGGAATTTCAGCTTCAGCATCAATCCTGCCAATGAGTATTCAGGACTGATTTCCTTTAGGGTTAACTGGTTGGATCTCCTTGCAGTCGAAGGGACTCTCAAGAGTCTTCTCCAACACCACAGTTCAAAAGCATCAATTCTTTGGCACTCAGCTTTCTTTATAGTCCAACTCTCACATCCATATACAACTATTGGTAAAACCATAGCTTTGACTACATGGACCTTTGTCAGCAAAGTAATGTCTCTGCTTTTTAATATGCTATTTAGGCTGGTCATAGCTTTTCTTCCAGGGAGCAAGTGTATTTTAATTTCATGGCTGCAGTCACCATCTGCAGTGATTTTGGAGCCCAAGAAAATAAAGTGTGTCACTGTTTCCATTGTTTCCCCATCTATTTGCCATGAAGTGATGGGACCGGATGCCATGATCTTAGTTTTTTGAATGTTGAATTTTAAGCCTGCATATCTGAGATTATTGATATTTCTCCCAGCAATCTTGATTTCAGCTTGTGCTTCCCCAGCCCAGCATTTCTCATGACGTACTCTGCATATAAGTTAAATAAGCAGGGTGACAATATATAGCCTTGACATACTCCTTTCCCAATTTGGAATCAGTTTGTTGTTCCATGTCTGGTTCTAACTGTTGCTTCTTGACCTGCATACAGGTTTCTCAGGGGGCAGGTAAGGTGATCTGGTATTCCCATCTCTTGAAGAATTTTCCACAGTTTGTTGTGATCTACATAGTCCATAAATAGATAATCATAGAAGTAATGCAGAAATTCAACAAAGAAGAAAAGCAGTTACATCCCTTAATAAACAAAAGAAATAAATATTCTTTTGTTTATTGGCTTGACAATGATTTTTTAAAAACTGATACAACCAGTGTTGGCAGGGATATAGAGCAACAGGCCCTTTAGTGCTCTGTTAATGAGAAAGTAAATTGACACAGCTATTCTGGAGGGCAGTTAAGCAATGTCCATTAAACCGAATGTTAATACATGCAGTCTATAAAGTCCTGAGTCATGTGCATTTCTGATTTTGGTTGTCATTGCTGAATTGTTCTCCTTTTGTCATCAGTTTGCATTCCCAAAGAACCCATCCTGGAGAAGCAAATGCATGAAAACGGTCATTTCAGTGTTGTTTGCAGTATCCAAAATTTTGAAAAAATGTAAATGTTAGTCTGTAGAGGGATGGTTTCATGATTTTCTTTACTAGGAAATGTTATGCCGTCATTTAATGTGGCAGATGAACATATGCTCCCTCGTCAAATCCCTCTAAAACCAAAGTGAAAGGACTTTGTTTTTTAAAGCAAACCTACAAGGATGAAAAATGTAGGAGAGGAGACAACGGCTAAGTATTTTGTAAGGGGGAAGGTGGATGGAAGGAAGGAGAGAAGAAAGGAAGGAAGGAAAACGACTTTATACACCTTGATAAGCAATACTAAGCTAGTGGTGGAGAAAACCAAGAACCTAATTTGCACCACAGAGTCTTCAAAAGGCTCAGAATTTCAGTTCAATTCAGTTGTGGCTGATTCTATGTGACCCCATGCACTGCAGCATGCCAGTCTTCCCTGTCCATCACCAATTCCCAGAGCTTGCTCAAAGTCATGTCCATCTAGTCGGTGATGCCATCCAACCGTCTCATCCTCTGTCATCGCCTTCTCTTCCTGCCTTCAGTCTTTCCCAGCATCTTTCCCAGGGTCTTTTCCAGTGAGTCAGTTCTTCACATCAGGTGGTCAAATTATTGGAGCTTCAGCTTCAGCAACAGTCCTTCCAGTGAATATTCAGGACTGATTTCCTTTAGGGTTGACTGGTTGAATCTCCTTGCAGTCCAGGGGACTCTCAAGAGTCTCCAACACCACAGTTCAAAAGCATCATTTCTTCGGTGCTCAGCTTTCTTTATGGTCCAACTCTCACGTCGGTGCATGACTTCTGGAAAAACCATAGCTTTGACTAGATGAACATTTGTTGGCAAAATAATGTCTCTGCTTTTTGATATGCTGTCTTGGTTGGTCATAACTTTTCTTCCAAAGAGCAAGCATCTTTTAATTTCATGGCTGTAGTCACCATCTGCAGTGATTTTGGAGCCCAAGAAAATAGAGTCTGTCACTGCTCAGGATTTGGAAACAGCTAATTGAGACTTTTATCTTATGTAGTGTGATTACCTGTTCATATTTAAGAGTTGGGAACTCTCAGAAGTGCTTAACCCAGACTATGGCCAGAGATTCTGTTCAGCTTGCTGCTGCTGCTGCTTAGTCACTTCAGTTGTGTCCGACTCTGTGCGACCCCATAGACGGCAGCCTACCAGGCTCCTCTGTCCCTGGGATTCTCCAGGCAAGAACACTGGAGTGGGTTGCCATTTCCTTCTCCAGTGCATGAAAGTGAAAAGTGAAAGTGAAGTCGCTCATTTGTGTTTGACTCTTTGTGACCCCACAGACCGCAGCCCACCAGGCTGCTCCGTCCATGGGATCCTCCAGGCAAGAATACTGGAGTGGGTGCCATTGCCTTAATTTCTTCTGAAACCTCTAACAGTGGTAGGGATGTTCTTTCTTCACACAGTTGTGTGCTTGCTATGCACTTTTTATATTACCTTTCACATTCATTTGTTTGTAATTATTGTTAATAAAATAGTAAATTTGAGAAAAATTTAAATGATGCCTGCCTGGAAAAAGCAAACATTATCTTCTTCTAAAAGATATCTTTAATGACATCAGATACCAAACTCTGGCTGTTGAGGATCATGTCAGCAGTTAAGTTACAGTATAAACATGATGTATGTATTAAGAACAATTATTAGAAAGTTCCATTTTGCATTTACTATCCTAGGAAGGTGATATTACTTTTACAAATGAATAATTTTGGCTAAATAACTCTTAATAAAAGTATCTAATGAGCTTTGTAATGAGAGCAATAGCTCTGATAAATTATTTACCACAGTGAAAATAAAAGTTGCCAGTAGTTCATAGTTTAGCTCCTATGTCCTGCAGATTTTTCTTTTTGAGATTTTATCTGTCAACAACTTCCTGAAAGATTTTATAACTTATTGTCACTACTAGTACAGATAATTAAATGGTTGTATTTTAAGCTTTATTTTTTTGTTAGGTAAATTGTGTTTGTAAAACTACTTGACCAGCTTATTTTCAAAAAATTCTTTATGGAAAAGGGCAAGCTAAACATTGTATTAAATTCCAAAGAAGATAACCATAATTTTTCAGAATGCTAATGAAAATATTTTGTCATTAGGAAAAAATGGTCCAGACTTCTGTTTTTTTTAGGTACTATATTACTAGGAAACACCTAGAATTGAAGAGCAGTAGAATTTATAATCACAGAATTCAGACCATATCAGAGTAGTAATTCGTACGTCATCCTTGTTGAATACTGACTTATCATGTCAAAATCAATCTCACATACCAGAATAGGTACAACATTATGTAAAAGTTTCTAAGACCAGAGAGTTATTTATTTAAAAGTTGTCCATGCCAGTCAGAATTCCTTTTCAGAACCTTATGTTCAGATTTCTTTCTTTGAAATAGGTCTCTTGATTGTCTTCCACAGGTATTGTGGGACTATTCAACCTTCTGTCTCTGTCTTTTCCTTTTTTTTTAAGTTAAACTATAGTTGTATAGTTACAATATTAATATCAAAGTGTACAACATAGTTATTCCATATTTTTATAGATTATGCTGTGTAAAGTTATTATAAAATGATGGCTGTGTGGTCTGCTGTGTAATATGTCCTTGTAGCTCATTTATTTGATACATAGTAGTTGTGCCTCTCACTCCGCTCCCGTCTAGCCGCGCCCCTCCGCTCCCCATTGGTCACCATTCTCTGTGTCTCTGAGTCTGCTTCTGTTTTGTAATATCCATCTGTTTTATATTCTGGTTTCCACATATAAGGGATGACATAGTCTTTGTATTTCTCTGTCTGATTTATTTCACTAAGCTCAACTTTCTCTTTTCTTAAAGAATTCATGGTTATTGTTTTCTTTCTTTTTGTCTGTATTTGATTCTCATTTGTAGCTTTTTTCCATCCTAGTTCCAGCCTTCCTCCAGCTCCTTGGATATTCCTTCACACATCAGGGAAGCCCATTGTGCTCCTACCCCATTAACTGTAAGAAATACATCCTTTTTTTTTTTTAAGGTGCCAAAATCAGATCTATACTTTTTCCTAAGTAAAACCATAGATTAACTAGTCACAGCTAAAAGTAATTTTCCACCAGCAGTATCACAGATCACAAGTATTCTTTTACAAATTAAGTGCCTCTGTTCTTTTTTATTAGGCAAAAGAGATTTCACTAGCAGACCTCCAGGAAAATTATATTGAGGCATTAAATAAATTAGTATCTGAAAATCAACAACTACAGAAAGATTTGATGGATACCAAAGGTCAGCTGGAGATTTCTACTCAGATATGCAAAAAAAACCGGGACAGGATCTTTAAACCAACATACAGCAGAGTACCTGAGTTCAAGAATACAGAGTTCAAGTAAATTTTCTTCATAGTTTATTTAAAATATGTATCTTTATTATGTAATGCTCATTTCTTTGAGAATAATTTCCAATTTATAGAAATTAAATCTTTATCAAAGGACCCTTTGTTTAATTCTGAAGTACAGTGTGTACAAGTAAAGCTGTTAGGTTAAAAAATGCAGGGGGTTATATATCACTTTCATGTCTAGATGTAGGTGAGAATAACAGCCTAATTCCCCTGAGTTTTGTTATGCTGCTTCCCACCTTTCTAGCTTCACTTGTCCCATAAGAAGTGGAAGTTAGCTTTTTATAAAAAGCTTCTTTTGTATTTTTGGTGAACTAATAATAGATTGTTGCCTAAAACATCAGCATTCAATGAAAAACCACCCAGCTTCAGCTCTTAACATGTTTTCCTACCAGGAACCTTTGCTGACACTCTCTCTGCCACTCCCACCTCACCCCCAGGTAAAGATAAGGAACTTTTCTCTGCACAGTGCTCCCCTCTGTCCTACCACCAACCCCACTGGGGCACTCAGATAGCTTACTTGTCTTCCTTGCTGTTGTGTAAGTCTGTGGGGGCAGGAACGTGGTCATAGGGATTGGGTATTTGGGGCCAGGGTGATGAAAAGAATGCCTGGTCTGAACTGGCTTCTGATTTTGTAAATTATAGCCTTCTCCTTAGTCTGGTTCTGTATTTTTATTGAACGTCCAACAATAAGTCTGTTTCTTTAAAGGAGGAAAATTGCTACAATGTTTATCTGCTTTATTTTCTAATCTGCTATCCAGGCCAGCCCATGGCCAGCACAGGCATGATGGGATGAAGGCTGAGCCCTACAAAGCAGGTCTTCATTCTCTGCAAGGACAAGCGTCGGATAGCATAGAGCCTGTGTCCCTGTCCCGGGGCTTCAGCCCCCCGAGCCATCAGATCAGCTCTTGCTGCTCCACTGTCTCTCTGCCATCTAACTTTCTGTGCAAAACTAACTCTCTGCCTTCAGTGCTAGATACAAATGAAACCAACTTTTCTGACACTGTCTCTGAGAGTATAAATGACCCAGAAGACTTTACATCTTCGGTATGGACACTTTCTGATCTTACTAGTTTATTAAATGTGTTTAGTTTGATTTTATTTTTTTATTTTAAGGCGTAAGGTTTTTTTTTTTTCTTGTCTCCTTACTGGTTCTTTCTCTTAAGTACCCTTTGTTA
The DNA here is from genome assembly GCF_029407905.1 of Bubalus kerabau. Lineage (NCBI taxonomy): Eukaryota > Metazoa > Chordata > Mammalia > Artiodactyla > Bovidae > Bubalus > Bubalus kerabau. Next base: position 181,058,319 of record NC_073625.1, on the reverse strand, counting down.
TTCTCATGTATTTCTGTCCTAAGATTTTGCTTGTGAAGACTTCAGCCACAAGTACTTTTCAAAAGGTGTCTTATTAAATACAAGTTATAGGGATTCATTTATTTTTAGCCAAAATTGAAAATTCCCTTCCTGCCTTTTTCAGAGAGGCTCACCTTTGTATTGGAAATGATTGGTTCAAGGAATATCTCTGCCTGCCAAGATAGTCCTGGGGCATAGATAGTGGTGAAGGAGAAAAGGAATGGCTGGAAAGGGAAAGAGTGGGTCGAGGCAGAGGAAGTAATGGCAGCTGATGTGTCTGTTTATAGACCATAGACTGGGTGCTGCCCTGCGGGGCCCTGGTGGCAGACGCTGCCCTTCGACAGGGCTGGCCCCTTGTTCCTACAGCAGATGTGAGGACTCCTCTCCACCCTTGTTTTTGCCTTCTGTGCTGAAACACTCAGCTCTGGCCGTTCATTCTCATCACCCTGATGGTCCTGTATCTGTGAAAGTTCAGTATTTTTGACTTTTTAATGTGCCAACAAGTCCATAGGAGTCCTCTTTTAGTTGTTGAAGTAAACGTACTATATATGTAATTCTGAAATCCAAGAAAGACCTGATGACTTAACTTTCTTTCTGAGTTTGGCACTAAGATCTGACCTGGCCTGAACTGATATGATGTGGATAAAATGTTGATTGATCCCACTTAACATTTTATGTCAGAAATACCAATGTGTTTGATGATGGGATGTTATCTCAGACTCATCATAGGTCATGTATTCTATATTTGTGAATTCATCTACTTGCTAAACTATTTGTTACCTGTAAGCAGAACTCATAAGCACTTCCACAGTTATCCATGAACATGGCAGAGCTGGACAAAATGTGAGTCACTGGACTTGCACGTTTCCAGCTAAGGTCAGCCAAGGTGGTGTGTTACCCTCTTGTCTCAGCTCTTGTGCTGAGAGGCCCAGAAGATAGAGCCACTCATGAGCAGTACAGTGCACGAAGCTCAGATGCTGGGCTTGAACAGGGTTTGAACCACAGCTTTGGCACCCATTAATGGGGTGGCCTCAGGCAAGTCACCAAACACTGTGAACCTTGTTTTTTGTGAAATAAAGCAAACAGAATCTACCTGGTGAGTTATTTTTAGGAGTTAGGATTATAATCTATGTGAAGTTTGTGTGTATGTGTTTATGTTTCCCATAAGAGCAGTGTTTCAATATTCATTAATTCAGTGTTTGAGATGACATTATAGAAGGTAACTACTGCAGATAAGGGTCAACTAAATATGGTACATCTAAATTCTGAAACCAGTGAATTCAGACAAGGGGCTGTAGACTCAAATTTTGGAGGAAGGGAAATATTGATTTTTACCTGGTATCTAATTTATTACAGGTAGATTTTCTATGCTTTAAAAAGTAACATTCAGATTTTTATAAATAAGTTTGAAATAAATAGACATTAAATATATCTCTTCTAGAGTATAGAAGGCTCTGAAAGTCTTCAAATGAGTAACTAATATATTTATATGACACTTCACACTTACATAACTGTCAGAAAGGAAGAGATCTGTGTTAATTTTTGTGGAACTTTTTTTTTTTTAACTATTATTATCATTAGGATAAAAACAGTATCTTGTCAGAGGAAAACATGCCCCTTTTGATATTGGTAGTTAGAAAATATCATGAATACTGTGTCTTAGAAATATACTGTTCAACTTACATATGTCAAAATGTGTTTCTCTTTTAGTGTCCCTTGCCTCTGTCTCCTCTTGGTTCAATAGCCACAAGATTTTTGGAAGAGGAAGAGCTGAGGTCTCATCACATCCTAGAGCGCCTAGATGCCCACATCGAAGAACTAAAGCGAGAAAGTGAGAAGACAGTGAAACAATTCACAGTCCTAAAGTAGCCTCCTAAAAATCACAAACTTGGAAATAAAAATAAACACTGGAGAGTTACTGTCATCATGAAGTAGCAGCTCTTTGAAAGCCTGAACATGTGACTATATAGAAACCATAAAAATGAGATGTACTAAAGCTGCCGTGACGAATCTGAGAAGCTGATACTTAGCTCTAAGGTGTTTTCTCTGCACTGTCTTGTTTAAAGGACTTTTTCCAGCAATAACATGTAAATAAACCACTTTGCTAGACTTTTTTCTCATATTAATATTTATTATCATAAAGTAATACTTTCTCTTGCTGACTTAAGTGTAATAGCTGTAGACTAATTAAAGATTTTATGATGCATGTTGGAAATAAAGTAACTGTAGGAACTTCCTTTGGGAGCAGTGTGTGTAGTGGAAGCATGGATCTCAGAGGCAGAGTGATCCAGATTTTGCTGGGTTTTATACTGGTTTTGCTCCTCGTTAGTCATTTGGGCTGGTAATGTGTGAGGCTAGGTGGAATTATGTGAAGGGGCTGGAGAAGTTTGACAGGAAGCCCTCTTCTATTCAAAAGACAGATGTGGGAAAGAGGTGGGAGCAGGGCCTGTGGCTGGGTTAGCGTGGGAGCCTGGGGACACTCAGTAGAAATCTCGGCATCTGCATTTCTGAGGAGAGGTTTGAAGGGGAAACAAAGATGTCAAGGTGCAGAGGCATTTGAAGCTGTGGAGATCTGAAGGAGGAGGGCAAGGAGACAGAAGAGCAGGACTTGGGGCCCGAAGGACACCAGCACATGAGCATCATGTGGTTAGATCCAGCAGAGGAGCTGGAATGTGCAACCAGAGACCAGAAGGCGAGGTGGAGGGCTCTTGTCAGAAGATGGGGCTCCTGTGACCAGCCCTCTCTGTGGATCTTTCCCATCAGCAAGCAAACATCCTGTTATTTCTCCTTTCTTTAAAGCAAAACAAAACCTCAGTTGCACATCCTCCCTCCTGCTCCACACACCTGCTCCCCTTCACACACGTCTCTGGCGAGAATTGTCTGCAGTGACTGTTGCCACTGCCGTCTTTTTTTTTTAAATTTATTTTTAATTGGCGGATAATGGCTTCAAAATGTTGTCTGGGTTTCTGTCATACAACAAAGTGAATCAGCCATAAGTACACATGTGTCCCCTCCCTCTTGAACCTCTCTCCCATTCCCCATCTCATCCCACACCTCCAGGCTGTCGCAGAGTACAGAGTTGAGCTCCCTGTGTTACACAGCAACTTCCCATTAGCTGCCTGTTGTATACGTGGTAATGTATTTGTTTCAGTGCTGCTCTATCAATTCATCCCACCCTCTCCTCCCCCAAACTGTGTCCACAAGTCCATTCTCTTCATCTGTGTCTCTGTTCCTGTCCTGCAAGAGTATTCATCAGTACTATTTTTCTAGTTCCATATATATGTGTTAATATACTATATTTGTTTTTCTCTTTCTGACCGACTTCACTCTGTAGAGCAGGCTATAGATTCATCTACCTCACTGCAACTAACTCAAATGTGTTCCTTTTTATGGCTGTGTAATATTCCATTGTTTATATGTACCACAACTTCTTTACCCATTCATCTGTCAGTGGACATCTAGGTTGGCTCCTTATCCTACTTAACTACTGTAAATAGTGCTGCAGTGAACACTGGGGCACGTGTATCTTTTTCAGTTATGGTTTCCTCAGGGTGTATGCCCAGTAGTGGGATTGCTGGGTCATATGGTAGTTTGGGCTTCCCAGGTGGCACTAGTTGTAAAGAACCTGCCTGCCAATGTGGGAGATATAAGAGATGTGGGTTTGATCCCTGGGTAAGGAAGATCCCCTGGAGGAGACCATGGCAACCCACCCCAGGACTCTTGCCTGGAGAATCCCCATGGACAGAGGAGCCTGGCGGGCTGCAGTCCATAGGGTTGCAAAGAGTTGGACACGACTGAAGTGACTTTGCACTCACGTGCATGGTAGTTTTATTCCTAGTTTTTAAAGGAATCTCCATACTGTTCTCCATAGTGGCTGTATCTGTGTGCATTCCCACCAACAGTGCAAGAGTGTTCCTTTTCTCCACACCCTCTCCAGCATTTATTGTTTGTAGACTTTTTTGATGATGTTCATTCTGACCAGTGTGAGGTGATAACTTCATTGTGGTTTTGATTTGCGTTTCTCTAGTAATGAGTGATGCTGGTCATCTTTTCATGTATTTGTTGGCCGTCTGCATGTCTTCTGTAGAGAAATGTCTGTGTGGGTCTTCTGCCCATTTTTTCATTGGGTTGTTTGTTTTTTCTGTTATTGAGCTGCATGAGCTGCTTGTAGATTTTGGAGATTAATCCTCTGTCAGTTGTTTTCATTTGCAATTATTTTCTCCCATTCTGAGGGTTGTTTTTTCATCTTGTTTCTAGTTTCCTTTGCTGTGCAAAAGCTTTTAAGTTTAATTAGGACCCGCTTGTTTATTTTTGTTTTTATTTCTATTACTCTAAGTCAAAAAGGATATTGCTGTGATTTACGTCAAAGAGTGTTCTGCCCATTTTTTCCTCTAAGAGTTTTATAGTTGCTGGCCTTACATCTAGGTCTTGAATCCATTTTGATTTTATTTTTGTGTATGGTATTAGGAAGTGTTCTGTTATTATTGTTCAGTCACTTTTAAGTTGTGTCCAACTTTTTGTGACCCCATAGACTACAGCATGCCAGGCTTCTCTGTTTTTAACTATCTCCCAGAATTTGCTCAGATTCGTGTCCCTTGAGTCAGTGATGCCATCTAACCATCTTATCCTCTGTTTCTCCCTTCTCTTTCTGTCCTCAGTCTTTCCTATCATCGGCGTCTTTTCTAGTGAGTTGGCTGTTCGCATCAGGTGGCCAAAGTATTGGAGCTTCAGCATCAGTGCTTCCAATGAATATTCAGGGTTGATTTCCTTTAGGGTTGACTGGTTTGATCTCTCTGCTGTCCAAGGGACTCTCAAGAGTTCTCCAGCACAACAATTCAAAAGCATCAATTCTTCAGTGCTCAGCCTTCTTTATGGTCCAGTTCTCACATCCATATAGGTTTGACTATATGGACGTTTGTCAGCAAAATGATGTTTCTGCTTTTTAATACACTGTCTAGGTTTGTCATAGCTTTTCTTCCAAGAAGCAAGTATCTCTTAATATCATGACTGCAGTCCTCATCTACAGTGGTTTTGGAGCCTAAGAAAATAAAGTCTGTCACTGTTTCCACATTTCCCCATCTATTCACCATGAAGTGATGGGACTGGATGCCATGAACTTTGGTTTTTGAATGTTGAGTCTTAAGCCAGCTTTTTCACTCCTCTTTGACTCTCATCAGGAAGCTCTTTAGTTCCTCTTTACCTTCTGCCATTAGAGTGGTATCATCTTATATCTGAGGTTGTTGATATTTTTCCTGGAAATTTTGATTCCAGCTTGTGCTTCATCCAGCCCGGCATTTCACATGATGTACTCTGCATATCAGTTAAATAAGCAGGGTGACAATATACAGCCTTGATGTACTCCTTTCCCAGTTTGGAACCAGTCCGTTGTTCCATGTCTGATTCTAACTGTTGCTTCTTGACCTGCATATAGGTTTCTCAGGAGGCAGATAAGGTGATCTGTTAGTCCCGTCTCTTGAAGAATTTTCCACAGTTTGTTGTGATCCAGACATCTAAGGCTTTAGCATAGTCAATTAAGCAAAAGTAGATGTTTTTCTGGAATTCCGTTGCTTTTTCTATGATCCAGCAGATTTTGGCAATTTGATCTCTGATTCCTCTGCCTTTTCTAAATCCAGCTTGTACATCTGGAAGTTCTTGATTCATGTACTGTTGAAGGCTCACTTGAAGAATTTTGAACACGACTTTACTAGCATGTTAAATGAGCGCATCTAATTTCATTCTTTTGCATGTAGCTGTCCAGTTTTCCCAGCACCACTTATTGAAGAGGCTATCTTTTGGGGAAACAGTGGAAACAGTGTCAGACTTTATTTTTTTGGGCTCCAAAATCACTTCAGATGGTGACTGCAGCCATGAAATTAAAAGACGCTTACTCCTTGGAAGGAAAGTTATGACCAACCTAGACAGCATATTCAAAAGCAGAGACATTACTTTGCCAACAAAGGTCCGTCTAGTCAAAGCTATGGTTTTTCCTGTGGTCATGTATGGATGTGAGAGTTGGACTGTGAAGAAGGCTGAGCGCCAAAGAATTGATGCTTTTGAACTGTGGTGTTGGAGAAGACTCTTGAGAGTCCCTTGGGACTGCAAGGAGATCCAACCAGTCCATTCTGAAGGAGATCAGCCCTGGGATTTCTTTGGAAGGACTAATGCTAAAGCTGAAACTCCAGTACTTTGGCCACCTCATGCGAAGAGCTGACTCATTGGAAAAGACTCTGATGCTGGGAGGGATTGGGGGCAGGAGGAGAAGGGGACGACAGAGGATGAGATGGCTGGATGGCATCACTGACTCAATGGACGTGAGTCTGAGTGAACTCCGGGAGTTGGTGATGGACAGGGAGGCCTGGCGTGCTGCGATTCATGGGGTCACAAAGAGTCGGACGCGACTGAGCGACTGATCTGATCTGATCTTTTCTCCATTGTATTTTCTTGCTTCCTTTGTCAAAGATAATAGATGCGTCCCATTATTTTCTTAACTTAATCCTCTCTAACCCCACCTCCCTCCCCGCCATGAAACTGCTCTCCTGGCCTGGAGGTCGCCAGTGACTTTGTCAGTTCTGAGCATCATTTCACACCCTTGGTCTCCCCCCTCACCGACTTTTGGTTTCTCTGACCTGCCACTCCTACTTATTCCGTCTGATTCTACTCTTCTGAATTTTCCTCTACTAAAGGCCTCTGCTAGGACTTCGGTGTGAGTTTTCTCACTCAACATGCTCTTTCCCTAGACGATTGCATTTAACTTTTAAGCTTTTAATTCTATCTGTAGGCCAGTGACCCCTTTGACCTCTCCCCAGAGCTCCTGCCTTAGAATATCTTCACTTCAAAACTAATACAATTATGTAAAGTTTAAAAATAAAATTAAAAAAAAAAAAAAAAAGAATATCTTCACTTGAATGTCTGATAAGAACCTTAGGCTGAAGATTTCCGAGAGCTCTTGAATGTCCCTGTTGCTTAGATTCCATGTCAGAGTGGCATTATGTGTGCCAGTTGCTAGGAGTTATTCCTTAATTCCTTCCTTACCCACACCTCCGTATCCAAGCCTTTGGGAGGTCCTGTCAGTTCCGCCTGCTGTCTCAGACCCAGCCATTTCTCTCCTTGTGCCTGCCACCCAGTCTCTCACCTGGATTCCAGCAGTACCTCCTAATTGCTATTACTCCTACTCCTGACTCAATAATTCATTCTGCATGATGCCTCCTAAGTTATCCTTTAGAAATGTAAATTAAACAGTGTCCCTGCTACCTCCCTTCCAATCCTGCAAAGGCTCCGTATTCCACTAAGTTTAAATGTGAGTTGCTTGTCGTCTCCCATAAGACCCGCAATACTCCATGCCCACCTCCATCGCCCACTGCATCACTGTCCTTCCCTGTGCTCCAGCCTCCCTGGCCTCCTTTCTGTTTTTTGAGAGCTGCCAGCCTTAACCTGTGCGGGTCATTGCACTTGCTGTTTACCTGGACTCCCGTTCTTTCACCCACGATAGGTGCTTTCTCCAAGTCTTCCCCGACTGCCGTCTCCAAAATCCACTTCTCCCGGTTTCTCTTGCTCCCAGCCCAGAGTTATTGCCTTCACAGTACTCAGCACTCTGCAGCCCTTCCATCACTTGATTTGCGTTTTTATTGTCACTTCTGCCTTTAGAATCAAGCTCCTTGAGGGGAAGGACTTTGCTGTCTGGTGGGGCCCTCATCTCTCCACACAAGCCCCGCACTTGGAGCTACTCAAGTAGTTCAGAAACCAGGGAATAAATGTCTTTCCTCAGATGCCACTGTTTTTCCTTCACACATGCTGCCAACACTTTGGCCAGCCCCTCTTCCCACATATCTCCTGGCCTGTGCCCCAGTACCTTGCTTGGCAAAGCTTTCCCACACACATCCTGGGGAAAGGGCCTCCTTGTTTCTCACGGTGCTCTGTGCGTGCATCTCTCAAAGCTCAAAGCGCCCTGTGCTTCCTCCTCAATTTCTGTGTCTCTCCCACTGAACTGAAAACTCCTCAAAAGCAGGGGCCATCCTCAGTCCGCAGGTTGACTAACATAGTACATACTAAGGAAGTACTAGGTGGATGAAGACCACCACCATTCTAGGTTTCATTGTAAAATGGATCATACTTCATGGGGTTTAGTGGATCTACTGAAAAGATGTTTCTGAAAGGGCTTTGTAGACTCTGAAAATACTGTACCAATATGGACTATTATGAGGGGATTCTGAGTCTTAAGACTGTCCCAAGCTTATGGAATGTTCATACTACCTGTTGACTAGGAGAAACAATGGCAGACTGTAGTTGCTGGAAATAAGGAGTCATGAGGTGCTATGTATTTTCTTACATTTATACAGTACTGTGTTGCTTTAAGTTGAAATCGTTAACTGATTGAATTTGTCAGAACATTTAATTGTAATTTAATCTCTTAACTTTATTCTTCAAAAAGATGCCAAATATTAAAATGTGTCAAAATTAAATTTGAGTTAGTTTCTTCATATACATTTTACAAAACCTCCCAGTGAGTGGGGTGCCCGAATTAGCTGAAAAGATAAGGCTGTTGTCGTCTGGTGGTGGGTTTTCAGATGACATTTTCTTGGGTGAGTTATTCTTCTTGGCCTGGATCCTAGTGAAGTTGTGTCTGGATTTCTATGCAGATTTTAGCTGAAGAAGACAAAGATGAATTCCCACTATGGGTTGGACATGACCTTTCCATGGAGCCTCTTTTGATTTCAACAAGTCTAGGAGGCAGTGGGTGTCGTCGTTCCCATATGACAGGAAGGATTTAAGTGGCTTGGCTTTCTAACAGCGCCTGGGGGTAGAGAGTGTGGCCTCTGCAGGTACACAACCCTGTTCCGAATCTTTGCTCTGCCACTTACTAGCCCCGTGACCTTGAGCAGATTAATAACCTCTCAAGGCCTTAGTTTTCTTATCTGTAAAGTGGGGGAGATAAAAATCGTATCTACTTCATAGTGTTTGTGAAGCACTTAGAACAGTGCCTCATCCAGTAAAAATTATGGGAGTATCTTGTGGAATAGAAACAATACCATGCTCTGTATTTCGATTATGTCAGTTTAGCTGCAAAAAATTCTGTCTTCCTTTTCATACACAGACATGTGACACCAGGCAAACTATAGGTGATGGTGGTCTGTTTGCAAAATGCCCTCGAGACCAAAACCTAAAAGTTACAGGTAAGAAAGATAACTACAGAGTCAGCTCTGTCGTTGAGAACATACACCGAGTAAGCAGTTGTCATGCACAGCACTTCATGAAGTGCACAACATAAGGTGCAGAATGGCAAGGTTAGAAAAAGAAACGTGTCAACTTGCTCTAGAAACAGATTGAAATAGTGAGCAAAAATGCATCTAAAAGGAACAAATGGTGGCATTGGGCCAAAGGACAAGTGAGGGCCGTGAACGCTGGTCACAGAGGAGCAGCTATTCCAGCCTGGTTGTTAGAGGCAGGCAGCAGCACTACCTCTGAGCTTCTTAAAGGCCAAAGCAGAGGAGAAAACATTATTATTTATTACTTAAGTACATAATTAAATTATTCTTTGTTAATTATTACAAAATCGAAACACACCATGGGTTCAAGAGAAGTACTCTGTGTGTGCCTGAGCAGTGGGGGTGAGCCACAGCAGGTTTGTAACTGAATAATAAGGGGGTCAGTACGGCTTCCTTACAGGGGGCTTCAGTGCAGGCTGCTGGCATAATGCTGGAGTGCAACTGAAGAACCAGGTTTCAGAAGTCACCAACATGACAGCGTGACGCTCTCGTAGCCTGGCTTAATGAAAAGGGAAAATTTAGAGGCATGATGGACTGCAATCATCTATAAAAGCAATCTCCTATAAGAAGCTGTTTCTCCACTGTGCAGTTTTAATCATTTGAACAACAGTTCACTCTTTCTTTCTGTGGGAACCTAGAATTTGGGAAACTAACATTGCCCATTAAGGCCAAGTTCAAATGATTTGACAACCCAATCAGAAGTGGGTTTATACTCTTCTTATGAAAAGAAACTAGTTAAGGCAAAGCTTGAATAGTGGAAGGTCCAGGAACTCCCTGATATTAAATGCAGGGAGAGGATCCATAATTCCTACCAGACTCTCAGAGATATCTGTGAGCCAAAAAGAGATTAAGAACCACAATTTTAGGGGCTGGAATTCTCCCAGAATGGCGTTCTGTTTCCTGGGGAGAGATACAAAATTGGAGACGTCTAACCAATTCCTATTGGGGCTGAGTTTTAAAGTTCAGTTGAATAGTCATGAAAAATTCAAGCTTTTCAATAATAAAAAGACAACCCAATTTAAAAGTGGGCAAAGGATCTGAAGGACACGTCTCTAAAGACAATATACAAATGGCTAATAAGCACATGAAAGATGCTCTACATCATTAGTTGTCGGGGAAATGCAACTCAAAACTCTTTACACCCACTTGTAATAAATAAAAAGATAAAAAATAAGTGTTGATGAGGATATGGAGAAATTGGAACACTCATACATTGCTGATGGGAATGTGAAATGGTTCAGTTACTTTGGAAAACAATTTGGCAGTTCCTTAAAAAGTTAGATTATTACCCATATTACCCAGCAATATCAAGCCTAGGTATACACCCAGGCTCAGTGAAGACATGTCCACATGAAGAGTTGTACGTGAATGTTCATGGGATTATTCATAAGAGCCCCCAAAATGGAAAAAAACTAAAGGTCCTCTAACTGATAGATGGATAAACAAAACATGGCATATCTATACAATGGAGTATTATTTGGGAATAAAAAGGAGTGAAGTATGATTCTGCAATATGGATGAAACCTGAAAGCATTAAGTGAAAGAAGCCAGTCACAAAAGACCACATATGGGTGGCTTCATTCATTTATATGAAAAATCTATGGTAGGCAATCTATAGAGACAGTAGTTTGTGGTTGCCGAGGGCTGGGGGGTGTGGAGGGGCCGGGGGTGAAGATGAAAGGGTACAGATTTCTTGGGAGTTAAGAAAATGTTCCAAAATTGATTGTGATGGCTGCACAACTCTATAGCACAACTGAAAACCATTGAATCGCACACTTTAAATGGGTAGCTTAAATGGCACGTGAATTATATTTCAGTAAAGCTCTTACGGAAAAAACCCTCTGATGCACAGCAACACCTAAAAAAAGTCAAGTTTATATTCAGAAAACATCACAGCACATATAACACATGCTATTCTAAAATTTCATATTCTCCACTTTCACACTCGGGAGTAACAGTGGTGCCCCTCTTTAGGGGGTGGACATCCAGCTCTGCCTGAACAGTTGCTTGTGGGAGCTGGGGCCGCAAGGTGGAGTCTCACTGAGGCTCCATGGGTATGGGCTTCGCCAGGAGCCGGGGCACCCAGGGCTCCTCTCCTGGCAGCGGAGCGCGGGCTCATGCTGTCCACCATGGTGCTGGTTTCCAGAATAGCTGAGGGCCCTGACAACATCTGTGGTTCCTGACCACTGACGGGAAGTGTGGGAGTACAGGACTGTGCCCCAAGCCTGCTTGGCCAGTCCCCGGTGCCTCTACAAGTGTGGTGGCCAGAGGAAGAAAAGCCAGCCACACAACATACAGCCGCTCATATCTTCAGCTGTGGGAAGCAGATCAGGCAAACGCTGTACAACAGGACTTTGCTCTTAGGGACTGGCTGCGCTCTGGGAGGTAGCCAGTGTAGATGAGCTGGCATCCAGCCCCCAGAGCTGTCCTGGTTGAGGAAGCCATGAGGGCCGCTCACTGGACCGTCTCTTGGATCTGTCTTGACCCTGATGTATAATATACACAACTCACCAGTCTGAATCTTTCTGCAGTGTAGGGCCTGCATTTCAGATCCTCACCCTTGAAGTAAAAGCCATAAACAAGGCAGCAAGTGTTTTCTACCAGTTAATCCCTTCAGCCATGATTGAGCACAGCCCTCAAGCCCAGCAGGAGCGTGTCCTCAGCTGTGCAGGTCCCTGTGTACCTGACAGCGGTGGCTGGGGCAGGAGCCCTGTGGCTTCCTCAGTGATGCCCCTCTGGGATGACAGGCCCCTCAACCCAGCGTGGAGACACGGCAGCAGCCTGTTCATATTAGGAAGTGTTGGACCGACAGCAAAGGGTAGAGAAAGTTCTAGATGGATGATGTATTCAACTGCTGCCTCCTGCAAGAGCTACTGTTTGTGAACGAAGAAGGCATCATGGAGCTCTTTATTTTATTCCCAAAAGGTGTAACTCCAACACATGGTTTAACACTACCACTCAATTTCCATGTGTTCCCAGGTTAAGTCATTCCTTAAATTTACATTTCTCAAACTGTTTTCTAGAGATCTGAAAGTCCTCAAAGTGTTAATAAGTGTTCCTTAGACATGTACCAAAGCAGAATAGGAAAGGCTGCATAGCATCCGCTCAGTGCCGGGATGGAGTGAGGGAGTGGCCTCTCTTCTTCCTACCGGCTCTCCCTTCCCCTGATGGTCCCCCTCTACTTCCCAGGCCACTGGGGCTGGGGCCTTAGACACTTAAGGTCCTTAGCCTTTGCGTGCCAGGGACTTCTCTGGCAGAGTGATGAAGCCTATGGATCCCTCAAAACAGTGACCAAGTCCACAAAATAAGATATATAGTGTTAAAAAGAAAACCAATTACATTGACATTCAGTTCTCAAAATCTACTAAGAAGTAAATTTGTGATAAGGTATGACATAGACCTCTTTATTAACTCATTAAATAACGAGATTGAGTGTCAGGTCCACTGCCCACTAGGTTTTGAAGCAATGATGCATGAACACACTATTCTGAGTGCAACAATCGCTGTCAGACGTGAAAGTATCTTAATTTCTCTTGGAATAAAACTGCAGGTACTGTTAACACTGCTGTAGTTTGTTGCTAAGATTCCTAATAGAATGGAAACTAACTTTCAATTAGAGCTTCAGTTGAGAAGAAGGACATCAAGCTTTTCCATCCAAGTTCATAGAAACTTCAATTCTCTCCTTGGATCCCTTGGCTGGGAGTCCATGGACTCCAGGTTAAGCATTTAGAGGCTTAGAGTTCACTCATGCTTCACCTTGTCCCTGGTCAGTCTGGTTGTCTGTGAACATTCATTTGTGTGGTGGCGGCAATATTTGTGCTTAGCGTCACCTGTGATTCTAAGAACTCAGTCTTTAACTGGATGAGATCACACACTGACTTGTGCAAGGGGTGCCCTTTTTGGGAATCTTGGAGAGCTAGTGTCATGCACTCAACAGGTCAGATCATTCCACCCGAGTTATGGGGGACCCTGGGCCCTTGGCTGCCGTCAGAATTTAGGATAGCCAGGTCAAGCCTGGGAGGGTCAGAGCGCCTGACCTGGGGCTACTTGGGGGAAAACTAGGCTTGGTCAAGCAGCCCATGCTCCCTATAGGTGACAAGCCCAATGGGAGATCAGGGAGAAGCTGGACCACTCAGATGTCTCCTCCAACAGAGCAGCAGAGGATGCCACTGTCTGCCGTGGACAAGGAGCCATGACACACGGGGGAGCTGGGGCTCTGTGCATGCAAGGAGAATTGTGTGGCCCAAAGGCAGCCACCTGGGGACTGTGGGGCAAGGGACAAGGGGAGGGTTGGTGCAGGTGAGACACCTGGGACCCTTTGCTGCAGGGCTTGCACCTGGACAAAAGTCTCCTCAAACACCAAAATACAAAGAAGCTGTAAAGGACTAAAACTAAGAGTGTGCATGCTCAGTTGGGGCAAATTACTAACGGCAAAATACAGAAAGACCAAAACCCCACAGAGCACCACCAACGGATAGGCAGGCCACCTAAACCACGCATCTGGCCCTACCCTCACCCAACACAAGGATATAAGATCCAGCTGGCCCTAACCCCCACCCTGGGCACCCATCCCCGCCCCAACAAGCAAGGGGACTTATTCTCGCTCCACTCTCCTGCAGCAGGGGCCACAGTAAAGCCTTGCCTGAATGTCTCCTCTGGCCTCTGATCAATTTCTACTGATTAATGAGGCCAAGAGCTCTGGTTGGTAACAGAGAAGCCAGTTGGTGTTCCTGTGGGTCCTACTCTAGATGGCAGGCCTGAATCTGTCTTCACAAAATAATCCAGTTGTCTCTGAATTTCCAGACATTCATTTTGGACCCCTGGCCTAAAATTAAATCCTATAGACAAAGCAAACGTTTTATCCAGCAATGGTCAGATACTTGTACCTCTCTGCTGTGTCTGTTGCCTGTCATCCCAAGCCAGCAGCAAGATGACTGCTCCAACAAGAAACAGAAGTTCCCTAAATTAGTGTTTCTCATAATTTAACAGTTGATCTAAAAACGTTTGATTGGATTCAAAATCTCTCCATAATATTACTAGAAACTTCAACAATAAATCTGTCAGTTAAAGAACAGGAATTGCAATTAGTTTTTAAATACATTTTGTGGTGTTGTAATCTTCAAATTGGAGAAGGAAATGACAACCCATGCCAGTGTTCTTGCCTGGAGAATCCCAGGGACGGGGGGAGCCTGGTGGGCTGCCGTCTATGGGGTCGCACAGAGTCAGACATGACTGAAGCGACTTAGCAGCAGTAGCAGCAGCAATCTTCAAATTAATGTTGTAAAGAAAATTATCACTCTTTTGTAGTGAAAATAATAAGTTTCTCATCAAAGTGGACTAGAAAGAATTTAAAGACACTGTTAGCTAAAAACATCTTAGGAATTGTTTTTAACAAATTCCAGCATAAGTCCTGATATAAAAAGTTAAGGTCATTAATCAACAAAAGCTTTTGCACAGCAAAGGAAACCATCAACCAGCTGAAAAGTCGACTTACAGAAAGGGAGAAAATACTTTTAAGTGATGTGACCAACAAGGAGTTAACTTCCAAAATATACAAATAACTCATACAATTCAATATCAAAAAAACTAACAACCCAATCAAAAAATGGGCAAAGACCAAAAGAGACATTTCTCTTAAGACATACAGATGGCCAGCAGGCATGTGAAAAGATGCTCAATGTTGCTAATCATTAGAGAAATGAAAATCAAAACCACAATATCCCATTTTGGTCAGATGGCTATCATCAGAAAGAATACAAATAATAAATACTGAAGAGGGTGTGGAGAAAAGGGATCCCGCAAATACTGCTGGTGGGAATGTAAGCTGGGTTGACCACTGTGGAGAATGTCTGAAGGTTCATTAAAAACTAAAATTAGAAGTACCATATGTTCCAGCAGTCCTACTTTTGGGCACATCCCTGGAAGAAACAAAAACTCTAGCTCCAAAAGACCAGTGCACCCAGTGTTCATCGCGGCACTATTTACAATCGCCAGGACGTGGAGGCAACCTAAGTGTCCATCGACAGAGGAAGGGATAAAGAAGAGGTGGTACATATACACAATGGAATACTACTCAACCCTTAAAAATGAAATATTGCCATTTGCAGTAACATGGATGGACCCAGAGATTATCATACTAAGCGAGGCAAGTCAGACAGAGAAAGGCAAATATCATACAATATCACTTATATGTGGCATCTGAAAAATGAATTTATCTATAAAACAAACAGACTCAAAGAAATAGAAAGCAAACTTATAGGAGGGATAAATTAAGAGTATAGAATTAACAGATACAAACTATTACGTGTAAAATAGATAAGAAACAAGAACTTACTGTGTAATACAGGGACCAGTATTCAATATTTTATATTAACATAATGAAACATAATCTGTAAACTATATAACTGAATTACTCTGCTTACACCTGAAACTAATACAATATTATAAATCAACTATATTTCAATAAAAATGTTAAGATCATGAAAGAAAGCTCAGGGCTTTCATTAAAAATTTTGAAATGATCATATTAGAAGTTTTATATAAGTTCAATGTCTTTCCTAATACTTGCATTTTATTTTTATCATCTTAATTACATATTGCAGGGAAAATCTAATGAGTTTTGTCTCCAATAGACACCCTTAAATCCTTTCCAGTTTACCCCAGAGGGTTGTGCACAGATTATTGTCTATGCTTTTCCTGGAAAGTCCTCCCTTAAATGAGCAGAAAGGACCTCGGTGGTGAGGGAGGGTCTGGAGCGGGTTAGGCAACCCTCCCTCCCCTTCCTTTATGCCTGAGCTAAAATATTTCTGCAGCTAAAATGTGTTTTGATTAATGGTTAAATATATGTGGGCTACTCAGATGACAGTTCATCCATTTATTAATTCATTCGTCAAATATTTAATCAAGCAAACTTCTCATCTTTGCAGCGTGAGCTCCTGCAATTCCCTGAGGATGCTGGTGACACAGACCCCAGCTCCCTTCTTGCTCCCAGAACCTCTGACAAGTGTGCTCAGAGGGTCTAGTAACACACCTGCGCCCTTAGCAATTTGCATCGTCAATGCGTAAAGACGGCCCCAGTGCCCAGGGCAATGGGCTGAGTGAAATGAGTCTGAGTGCACAGAGGGAAGCCTCAAAGCCAGCTCTCCACTTAGCAGCTGTACACCCTTGGGCAGTTTCTTCATATGCAGAATGTAGACTCTGATACTCACTCAGCGAGGCTGTCGTGAGCTTTCGTGAGGCCAGGTGAGATGCTGAATAGGGAAGAGAACCAAAATCTGTAGCTGGGACCTCACAGGTAATACCCACCACTATAGAGGGCAGCTGTAGGAAAGCATCCATTCAGGGGCGGGTGGCCTTAGGGTCTGGGAGACAATCAGAGGCAGAGGTGTGGGGGCACCTGGGCAGCTGGCCTGTCCAAAGGGGACGCTGCAGCTCTCTTCCTTGTGGAGGTTTTCACAGGCTTCTCAGGAAAGGTTGTCAATCAGATTTTGATGGGATTTTTCACTTCTGTTTATTTATTTAAAATACTATCTTATTTTTTAGATATTTATTTATTTGGCTGTGTTGAGTGTTAGTAGTGGGAGTCAGGATCTTTGCTGTGGCATGCAGGGTCTCTAGTTGCAGCATGTGGGATCTAGTTCCCTGACCAGGAATTAACCTGGGTCCCTGCATTGGGAGCTCAGAGTCTTAGCCACGGGACCACCAGAGAAGTCCTTTAAATGCTATTTTATTTTTTAAGAATTTTAAAGATTTTTTTGATGTGGACCATTTTAAAGTCTTTACTGAATTTTGTAACAACATTGCTTCTGTTTTATGTTTTGATTTTTTTGGTTATGAGGCATGTGGGATCCTAGCTCCTTGACCAGGGATGGAACTGGCACCCCCCTGCTTTGGAAAGTGAAGTCTTAGCCACTGGACCCCCCCAGGGAAGTCCATTGATTTTTAAATGTTGGAATCAACTAACACTGTACAGGCTGATCAGTAAGGTTTGCAAACTCTGCCTGCACCAAGTATGGGGGTGATAAGGCTGACCTGGGGCCAGTGTCCGTCACCACAGCCAAGGCCCCCAGGACAGGGGGTGGGTAGGACCACAGGAGGACAGGCCACCTTCCCTTGTCTGCAGGGCTCCGAGGGACACTGACGCCATGGCAGCTGGCTGGCTGCCACATGTTCCTTCCATCCCCCTGAGAGAACAGAGATCATAGAACAGAGTGACTTTCATTAAGAGATAAAACCTCTAGAAGAAAACAGGAGAAAATCTTCATGATCTGGGTTTGGCAAAGATTCTTTTTCTTAGATGGTGATATGGATGGTTCATTTCCCCCTGTATTGAACAAATGCCAGCATTTCATCATATATGCTTTAAAACTTAACATAACAGATTGCTGAAAACTTCTGTGGCCCTTCTAATTTCACAACCATATCTTTGTATTTGTACGCATCCACAAAGAACACACTGCATGATTTCAGGTAGTGTTTCTATACACTAGGAAAAAACAGTAGAAAATGAACTTAAAAATTGATACCATTTACTGCATCATGAAAAATACATCCATACATATCTAGAAATACATCTGATAAAAGATGCTCAGGGGTCTACAAAAGTTTACTAAATATTACTGAGAGAAAGTAAGAATTTCCACCCTTTTGTCTGAAGCAGGAGGTGGGGAAGGGAGAGTGGGGTTGGGTGCCTCAGATGGGTCTTGCACTGGGGGCTCAGGGCTCCTGCCACACGGTGGTCCTGGAATGTAACAGATATGTTCCCCAGCCAGTGTGCAGACTGGCCGACTGTTCTCAAGGCTCCTTTCAAAGGGGTGCTAATAATGTAATAGCTGCTTAGCTGTGCTCCTGGTCTCTGGAAGATTCTAGGAGAGACAGAGTGGCCAACAGTTGGAGACAGGGTTTCTTCTTATTAGGTCAGGGGCTGGTATGATTTTATGAGGGGCCTAGACCTTCAGATTCTTCAGGAAACAACACGCAACACATCAGTATCTTCGCCCGGGCTGCGGAAATCTGGTGTGGTGCTGATGACAGCTGAGCCTCACTGAGCGCCCTAGTGCTGGGACTTTGTTTGCTGCTGCTGCTGCTGCTAAGTCGCTTCAGTCGTGTTCGACTCTGTGCGACCCCATAGACGGCAGCCCACCAGGCTCCACCGTCCCTGGGATTCTCCAGGCAAGAACACTGGAGTGAGTTGCCATTTCCTTCTCCAATGCATGAAAGTGAAAAGTGAAAGGGAAGTCGCTCAGTCGTGTCCGACTCTTCGCGACCTTATGGACTGCAGCCCACTGTGATCCTCCATCCATGGGATTTTCCAGGCAAGAGTACTGGAGTGGGGTGCCATTGCCTTCTCCGGGGACTTTGTTTACTGTGCCCTTGTTCATTCATTCAAACCCTGTAAGAAGCTTCCGTGGTGGGTGTTATGATTACCCCCATTTTACTGCTGAGGACACTGAGATGGGAGGCTCGCTAACTTGCCAACAGCAGCGGTAGGGGGCCGAGCAGGGATGGAATCCCGGTGGCTGACTGCAGAGCTGGTGCCTTTAACTCTTGTACCATTCAGATGTCATCCATGGGTCTGGGCTGCAGGGCTCCCCCAGCCTTGGGAGCTTTGCTGGAAGGGGTCTCTGGGGAGCCCCCAGTCAAGCCAGGGTTTACAGAGAGAAACCAAGGCTCCAATCCTGCATTTGTGGCTTTTGACCCCACATGACAGCTTACAGTCATCAGCAACCATAGGCTAAGAGGTCACCTTTCCAGGAAGAAGCCCATTGGCTTCTTTTTAAAATGGACTTTGAACACTATTGCTGAGCTCTAAAAATGTCAAGTGAAGCTTTAACAGAGGCGATTTCCTCATGGGATCAGATTCTCTCTGTTGTTTCTCCTGGGAGGTGGGGAAGGGGTCTAGTGCAGATGAAACGGACGTGAAAAGTTCACGGTATCCACATTCACCCCAGTCCTGAGGGCGGGATGACCACACAGGATGGAGTCGGGGGCAGCCTCCAAATGCCTGCGGTATCTTGGCTACATTTAATTTTTTGTAATATGATGAAATGATCAATGTTAACTTTCAGATTCCGCTTGGTGTTTACATACACACTAATACATATATTAATACATATTGGCAGACCGTTTGTTCACTGGACAATTTGTCATCCCGCAGTCATTTCTTCTATGTACACTTTCCTCCTCCATCAGCACTCTGTCCATATGGGAGCTGCCAGAGGCCCCTCACTCCTGACATCTGTTCTCCAGTAATCATGTGCACCAGTTCTTCTCGGCCATTCACGGTGTGGCTGCCCCTCTGCCCTCATGGCACAAACCTCCCCACCGCCCTCCCCACCGGTCTGGAGTGGGGAGTCCCTACCTGGTCCCCGCACAGCCAGGGTGAAATGATGGCTGATTCCTTGTGTCGTGGAGGCAGTCAGCCATCCCCCTGATGGAAACAAAGCAATCCCAGCACAAGCTGAGGGCGGCAGCCCCCCAGGAAGCAGGGCACTCCTCGGATCAATCAGTTCCCTGACTGCTTCCTGGAGGTGAACACCAGGAGTGCACACAGCCAAGTGGCAATCTTTGTCTTCCTGTAAACCCACATTTCCCACAGAGGCAAAGGTGCTCGTTGCGTATACTTTTTAGTTAGTTGGAAAAGGAAACCTCTTGGGTCAACAATGCTGTAAATAAAGCCAATGGTCTAGAATTTTGTTTTTGAAAGAACTGATGTTCACTTTGAACACACAGTGGTCGTTTAGCCTAAATGCAAAGTACCCTTTCATCATGAGATGAAAAAGCGCACAAGTTCAGGGTGCCTCATTCTTCCTGGAGCGCTATGCGTTTGGGTGCTCCATGCGGTGGGTTGGGTGGGCTCCTCTTGGAGCCCAGAGGCTGTCAGGATACGTCCAGAGCATCCTTGCGCCTATGGTGGGAGTTGACTGGTTGTCAGTGGGTGAGTTTGCTGGGAAGCCAGCACTCACCCACTGGTCTGAATAATCTCCTGTGTCATTTGGTCTTAGCTTGGGTTTGCCTTCCTTTTAGTCAGACTCGGCAAATGCATGGCACACCTCACCCTTCAATCCAGTGTCTAAGGATCACCAGCTAATCACAGTCCACTTTCCTACTGAGCCCACTGTGACCTCAGAATCCTTAAGCCAGTGTGCCAGGTAGCAATGACCAAGCATCTGGAGAGCTGTTTTAAGTCCACGTTTCCTTCTCATTCGTTCTCAAAACCTCATGTCTCAGTTTTGCCACTGGATACACAAGGATCTTGAGGGCATTTTGTCTCTTTTATGTCTCATCCTGCAGGCACTTCTCTTGAGAGGATTAGCCTTGGGGACAATGATGCTTAAAGAACCAGGAGCTCTGATGTTCACTGGACTATTGTTTTCTGAGACATCAACCCTCCTGAAGACAGCCCTGAAAATATTCAGACTTTGCCAGTAAAAGTGTTTATTCTTTTTGTCATTATAGGAAGCAATCACATGTATCCCTGGGAGATGAGGAGGGCCTGAACGATGACAAAGGTTTTGGAGTGGAGTGGACATGGAGTTGGAGGAGCAGGTCAAATATGGAACCCGGCGGAATGGAGCAGATTTCTCACTGAAAGGGATGCAGGAGTCGGTAGTGGCCACCATGAGTCTGACTTTGGGCTTGGGGATACATGTACTGTGTTGGCAGTCCAGGAGGAGGCAATCTGGGGGAGAGAAGTGACCTGGGTTAAGAGTCTTTTGACTCAGGGAGGCCGGCAGGACATCCAAGAGGGGGCATCCCAGTTGCTGCCTGACTTTTGGTTTTCTTTAGTTCTGTTCGCAGAATCAGAGAGAAGCAACATCCTGTCAGAGGCGGCGGCTTCCCCTTTGGTCCCTCTGCTGGGTTTTCTACAGCCCCTTGCCCTCGGGCAAGAAAAGAGCCAGCAGCGCAGTCTGGTGCGGGCTGCAGGGCAGGCTCTTAACACAGCAGGGCCCTTCAGATGCTCCGCCACTGACAATCTCAGGCCTACCGCCTGCCAGCATCTGTTCACGGAGACACAGCATCACAAACTCTCCGGACTGGAAGGGACTTTAGAGGTCATCCACGGCAGCCTCAGGGCTGGCACTTTCAGACTGTTCTAACAACTTGAGAGTTCTTCCTTCTATTATTCGGAGACTGTTTCTTTGGACTTCCCTTTAACATGCTGTTAAAGATATGGGTCAGTCGTGGAAGCCTGGGTAAGGAGAAGCGTGTGCGGGCTCGTGTTTGTGGGTCTAGCGGCGAGGAGCGCAACAAGGCCAAATTTGGGAACATGAATTCTTTTTGTCCTTCACACGACAGCTACAAGAATGGTCTCCATGGTTACAGCAGCTTCTCAGAGGTGTCTAGATTTTCATTTGCTATATTGCCCTAAATGTCTAATTTATGAATAATCTGTTTAGGTAACCTGCTGGAAAGTTTCTACAAGTATATGAATATCAAGGAATATATATTTATATATATATTCACAACAACAAAAAGTAGGCTGATGGGCATTTTTGGAACATTTTTTTTCTCCCATTAAAAATAGAAATTAGGATCAACTTAAAAATTTTCAAATTAAACAAGATTCACTGCCTTCATGTTCTTCAAAGGCATGTGAGCTGGAGAGGGGCTGGAGCTAACCTAATTATGTTTCCTTTAATGTGAAATAGCTATTTGCCTGACATTCTATTTGCATCTCACCATCACATTCAAATAGCTGGGACATTGATTTTTTTCCCTAACGTTCCCTTTGAACATGAAAGTGTTTTTTTTCTCCTGCTTGTGAGAACAGTGATAAGAATGGATCGATAATTACATTGTTGGGTAAAAATGAATATAAATTTTATTGAAAAACAACACCAGCAACAATGAGGGGAAATCATACCTAACAGCCAGTGGCCCACACAACTCAATGCACACGTTATGAAAAGTAATCACCTCTTCAAAGCTCCAGCTATGCATCCAAATGAAAAGAAATGATCGACCTCAGATAAACTGACGGGGGACGCAGATGCACACCACCTCTCACCTCGGAAAGCTTTGCCAACAGCAAAGGACGCTACCATGCTATTCGGTCCCCCGTTTGCTGTGGGTGATCCAGTGAATTTCAAGAATTAAACTGGTTTGGAAAGAACTGGTTAGCATGGCAGCAAAGACCCAAGACCACAGAGAAATTTTTTCTACTTTTCCAGTCCTTTGAGAAGAGGATTTCACAAACTTTCTTGGCAACTTGTCCCTCCTGCTTAACAACAGGAAATACTTCTTTATGTCTAGCCTAAATCCTTCATGCTTCAGTTAATCTATTTATTTCCTCTTAATCTCAGCAGGCTGTCAGGGTTTGTCCTGGTGGGACAATGTAACATATGGGGAACACACAATGATCACAATCAGATTGGAGGCAGAGTCCAGCTGTGCTGGTGGCGCTTGCAAAACAAGTTGAACAGAAGTTAATTGCAGTTGGGGTTTTTGCCCGTTTGCCTCCTCCCGCTCTCCCACCCTCCCCGACCCTCTACGCCCTTCTGTGGCTTCAGGGCTGCCATCCTAGGACTTGCAGCAAAAGCTTTCTGAGTTCCATCAGTTCCAATTTTTCACTGACTTACGAATGAATGTGGTCAGACTGTCCCATCCGCTTCCACCCGATTTCCGGGTAAAATATTCCCAAACCGTTATCACGTTCTCGTCTTCGCACCATGCCAGGCAGTTCCTTGCCTCGCTTCACAACGTGTGTGGGAACGGCGTGCTCCACGGATACATGAGACAACTCCGAGAAGCCACGAGAAGGCACTCAGGAAATTTAATATAAACATCCCAGCCGCATTTTTTCAAATGCTGCAAAAAACCCCAGCCTCACGGGAGTTTGCAGCACCTGCAGCTCCGCATTTCGAACAGCAGGGGACGCCCGTGCCATTCCACTGGCCGCTAGAACGCCTCGGTCGGGAAACAAAGACGGGGATTTGAATAAAAGACTTCAAAATGCAACCCCGAATTCTACCCTGAGCAGCATGCGTGTAAAAATTCATGAAGACTGGATTTAATTTCATGTATTTTTACTTCAGTGGAAAGAAATGCAGGTGTTGTCTGTGCCTACAGCTGTCTTTACAAGGAGCGGGGGGCGCCTAGTTAAATGAACAGGGAGGGGTTGCTGATGCTCCCAGGCGCTTGGCGAGGCTGGGCCACCGTCTCCTGCTTGGGACAGCTCCTGTTTTGCTGGGTGGCATCCTTTGTGTGCTCCAGAATGTATAGACTAATTATATTGTTTTGTAGAGGATGCAAGTTTTTCCCAGCAGGACTAGCAGCCAGCTCTGGGTCCAGTGAGTGACATGAGTCATAGAAGGCACTTACTATTTTGATGAAACACAGCGCATTTCTTTCAGCCCATAAAATCAAAGGGGTGAGAAAAGGCTGTTTCCAGGGTGTAAAAACTCCTCTTGTTCCCCTGTCGTGGTGCACAGCAGTTCCGCCTCTGCAGCCTTTGTGCATTTTCCAGGCGTGAGTGACACAGTGCTGAATGCCTGGGTGGCAGAGCCTGCCAGAGGATGCTGGACACAGGCCAGGGCAGCTCAGCCCACCGTGGTGTACTGCCCTCGTGTTCCAGGGCCCCCCGCCTGGTGGAGGATGGGCCCCCTGAGACATTCCTCTGGACCGGGTCCATGCTGGGGCTGGTGGGGATCTTTGTGGGGTGGGACCTTAGGGAGATGATGGACTGGAGTGTTTGGGAGCCTGGAACTTGAAACAGGCTTGGGCAAGGGTGGCAGCTGCCACCCTTGCTCTGGGACGGCTGGGGCAGGGCTGCAGCCCCAGCACGGAGGATTGGCTTACACAGTGCCTGGTTAAGTGCTCCACGAACATTCGCTGAATACACAAATGTCAGGATGAAGGCAAGGAGGCGTGAGGATCCCCAGCAGCTTTGGCTGTAGCTAGCCCGGGGCATCCAGAACAGCAGTGCAGGGAGGGGAGTACTGGGCAGTGCTGGCTCTTCCAGGCCCAGGCCCTGGTAGGTGGGGCTGCAGAGCCGAAGGAGCCAGGAGGGCAGGTGAGACCACCTCCAACCTCTCCATGTGCTGGGATGGTGCTGCAGCGGCCATGCAGGGCCTCTCAGGGCCTCTCCATCCTTCCCTCCTGCTGCCCTCATTGGAGCCAGTCTTTCTGCTGTTGCCATGGCAACACTGGCCTGAGGTGCTGCTAAGGGCCGGCTGGGCAGGCGAGACTTCTCAGGCCTGAGCAAACAAGGAGCTCTGGACAGTCCCTACAGAAGGCAGAGCCTGGGGGTCTCTCTTGAGAGGAAGGAAGGGACATGGGATAGAAACTGCTCCCAGGGCAGGTCGAGGTCCCCCAGGTGTGGCCTTGGTGATAGAGATCTTGAGGCTGGTGGGACTCTGATATTGTGGGGGCCCCCAGGACTGCACCGTTCTTACTACTTCACCTGAAGTCTTTTTGAGGGTTATTGCCAGGGGTCCCTAAGGGCCCAGAAGCCTCCTGGGGTTCCCAGTGTGGGTTTCAGGTTGGGACCTGAGGCACAGGCTCTGAGAGGGCTTACAGGAGCTGAGTGAACTGCTGATAGACCGAGTAGATGGTATTAATCCCTCTGAGAGCAGAGTCAGGGGTCTTACATCCTGAGACTAGGGTGGCGGGACTGCCATGCATCCCTGCCTCTCTGGCCCCCACCCAGAACACGAGCAGGCTGCAGTCTCCCATGACGTTTCTGGTGCCACATTTCAGGCACATACAGGGATTGTGGAGGCCCTCGGCTGCCGGGCTAGTTGGGGGGCAGTTAGCTTCCTCTCCACACCTTCCTTCTCAGGACTTGGAAGAATAAGAAGCAGCATCGGGAATGCAGGAGGTGGTCAGGTCTGGAAAGATGACAGTCTGACCTCCCCTGGGGTCCGAGAGTTGGTGAGAAGTTCTGTGCAGCTCCTGGGAAGGGGCTTGAGAATTCAGGATGACTCAGCCTCACGGATCACGCCTGCTTCTCTCTCCCCATCACGGAAAGGTGTTTGGCCCTGGGCGGCAGTCCTGCTTCCCCACACCAGCCCGAGAACAACAAGGACAGCATTAGCACGAGAAGGGGGGTGTCTGGGCAGTGAATACAGTTACAATACCTTGGATTTACATAGCACCTTTGTCGTCTAAAGGGCCTTTGCCTCTGTCCCCTTGGCCACTGACATCGCAGCCTCCGGCAGAACAGGAACACGAGGCAGAGGTCCAGAAGGGATTCCATGCAGACTCAGTGGTGTCCGGGCTCTGTGCGTGGCCCGGCAGGGGTGGGGGTGGCAGGTGGCCCTCACTGGGCGTTGACCTGGTACTTGAGGATGTAGGAGTAGAAGCTGTGGTTGGCGTTCTCCAGCACCATGACGTACACCTCCCGGCAGCCTGCGGTGCTGCAGCTGCCCTCCCAGTAGCCCTCGGGGCTCAGGGTCAGCGGCCACGTGTCCTGCCCCTTCACCAGGGCTTTGGCGACGCCGTGCAGCTTCAGTTTGAACGGGACATTGCGGTTGGCGGGCAGCACTCCCGACAGTGGCTCCAGCAGCTCATTGTCCACCCCCCAGTTGCCAAAGCTCTCGGGGAACACGGGCCAGTTCACCTTGGTGTTGGTACAGCAGATGAGGTAATTGAAGACGAAGAGGTAGTTGCCCGGTTCCTGCCTCTTCTTGACGAAGATCTTGAGTGCAAACTTGCCGGCGTGGGGCAGCTGTACCTTCAGCTCCGTCCGCTTCTCCCGGTGCAGCTGGAAGATGTAGCGTCGCTGGGTCTCCTCGGTGATGGGGCCATCGTCTCCATGCAGCGAAGCCAGGACGCTGATGCCCTCCTCCACACCGAAGCTGACGGAGCAGCGCCCATCGCTGGTGTAGATGACGGGCTCAGGGTGGGATGGCTTGGTGATGCCCATCTGCTCCGAGAACCAGCTGGGGCCCACGGGCTGGTGCAACTCAGCTGGCAGCCGGACGTCCATGTCTGCACAGTGGCACTTGAGCGTGTACTCCAGCACGGAGCTGTAGATCTCTGAGGTGCCTTTGGCGAAGATCTGCAGCTTGTGGGTGCCCGCGGTCGGGGGGTACACATCCAGCTTCATTCCATTCTTCCGGAGGCTCAGCAGCCCGTGCTCCTGCTTGCCATTGAGCATGAACATGAACAGCGTCGGAGAACAGCTCTCGATGGTCACTGTGGCCTTTCCATTCACTGTGGGGAGAGCCAGGATCAGGTGAGAGGAGTCTGACCTGTGCTGACATGCTGGTAATCGTGTAACAATAGGATCTCTGGGCGGGGAACCCTGACTTACAGCGTCTGCCCATTTCCCTGGTGGAAACACCTTCACCCAATTATTTTAAGCCACCAGCATGACCTCACTGAACATCATATAAGCCAGTGGCAGCACACCTCTGGAAGGGTTCTCACCCCTCTGGGTGGTTCTCTTCGAGAACTGCAAGCTGGGGGTAGTGGGTCTCAAGAAAAATCTGCCCCCAGTCATACGTGCTTGCCTTGCCCATTTGATTCACATCAGGTGAATGTTGCCAGGGGGCTTAACCTGATTCCAGGGCAGGGGAGAGGGCTGAGGGGCACGGAGGGCCAAGACCCTGGTTGGAGAGCCATCTCTGACTTTGCCTCCAAGTCTCAAGTCCTGCTTCACCCTGCTCCCTTCACAGCTGGCATGTCAACAATCACCTTAAAAACTTGCTGGATGCTTCCCTCCTAGAGACTGTGCTCCAGAGTCAGAACTGCTTCCTTGCGGGTCCTCCCCGTACCCCCACCTCCACCCTCCACTCCAGGCCATGCTTCCTGAATGGAGTCGAGTGCACAAGAGGATCGTGTGCATCCCACACACGCCTCGCCCCTTGCCCTCCAGTGCTGTCTTCCTCTGTCCTGGTCATTGCTGTGGGGTATGGGGGGTCAGTTCTCTGTCTTTACAGCCCACGGGCACTCCCCTCCCTGGTCCCCGCTGCTTTGCAGGACCACAGGGAGGGGCAGGACTTCTCTGAGAGCCTTTCCTTCCCCTCCCTCAGAAGCTGATCACCTGCCCCTCCTCCCAGTGTCTCATTCACACTCGCCTCTCCCCCATCGGGGTCCAGAGTTCCTGCTCTGGAGGCAGAAAGCCATGCTCAAGGATGCTGTAGGATGAGTGTCCCTGAGACTTCCCATCTAATCAGCCACGAGGCCCAACTCCAGGCTGCTCAGTTGCTGCATTCAGTGCTACCTCCCATCTTGGGAGTGAGAATCCCCACACGGGGAAGGGGGCTCCACTGGCCTCCCCGCCCCCTGCCCCCACCGCCTTCTTTAAGGCTCTTCCAACCAGAAGACGTTCCCTGCCTTCTCAGGCGCTGCCAACGCCTCACCTGCCTCTCCTCCCATGCCCCTACCTGCTGCAGCTCCCTCCCACTCATTCAGCTCTCTGAAACCTGGCTTTGGCCCCCATCCTCCAGGTCTTCAGTGACTTCCTTGGAGGATCTGGGTCACCGATCATACAGCCACCTTGCTGCTCGTCTTGCATCTGCCACCCTCCCCAGCCTGGCCTCCCCACCGCCTCTGATTCCTTTTCCTTTCCATTACACGAATGGTGGTATTCTTTGTGCTTTTGTGCTGTTTTCTTTGTGTATGCTCCTTCTCCACGGCTATCAGCCACCATGAGACACGGTGACCTCCAGAGGAGAGTGACCAAGAACAGCAGATCACTATCAACTTCTCTCAGTTGAATCCCTCTTCAGGGGGCAGAAGCTCCCTCAGCCCTATGGACCCTGTCCTGCTCCAAGTCGCGCCCTAGAGGTCCCCGTGCAATTCACCTTTGATGCATGGAGGGCTCCTGGCATCTCCACATGGTAGCTCAAGGGCTCCTGAAAATATCTACCCAGTCACCCTGGGGCTCCCTTCCATGTGTCACAATCAAACTGGAGGCCAGAGGAGAGGCTTGTCCCCTCTGCCTTGCCCAAGTCAGCCCATCCTCAGGCCCACATGGTATTCCTGTACCTGCTCCAGGGGGATACCCCTTCATGTTCCAGGGCCCTCACATATGCTCAGTGTCCCCCAAACCTGGCTAAGACCTCAAGGCAATATTCTGACCACAAAGAAGTCTTTTCTGATGCCCTGGGGTAGGGCAGGCGGCTGAGTGACCTGGAAGCTGCCCTCCTGGCCCTCCCTCTCCTCCAGGGAACTTAGCAGTATAGTAATGTATCAGTGATGGGTAATGTGGATCCTCCCTGCTGGGTGTGGGTGCCACAGGGAAGGGCCCGCCTGTCTCCTTTCTTGCCTTGTCTTGGGCCTGGCTGGGATGCCCACCTCAGGGGGTTCCTGGTGAAGGTGAGCTGAATGGCTGGGAAGGCTGGAAATAAAGGATCAGAGACCCCTGGGACTCTGTTAGAGCCTGTGACCTCCTCCCCTCACCCCTCCGTCACCCTCATTTAGCCTACCTGTTTCCCTCTCTGCTTTCTTTACATCTCCACTCTTAACAAAACTAGCTCCGGCAAAGAGCTATTCTTTAAATATGCTTCATGAATATGCAATCAAATTTTAGGTTTACTGTATATTCAGAAACCCAGTGTTTACATTTCTCTGTCTCTTAAAGAGGCAAGCTCCTTGGTGGCACTGTTTTGACGTATGTGTGACCCGGCGCAGTCCTCCCTGTGGCCCCTGCTGGCTGGAGCAGCCCCTGTCTGACAGGCATCCAGGGGGCACAGGCACACTCTGAGACAGCAGCCTCACGCTGTTATTTTAGCAGCAGGAGGCATTCATCGTCTTAAAAATTATCCCAGAGCTCGGCAGCCTGGTTATGGAGACCGTTGTGAGGTTGAAGGGAAGAATCGGCTAGGACTAACATGGGTGCCCCGTCACCTGAGTGTGGGCATGCGTTGGCCAAGCTGGGCCGGGTTCTGCATGCCAGTGGCCTAAAGACCTAGTGGGGGAGCAGTGGGGGTCTCCCAGGAGAGAGTGCTGGGGGCTTTATCAGGAAGGGGGCTGCTGAGCAGCAGAGTGTTGGGAACTGGCGGAGAGCAGGCATCACGGGAGACAGGGACGAACATGTTTCAGGGAGGACCCAGCAGGTCTCCCACATGTGAGCTCAGGTGCCCCAGATGAAGGCTGGGCTCCAGGGATGCAGCCCGGCCTCTGAGGGCTCCCCTCACCACCTGGATGCCTGTTCATCTGCCTCCTTCCTGCCTGCAGGCAGAGCCAGCCTTTTCCAGGCAACTTCTCCTGGGCTGGATGTACAGGACCCCTAGCTGTCCACAAGGCTGGCCTGGGCTGGCATTCGCTCCCCATCTCTCCACAGGGGCCACGGGCAGCTGGATGTGGACTGGGAGGCATTTGGGCGCCGGGTCCCAAGGGGGGGCAGCACCACAGTTAGGGCTCAGCCCAGCGGGGTCAGTGCAGCCCCACACTCCCACCAAGGGCTGCCTGTGTGCTCAGGCGAGAAGGCCAGAGCTCATCTGGGGCTGTTGGGAGGCCTGTGGGGCCTGTTGGGAGGGGTTTGGGGCCTCCCAAATGGCATTAGTAGTAAAGAACCTGCCTGCAATGGAGGAGACGCAGGTTTCATCCCTGGGTCGGGAAGATCCCCTGTAGGAGGGCACGGTAACCACTCCAATATTCTTGCCTGGAGAGCCCCATGGACAGAGAAGCCTGGAGGGCTACAGTCCACAGGGTCTCAGAGTCAGACATGACCGAAACAACTTAGCATGCACACACCAGGAGTTTAGGAGCTTCTGTTGCGCACCTGAGCTGGAAGGCGTTGGAAGCCAGGCTGAAGCAGTCCTTTCCCCGCTGTGTGAGCTGAGAGAGGCTCCCCCAGCACGGGGCCACTAGCCCTGTCTCCCCAGCATGCCTGGCCGAAAGCTCAGCCCTCCGGAGCTGCATGCCCCTGTCTTGGTTTATGCTGGTGGGATGGGCTTCTGTCCTTGCAAATGTGACCTGCGGCTGCGTCTTGCCCTGATGGCCTGATGGCCTAGGCAGCCTCAGTCGCCCCTGAACAGCCCCCACATACCGCTTCCACTGAGCTGGGCACTGGCAGGGCAGCCCATGAACCCAGTTACCTGTTTTGATGATGGAAGTCTGCGGCTGGGCGCTCAGCATCCCCTTGTTGTAGAACTCACTCTTGTGATACATGTTGTTCTCAAACTGCCTCAGGGATTGAGGGGGTTTGAGCAGTTGCCAGTTCTTGTTGTCTGGGAAATGGTCCTCGATGAACAGTGCAGGGTGGGTGAGGAAGTAGAATTCGTTGTAGCTGGAGGAGGGACAGCTGGTCAGAAGCCATGCTGGAGGCACAGGCCCTGGCCATGCAGAGGGGCAGGCAGGGCCCACAGAGGGTCTTTGGGGCCTTCTTGAAGGTAACACATGGGGGGTCCTACCCACAACCCAACGGGAAGAGGCACCATCTCCAACCCTGATGTGGGTGTGGCAGATGCCCCCTCAGCAGCTGCTTCCAGAGATAGGAGACAAAGCAGGATCTGAGACCCCCTTTTAAGAGACGGCCACTGCCTGGCAGTGCGAGTCCAGGCAGAGAATGGGTTCCCCTGCTCTCAAAAACCAAGGGATCTGAAGGGACCAAAGCCAGGACCCAGGGACAGGTGCCAGCGGCGTGAAGGGAGGGCAGGCAGGGAGACTGGGGAGCCAGCTCCATGCTCTCTGTGACCTGTTGTGGGCAGCTGTGCAGGGGGGAGGCCCTGATATA
Source organism: Bubalus kerabau (assembly GCF_029407905.1). Classification (NCBI taxonomy): domain Eukaryota; kingdom Metazoa; phylum Chordata; class Mammalia; order Artiodactyla; family Bovidae; genus Bubalus; species Bubalus kerabau. Next base: position 181,027,410 of record NC_073625.1, on the reverse strand, counting down.
GTCCCCGGGGCTGGCTAGACGCAGCTCTCTAGAGGTCAGTGATGAGGATCAGGAGAAGGGGGGACTCCTCCGAGATGGGAGAGCCTTCACTCAGCCCAAGGCAGGCAGCACTCAGAGCTGACGGAGCAAAGGAGGGTGTGACTGACACCTCCTCCCAGTATGGGCTGTGTGTACCCACGGTGTCTGCCACGCATGCAGGGCTGTCAGGATTTAAACTGCACAAGTGGGGCGGTACTCTCATTTTTCTGGATGAAAAGGCATTTGAGCTGCTGATAAGGCTAAGGCCAGAGCCTTGGAGGACAGACGTGCTCCAGACCTGCCCCCCAGCCACCCTGCCCTGCAATGCCCACAGGGATGCTGGGCACCCTGACACCCCTTCCCACAAGCCAGACCCCCTCCCTCAGAGGTGGGATATGGCTGCATTTACACTGGAGAGGAGGAGGAGAAGCCCTGGTACCTGGGAGAAGCAGTAGGAGAGAATCCTGGCATCTCAAATAATAACATAGTCAATGGCCAAAGGCCCGACTATGAGTCTCTGGTGGCTCAGAAGGTAAAGAATCTGCCTGCAATGTAGGAGACCCTGGTTCGATCCCTGGGTTGGGAAGATCCCCTGGAGAAGGAAATGGCAACCTACTCCAGTATTCTTGCCTGGAGAATTCTATGGACAGAGGAGCCTGGTGGGCTACAGTCCGTGGGGTGGCAAAAAGTCGGACACGACTGAGCGACTAGGCCTTTTTAAAAGCCTGATGGGAACCTCCAGACAAAGGAGGTTCTCAACCCTGCCTTTCTTGGCACTTGCCCTGTGGGCAGACTCTGTGCTTTTAGCCCTTGGGTGGAAAAGGAGTGCTGGGGAGCCAGAGGGGGAACTGAGACAGTGAAGGGTGAGGTGACAGAAAGGTCTGGGCTCCTGTCACCAGCCTGGAGCTAGCTCACCCCTGAAGCCAGAGGAAGGGGGTGAGGGTCCGCAGCACACAGAGGCCCCCAGCTCTCCTTCCCCTTCCACTGGCCTTCTCCGCTGCCGCCTCCTTCAGGCTCCTGCCTCCCCTGTCTCCATTGACCAGACCCCCGCAGAGCTGAGGTACTCACAGGAAGGTGAATTTGGACGTAGAGGAATCCACCAGGCCACTGCCCCAGGTGCTGTCCACCAGGTGCCATCTCCCCTCCAGGAACACGGCATTCCAGGCGTGGTCAAACTCCCCAGAGAAGCTCTGCCCCAGCTGGTAGCCAAAGCCTTTGGAGTAGCCAGGCACGGTCACGCACTGCACTCCAGCAATCCTGGGGCGGGACACAGGCTCTGAGAAGCGGCTCCTGCCGGGGGTCCCTCCGCCCCCGCAAGTCTGTCTGTCTGTGGCCCTGCCTCAGGCCTGTCTGCTGTCAGTCCCTCCATACCTCTCCTATTTCCTGCCTTTCACACAGTCACACACACACAGCCTGAGGGCTTTTATCTGCAGAGGTGGGGGCTGGAGGCGACATGGGCTGGCTGGTCCCCCGCCACCTCCGGCACAGACAGACTGGCTGCAGGCTCCTCCAGTCTGTACACAGCCCTTGGGACTGTCTCTCCCCTGAGTTGACCTGGGGGTTCTGCTGGCAGCTGTAGGAGGACACCGGTGCAACAGCGAGTTCCACCCGGTGAACATGGAAACCAGGGGCAGGACAATGTGCCGGAAAAACCAGAGTGACTCTAGACACATGGCTGGGGAGCTGGGTCTAGGTGACACCTAGGTGTCGGGGGCGGGGGGGTGCTGGATATGAGGGTGCAGGAGGAAGCTGAGCCCACCTCCCCTCCACGTCCAGCCCACAGACAGCTGTGGGAGGACCCCTGGGGCAGGCTAGCTGGGGTCCCTGCCTGGACCTGGAGAGGACTGGCCCACTGCCAGGACCACCATGGTGTATTAAGGCTATTTTCTGACTAAATGGCCTGGCCATGATTTCAGAGTTCCTGATGGCTGTCATTCCGGGAGTGGAAGTGATGACCGGTCAGCCAAGCTTTTATCAAGACCCCTTTGACAATGCATTCCCCCAGTGCTCGCAACAAGCTGGCCTGGACAGTGGCAGGTGGGCGCTGGTCACCTCTGGAGACAACATGGGCAAATTATACACACACTGGGCACGTGTAGCTGAGACCCTGAGGCTCAGACCCGAGCTGTGGGCATCACCCCACAGCTACAGCAAGCACCCTGAGAATCCTGCCAAGGGCAGCTGGCCCTGCCCTTCAGCAGCCCTAACCCCCTTCATGGCAGTCAAGGAGTGGGCTGCTCTTCTGACCCAGGGGACCCTCTGTGCTAGCCTTTCTGGGGCCTTTGTATGAGTTAGAACAAGGGACTCCTTTTTCAAGACCCCTTTCCTTTCACTGTGGAAGCTTGGTGTAATCAACACCCAAACCGGTGATACGCAGGATGCTTGCACCAGCCCGTCAGATGGGGCTCAGCATGAGCTGTCTGCCGAATCCGCCCTCCCCTCACATGAACTGGGGCTGCGCTCCTAGTGTGGCTGGGCCTCTATCAGGGAAATGCCTGGTGGGGGTCCCTCCAGGAGCAGATCTGCAGCCTCAGTTGCTCTAAACAAGAGGTCATGGAGCCTTAGGGTAATGGGGTGAAATGGCCATAGGACAGGCATGGGGACAGAAATTGGACATTATCCATATAAAAACGAATGCTTAACGAACAATTAGCAGAATATTGGATTAAATATGACTTATCTGCATTTACATAACACTTGTTGAGAGAACGAGTGGGGCAAGATGTGGAGCTTGCAAATCACCAGATTCCACCCTGCCAAGGGCGCTACTCACATCCTCACACGGCCTGAACTCCCCTCTTCTGCTCAGCGGCAGGCCTGCCCTGCCAAGGCTCCTTATGGGTTGGGAAGTTTTACAGCCACCCCATGCCTCCCACCTCCCCGTCCCTTCTGCCTGCCGCTTCACAAAAGGAGATTCAGGCTCCCCAGGCTGTCAAAGAAATCCCATGAGAACAGACCAGCTGGGCCCGTGGGAAGGATTTCGGAAGCACTTGGGGGTGCGAGCAGAGAGCAAGAGAAAGTAGATCCCATGTCAGGATTCTGCGGGTGAAAGGGAACACTGACTCCAGGAGCAGAAGGGCCCCCCAGAGGCAGGAGGCCCAGCATGGGTAGGTCCAGAAGCCCGGAGCAGGGGCAGGGGGAAGAAGCAGCCACACCCGGACAGCCCCCTCCTCATGTGGCTACAATGGGATGCCGGGCCCAGGGGATTTGTTCTCAGGAGGTGGGATCTGAATGAGTTTGCAGTCTTAGAGAAAAAAGGCCTCTAATACTTAGAGGTCTTTTAGACCCTCCCCTTAGAGAGGGGAGAAAGTGAAAGAAAGTGAAAATGCAGTGAAAATGCAGTTGCTCAGTCATGTCCGACCCTTTGCAATCCTATGGACTGTAGCCCGCCAGGCTCCTCTGTCCATGGGATTTTCCAGGCAAGGATACTGGAGTGGGGTGCCATTTCTTTTTCCAGGGGATCTTCCCAACCCAGGGATTGAACTCCAGCCTCCAGCACTGCAGAGCCACCAGGGAATCCCTGAGAGGGGAGGGCTGCGTGCAAGGCCAGAGGGGTGGGATGAAGATGATGGGATGGGGGGGGGCCTTCCATTGGAGGTAGGGCTCCACATACTCAGAGAGTGGATAAGGAGAAGGAATGTGGTGAAAAATATTTAGCGAGATAAGAGATGCTCCTGACACATTCACTGTTAATTGACAACCTTCTACAAAACCCCATCATCAGCACAATCCCTGAGTGTGTGTGTGTGTGTGTGTGCGCGTGCACGGAGAACCAGAAACTGAGGGGGAGGGCAGAGTGAGAAGACAGCGCAGAAGTCATCCGTTCTGTGATGGGATCCGTTAGTGATGGGATTTGGGGTGATTTTAATTTTCTTCTTTAAGCTTCTCTCTATTTTTAAAATTTTCAATGATGATTATGTGTTGCTTTTCGAATTGGAAAAAAAAATCATAAGTGCTACTTGAAAATGACACTTTTAGTGAGTTATTTTCCTTTCTTGGCCAGAACATTGGTGCCCATGAATTTCTAGGACTGGAGGAGGGAGAAATTCGTGGCCGGCACATGGAGGATGGGGAAGGGGCCGCTTCAAGGGAAGGGGAAGGGAGCTATGGTCCTCAGGAGCACGCTTGTCCTCCACTCAGAGCCACCCGACATCAGGGGAGGCAGGAAAGGCACTGAGTTCCCACGTGGCCTCCGGGAGCTATGATAAAGATGGGCTGGTGTTGATGCCGGTAGAGGGCTGGCTTGAGCTAAGTATCCTCCTGGGAGAAGCTGTGGCCCTGGGCAGAGGTATCCTCCCACCCAGGGCCAAACTGGAGGTCAGATTTGAGCACCAAGTCGGGGAATAAGTGTGAACGCCCCACCCTGTGCCTGGGAAGGGATCTCTGAGGGCTTGGGGCTGGAGGGGGTGAGACTGGCCTGGGTTGAGCCAGGAGAACCCGTTCACTCCATTGTAACCTTGCCAGGCTCATCACGGGCAAAACGAAAGGTTGGCATTAAACGATCTCTAGGGGTTGATTCTCCACTGACAGGCTGAGGAGAAGCTAGGAGGGCTGTGGGGAATGCCTGGGGCAGAATAAAGATGAAAAAATCCCCTCAGCGGTAAGCTTCTGCCATGCTTGACTATGATACGAGGATATTTTATTGCCTGGCAGCAGTGTGCAAGATGAGTTGGACAAAGCAGTCATAATGTAGAGCATTATTGTTAATAATCCATAACTCTCATGCAAAAATGTGGAACTAGTCATTCTAGCTGCTGGTTGCTGGTCAGGTGACCCACAACCACCTCAGGCCTCCAAAGATTGCTGACTGTACACACTCTGTGCAAAACACTGTACAAGAGATCATATCCCCTGTATGATATAATATCCCATGTCATTTCATTTAGAAATGCAATAAATACTATAATAAATTATGATGCTCTAAAAATAAAGCTCACTGGCCACCCTCGATGTTCTCATAGTAGGAAGAGAATGAATATGTGAACCATGACAAAAATGCTAGTGATAAGCACAGCTCTTGGGCTTCCCTGGTGGCTCAGACAGTAAAGAACCCGCCTGCAATGCGGGAGACCTGGGTTTGATCCCTGGGTTGGCAAGATTCCCTGGAGTAGGGCATGGCAACCCACTCCAGTATTCTTGCCTGGAGAATCCACATGGACAGAGGAACCTGGCGGGCTCGCAAAGAGCTGGACACAACTGAGCAACTAAGCATCGCTCTTTCAGGAAACCCAAACGGGGAGGAATTTGCTGGGAAGATCTGAGAGAGCACTGAAGAAGGGGCAGAGGATGAGAAACACTTCCACCTCTTAAAGAACCCCGACCAGCCATCCTATAGCCCAAAATATCAGCCAAGGAGATGTGTCTAATAACCTCAGGCTACAGAGTCTTGGTTTTTACTTTTGACAGTTTGGAAAACCTCAGCGCCAGGGGTAATGCTGAGGAGATGATGGATCCAGACTGTGACTGTCACTTTAAACAGCAGGGTGCTCAGGGCTGGTGCACTGGGATGACCCTGAGGGATGGGATGGGGAGGTGGCGGGGGGTGGGGAGTTCAGGATGGGGAACACATGTACACCCATGGCTGATTCATGTGAATGTATGGCAAAAACTACTACAATATTGTAAAGTAATTAGCCTCCAATTAAAAAAAACAAAACAAAAACCAGCGACGATCCGGGCCCCGGCAGCAGGATGGCTGAGCGGCCTGGGGTGGACGGTGCACCCCACACATCAGCCCCTGACCACCGTGGGCTTCCTTAGCTCTGACCACTTCTCCCTGGATGTCGGGGCCACATGGGAAAGAGGGAGGGTGGAAAGGACGAGAGCTGTGGGAGAGGTAGCGAAGCATGCTCTGTTTTCCTGTCTTGAGAAAACCACTGTGATTTCTAATAGTAAAATTAGGAAGCACGGTTTCATTACCTTTAAGCCCAACGGCCAGTTTAACTGGGCAAACACATGAATTAGAGTTTTTTAGGGCCTGCAGTTCCCAAAATGGTCCTCAAGAAGGTCACAGAAAACAAATTTATGGTTCCCAAAGGGGAGGAGGGGGGAAATCAAGTAGGAATTTGGGATTAAAACATACACACTACTATACATAAAACAGATAACCAACAAGGTCCTACCGTATAGCACAGGGAATTATATTCAATATCTTAAAATAATCTATAATGGAAGAGAATGTAAAAATGAATATATATATATATATGTATAACTGAATCATTTTGCTGTATACCTGAAACTAACACCACATTGCAAATCAACTAGATTTCAATAAAAATGAAGTGTGTGTGTATATATATATATATATATATATATATATAAAAATATATATAAAATTCCAAAACGAAAGTGAAAGCAAAAGTTGCTCAGTCCTGTCCGACTCTTTCCGACCCCATGGACTATAGAGTCCATAGAATTCTCCAGGCCAGAATACTGGAGTGGGTAGCCTTTCCCTTCTCCAGGGGATCGTCCCAACCCAGAGATTGAATCTGGGTCTCCTGCATTGCAGGCAGATTCTTTACCAACTGAGCCACCAGGGAAACCCAGTTTGTGGTTTCCACATTGCAGCATGACATGCATAACCATGACTTATGTTTCACAGTTTATGTAGCTGATTTGTTATAAAGTTGGCAGTGTTTATATTTCTGCTATATGGTCCTCTTCTCCTTTCCTTATGCCACTCCCCTGCTTACAGTGAGGTCAGTAACTGTAATCATGGAAATAATTCTCACTCCATAGGCCTGTTAGAGCTTTTGGAGGTTGACTTCAGGATCTCCTCTGTGACAAGTGAGGAGTCAGCAGTTCAGAGAGGGAAGCTGACGTGCCTAGAGACACACAGAGGGCTTGGGGGCATCAGTGCCAGGACTTGTGGGTCCCCATGCCCAGTTCAGGAGGATCTGCATTGCGCCAGCCTTTTTGTACAGCAAGATTTGTTTCAATCCATAAACTTCCAGGTGGTATACAGAGTAAAATTAAAGATTGGTTTGCCATAGTGATGCAATTCGTCTTCATGAGCACTGTCCTTCGATGTATCTAAAAGGGTGGTGGGGTTTAGATGTTCCTTTCAGAGGCCATATAGGATGGAGATAATTTAAGGTTATCCTGTATATCCAGCCTTCGGGGCCTCTGGAACCAAGCGATGTTCTGGGATTGTCTGGGACATGATGCGGAGCAGAAGCACACCACTGTGACAGCTGGAAGATGCATGGGAAACAGACTGACATCTGATTGGTGACAGCCAGTCTCCTCCGCATCAAAGCCTGAAACTGGTAATAAGCTCTTGGCTTTCTCAAAAGTCCCTGGAAAATCTGCTAGCTGGTGGTGTTAGAGCCGTGGTAACAGGGGAAGAAATTGAACTGGAGGCTGACTTGCTGGCAGAACTCTGGGGAATTAAGCATGACCCTTGCAAAGAAATGAAGCGGAATTCGTGAAGGCTGTCGGGGAACTGAGGCAAAAGGAGAGACATGAATGCTGGACGAGAGAAAGTCAGAAAGAAATTGGACCAGCAGTTACAAGCAACAGCGCTAACAAAAAAGGCACACTGGTTACTTGAGAAAGACGATGAGGAAATGAATGATGTTGCAAAAATATCTGAATTCCCCACCAAATTACTTTATTAAATCAGTCTTTAATGAGGCCATTGCAAGGAGGCAGACTGGACTGGTAGAAGTAATGCCAGCTATGTGGACACAACTCTTGCTGAGAGGCCACTCTGACAACCAAGCAGGGATAAATCAGCAAGTGTGGATTACACGTCCTTGGTTATTAAGGGATCTGCTAATGAATTTACCAAACCTTCAGCAGTTATTTTAAAGAGAAGAGGACTTAGGAAAGACGCATGGCTGAGGTTACTGATCTTTAAAGCCAAAGTTAAAGGAATTCAGAGAACTGTGAGCTATTGTTAAATATCCCAGGCTATGTGGAGAGTATTTCACAGGGTAACTGCCAGGTGGGAACATAACTTTAAATAATGCAAAACTTTGGTCTTTTAATGATCAGCTTCAGGCCAGAAAATGGCCCTTGTTAAGCCTCTGGACCAGGTCAAAGAGTTGACAGTTCCACTCAAGGCCAATGTCAATTTTCTGAGCCTATGTGAGTCTATGTGGTCTGTAGGAAAGTTCTACAGAGCAAAGACACTCCAATACTGAGAGGACAGGGAGGGTTAAAAATAATAGCCCCCAAGTTCTCCTTTACTCCTACCAGTAGGCAGTGGAGTCCCCAGTGTATAGATGAGAAAACTGAGGCTCCCAGAAGCTTCAGTTCAGTTCAGTTCAGTCGCTCAGTCATGTCCGACTCTTTGTGACCCCATGAACCTCAGCACACCAGGCCTCCCTGTCCATCACCAACTCCCGGAGTTCACTCAAACTCACGTCCATCGAGTCAGTGATGCCGTCCGGCCATCTCATCCTCTGTCGTCCCCTTCTCCTGCCCCCGATCCCTACCAGCACCCAGAAGCTTAGTGCCTTCCAAAGGGAGCAAAACGAATGAGTGGGACGTTAAGGACTGGAGATCAAGGACTGGTAAACTAACTGAGGCCTGGAAGAGTCTTTCTGGCTGTGATGTTAAGGACTGGAGATCAAGGACTGGGAAACTAACTGAGGCCTGAAAGAGTCTTTCTGGCTGTGAATCTGGCACTCCTTCCATACCATGCTAAGAAGACTTCCACTGGATAAGAAATATATACTCTGTGACTTAAAACCCCAAGTGTTTTCAAATTTGCAAATTAAGATGAAAATAATTACACTCTGAAAGACGCTAGGTTCATATTCCCTTATTTAAAAAAAGAAGGTCCAACTCATACAAGTCTGCGAGGAATGTCCTGTCATTTCCTGTCACTGAGGGCCTACTGTGTGTAGGATTCTGAGATGGATGTTCAAAGGGAAAGAAGAAGGTGGGGGGAGACACGAAGACATGTAAAACCTATAAGAAGAAATGAGCATAGGCAAAGCCTATATGAGAGAACAAAGTCCAGAAAGCGATAGGACAAAATGTTAAGTGTTCTCTAACTGGTAGGATTCAGGGTAGCTTAATTTTCTTCTGTTTTCTTCTATGCACTTTATAAATCACCTATAGTTAAGTTTTATTTTTAATTTAGAAAAGTGATTAAATAAAAGCCTAAGCAAGACCTGAGCTGGTGTATAGGTTTGTTGATGGCATCTGGGGAGGGAGAGGTGGGGCCTGAAGAGCATTGAGAGGCGAGGCGAGCAGATGGAGCAGGATTAGCCGGAAGTGCGGGCAGTGGAAGCAGGGGAGGCCTGGAAGGGAGGAGGGGCTGCAGTTCGGAGGACGTTATGAGAATAGTGTGAGCTTTTAGTCTTGTTCAGAACCTAGGGCCCGGGAGCCAGGGCAGGGGGCTGGTGAGGACCCGGGTTCCTAGAAGCCCTGAATGTATGTGGGGTGCCTGGGTCTGGGGTAGCGTGGGAATGTGGGGGGGTGGGTTGCAGAGGGCTTGGCATCCTCTGCCCGCTGACCCTCGGGTCCCCTCGGGGGCTGTGGTCTCAGGGGTGGGCTTGGAGGTAGGGGAAGGAAGAGCAGAGAGAACAGAAGGGATGGAGCAGCGTGTCTGTGATGGGTGGTGGTGATGAGGTTGGGAGCCTGGAGGGCTGGGGGTCAGGCCCGGAGTGGGTGGCGTGTCCCCCTGGGAGCAGGACACCGTATGGCCGTGGTACAACACTGTCACTCCATTACCTCCCGTGGACACTTTAGTTATCGTCTCTACTCTTGGTTTGATGAATTGCCCCCTGCAGTTCTGGTCGGCTGAGGCTTGGGAGCCTGAGAAGACTCATTCCCAGAGGCCAGCACAGGCAGTGGGTGCAGTCTGTCTACCCCCCTGGGGAAGGGCTTTGCAGTGGCCCCCAGGGCTGGCTGATTGTTACTGGAGGAACACGGCAGAACTTAGACAGTGGGCACAGGAAACTGTGGGGCCAGCAGGGTTCCCCCAGCCTGGAGTCCGTCTCCAGGTCACACAGAACCGGCAGTGAGTCTCCAAACAGCAATGCCTTCCCTACCAGCCACTCGCCTGCTCTCACCACCTCTGCGTCGCCCCCCGCTCCTCCCCCCACCCCGCCCCAGGCATCCTGGCCAGGTGCTTGCTCCCAGAGCAATGGAAACAGAGCCCAAGAGCTCCAAGAGACGAGCTGCTGCCCTAGTGATTCAGCTTTTCCAACGGACACATTTTTTTCAGGTGGGGGGACTTTGTTCCCCCAAGAGGCCCCTGCGCCAGCCCCGAGGACAGCCTTTCATAGTCCTCCTGGCGCCTGCAGCCATGGTCCTGGCATTCCCACATCTGCCATTCTTCTAACCTTCAGCTGCACAGAGATGGAAGAAGGTGGAAAAAGGGCCTTTTATAACCAAATTATCTCTGTGCATTCATCTGCCATTATGTTAATGTATCACGAAGCCCTGCAGATGGTACAAAGTCAATTATGCTGGTGTTAAAAAGGGAGAAATTGACCTTTTCAAGACTCACTTGGATTCAGAGTAGAGTTTGCAAACTCCCATTTCAGGCCCAGTGCGTGGGTGAAGGCACAGGGCAGTTGGCAGGGGGAGGCGCTGGGTCAGGGTGGTCAGCCTGGGAGCCCTTTGTACCTGCACATTCTCTCAAAGAGCCCAGCGTAGCCGTCACAGTTGGTCTTCTGGGTCTGCAGGATGACAGTGGGTTTGAAGGCCTGGCGGTCCTTCTCCTGGGCAGCCTCGATGTCGTATTCTGGAGAGCAGAGGAGGCTGTGAGGAACCAGGTCCTTGGAGATGAGCAGGCTGGTACAGAGGAGAGAGGGGTCCACCCCTCTGCCCCTGCCCTCTGCTCTGCTTCCAGCATCATGTGGGCTGGCCTCCCTTGGGCCCAGGAGAGGCAGCTGTGGACTGAAGGGAACAGGGCCCCAGGCTGGGTGATATCTGGGAAATGTACCCTTCGGTGGTGGGAGGAAGCGCAAGGCATTGGCAGAAGGGGCCACCTGGCTCTTTAGGTCTCTGAGGAGGGGCTGGGAGGGGAGGGACCAACACATCACTTGGGCAGTTGGGGGCTCTGCCCACATGTCCCCACGAGCACACAGCTTTGTAAGCAGAGCCAGTGAGGCTGCTCCCCCACCCTTGCTGCAGCCCCAAGGCCAAGGCCTCACGCTACCCACATGGAGCACGCTGAGTTACTGTTAACACTAGTCCCCAAAAGAGAAGACAGGCCACTTTACTTGGCTAACGAGAGAGCCTAAGACCTGTGTGAGGCCTTGAGGCAGAAATCACTGTGGACTTTGAGGGCACAAAGGGTGTGTGTGTGCCCATATGTGCCCACGGGATGTGTGTGTGTGACGGTGTGTGTGAGGGTGTGTGTGTGAGGGTGTGTGTATGTGTGTGAGGATGTGTGTGTGTGTGGGGGGTATGTGTGAGGGTGTGTGAGGGTGTGTGTGTGTGTGTGGATGTGTGTGTGTGTGAGTGAGGGTATGTGTGTGTGTGAGTGTGTGTGAGGGTGTGTGTATGAGGGTGTGTGTGTGTGAGGGTGTGTATGAGGGTGTGTGTGTGTGTGTGAGGGTGTGTGTGTGAGGGTGTGTGTGTGTGTGGGTGTGTGTGTGTGAAGGTGTGTGTGTGAGGGTGTGTGTGTGTGAGGGTGTGTGTGTGTGAGGGTGTGTGTGTGTGAGGGTGTGTGTTTGTGTGTGTGTGAGAGTGGGGGCCGCATGCAAAGTCATATCAGATGTTCTGATTCCCATCCTGCTCCCTTATTAGGCCCAGGCTGAACTGCTGAGGTTGACGTGGCAGAAGGTGGCCCTTCAGGTCCTGTGGCCAGATGGCCTACCTGTGTTAGGTGAGTTCATCCTCTAAGCTGTGTCCCTAACTGCCGCTCTGGGAGGACAAAAGGAAAGCCCAGTGACAGCAGATAGGGGATCTTCGCTGGTCACTATGCCACAGGGAAGTTTCTAGAAGTCCATCCTGCCACTTGGCTTCTCCATGGTCTGTAGGAGGCAGCAGCCAGCTTCCCCTTAGCAACCTCCTGGGGCTTGGCCTGAGCTGGTCAGACAGCTGAGGGGGTCCTGTGCAGAGCTGAGGGCAGCTGCGTGGCCCCTGGCTCTCAGAACTTGGAGACCAGGCTGAGAGTGGCGGCGAGGTCACTGGTGTGGCAGTAAGGAACAAGCAGAGGGGTGCCCACCCTTCCTGGCATGGATGCTTTGAGAAACCTCTGGTGCTGCAGTAACTTTTCAAACAACCTTGACTCATCCCCAGCCACCTCCTTCCTGGAGATGACCTTCTGCTCTGGGTTCTCATCTCTGTGGAGCAGGTCGACCAGGAAGGCAGGACTGAGGGAAGGCTGTAGTTGGGTGATGGGACTCAGCTCTGGCTGTGGGCAAAGGGCCAGGGATCTCTACCCCTGGCCCTTCACGGAGAGCACAGACTCGGGGGAGTAAACATGGACAGCGGGTGCATATGAGTTAACCTTCCTTAGTCTGGTTACCGAACGCTGGGAGCCCTTCTCCTCCACCTTCCATCTTATTGCACACACACTGGTGATGGAATTAAGCCCAGAGATGCTCCTCTGGGAACAGTGTCCCAGAGCCAGCAGCTCCAGAGGCGGGCCTACCTATGTGGTGGCAGATCCAGATCCAGATGGCTCGGACAATCTCCAGGTCACTGTGGGCCTCCTGGAGCAGGTCGCTCACCAGCTCCTCAAGGCCACTCTTGACTGTCACCTGGGGAGTGGGAGGGGTGTGCTACATCAGGGCCTGAACATTGGATATCCATATGCAAAAGAATGAAGTTGGACCCCTTATGTCATACGGTATAAAAAATTAACTCAAAAATAATCAGTGACCTAAATATAAGAACTTAAACCATAAAACTCCTAGAAGAAAACACAGGGGTAAATCACCATGACTTTGGGTTTGGCAATGGATTCTTAGATATGATGCTAAAAGCATGGGATACAAAAGAAAAAATGGATTAATTGAGCTTCATAAGAATAAAAACTTCTGTGCATCAAAGGACAATATTAAGACAGTGAAAAGATAACTTACAGATGGAAGAAAATATTTGCAAATAATATATCTAATAAAGGTTTAATATCCAGAATATACGAAGAACTCCTGTATTTCAACAACAAAAGCAAACCCAATTTTAAAATGGGCCAAGGACATGAATATACAGTTCTCCAAAAATTTAGATGGCCAATAAAAATATAAAAAGATGTTTATCATTAGACGCTTTAACCTCTGAGCCACCAGGGAAGCCTATCATTAGTCAGTAGAGAAGTGCAAATCAAGACTACAGTGAGATACTACCTCACACCCACTAGGATGACTGTAGTTTAAAAAAAGGTAGGCAATCACACACACACACACACACACACACACACACACACACACAGGCAAAAATGTGAAGAAATTAGAATCCCTGTACATTGCTGGTTGGGAATGTAAAGTGATGCAGCTGCTATGGGAAAGTTTGGTAGTTCCTCAAAAATTTCAACATGGAATTAACATGTGACACAGCAATTCCACTCCTAGGTATATACACCCAAAAAACAAAGACAGATCCTCAGATACTTGTTCACCAATCCTCCTAGGGGCAATATTCACAATAGCCAGAAGGTAGAAATAATGTAAGTGGCCAGAGATGAATGGATAACCAAGTATGGTATATACATGCAATGAAATATTACTCATCCATGGGAGTTGGTGATGGACAGGGAGGCCTGGCGTGCTGCAGTTCATGGGGTCTCAAAGAGTCGGACACGACTGAGCGACTGAACTGAACTGAACTGATGAAAAGGAATGAAGTTCTCCTACATGTTGCAACTTGGATGAACCTTGAAAACATGATGCTAAGTGAAACAAGTCAGATGCAAAAAGACACAGTGTATGATTCCACTTACATGAAATACTAGATACATTCGTGGAGATAGTAAATTGGTTATCCATTCATCTCTGATGGCCACTGACACTGTTTCTACTTTTTGGCTATTGTGAATATTGCCCCTAGGAGGATTGGTGAACAAGTATCTGAGGATCTGTCTTTGTTTTTTGGGCCTTTATACCCAGGAGCAGAATTAGAGGTTGCCAGGGGCTGGGAGGAGAGAGAATGGGGAGTTATTGGTGAATGGGTACAAAGTTCCTATTTAGGCTGATTTTGGAAGAAGGCGATAGTGATGATTGTACAACACTGGGAGTGTAACTAATGCCACTTAAAAATGATTCAAATGGCAGATTTTATGTCACGTATATTTACTATAATTTCGAAAAAAAGAACAAGTTAGGTTTTCCAGCAGGGGCCCTCAGGGTTGGCATTGCTGTAGAGGCAGCCCTGATCACTCTTTCTAGAGAAGCGGGGGCACCTGGGGGCTTACTTCTGCAGTGGTTGTCCACACCTCGGTCAGTCCCCACCTGAGATTCTCCTGACCTGTTCTGTCTTGGCATGTTTCCGCTGCTCACACGGGATCTCCAGGATCCACCCTCTGACCACAGGGAGACCTCCAGGCCTCTCCCATGTCCCGCCTTGGTCAGCTGCTCCAACCCCACGGTCCTTGTCTTTGTCCCTCTTCCAGGGTCTAGAATCACAGCCGACACATTGTAGGCCCACATGATAGTCTGGCTGACTCTTGAGTTAACCCCTGGCTTCAGTTCTGTGGATTCTGGTCCTTTGGTCCCCATTCATACACTGCTGTCCGGGCCTGTCCAGCAGTCTGTCTATCCCTTCTGGAGGCTGTGACAACTTACCCCCCCTGCTCAGACTCTGGATGTTCTCCCTCTCCTTCCCTGATTCGCAGAAGACCTGGCCTCAGCCTCCGCAAGGCCCAGGCACAGCTTCCTTACCAATAAGATTTCCCTCCTGCTCAGCCAGCCTCTCTGTAGGCCTCCGGTCCAGGTCTGTGCCTCAACAGAGCCTGCTCTTCCTTCCTCAGGCAGTGCCCTTGCTTCGCTCTGTTCTCACTTCTTCCTTCCCATCCTCTCCTGTCTGCCATGTCTCTTCAAAACACCTCCCAGTCTCTCTCCCTGGACTTCCCAGGTCCAGCCTTCCTTCCTTGCCAGGCTCCTGTGGGATCTTCTCTCCACTCCTTCCTCCTTCACCCCCTCATTTCCCCTCAACTTGCTGGAGCCTACTGGAGGCCTCCAGCCTTCCTCTGAGCTTCCCCCTACCAAAAAGTAAGAAGGACTTCAGTGTTGAAGAATGGAAAGGACCCTGTGCTAGCCTCGCCTGGCCAGAGTGAACAGCCCATGCTGTTGACCATGCCTGCACTTTCCAGAACACTGATCCTTCCAGATCTTGCCTGACCTCAGGTGGATCCAGGCCCTTTGAATCCCTGGACTGCCTTTCCCAAGATGATGCCCTCTCTAGGGCTTCAGCTCTTAACTGAATCTAACGGCTCCCAAGGTAGGGTTTCTGGCCCAAGGGTTTCTCTCCAGCCTGGATACGGGTCCAGGCTTGGCTATGCAGCTGCCCAGTGGTCATTTCCGCAGGCACCAGAGCTCACTGCATCCCAACAAACTCATCATCCCCTGACACATGCTCCTGCTTCCTCGCTCCCTGTGCTGAGCACCTGCCCCTCCAGTCCTCCACTACCCGGCCCAGAGACAGGCAAGCCCCTCTCCCCATCTTCACTTCACTGCACACACACTGGGGAGGGGGGCCCCCCTCTCTGCCTCCAGCTCCTCTTTGTTCTCAACGTCCCTGCCTCATCCAGGGATGCCTCATCCTGCCTGGACAGCTGGATGTCCTCCTACTGACGTCCCTGCCTCGAATTGGACTCTCTTGATCCAAGCGCCTATCATCACTCATCAGTTCAACAAGCAAGGTTCCTGAGTACCCTCCGTGTGCTCACCCCAGGGCAGTTTTTCTAGGGCAACAATGAGCTCCTGGCTTACTAGCTTAGGCGGCTCACTGTGACCTTAGCAATGGGTCCAGCTCCTTGGCTGCTCCAATCAGACTCTCTGTGGTGAGGCTCCTGCCTGACTCCCAGGACCCCAGTATATCCTTAATGCTTCAGCTCTTGTAGCTGCCCCTGACCCAGCCCCACCCCAGATGCCCCCAGGCCCAGAGGTATGGAAGCGCAGCTGCCCACGTGCTCCCGGGGTGAGGACAGCTGGAGTCACGTGGGTGCTGGCACTCGTGGTCCTCCCCCATCCTTTCGCTCCCTCCGTGCATGGGCTGGGGCTGGCAGGGCTGGGCAACAGCAATACCCAAATGGGTAAAGGAGGACAGACAGGGCTAATCAGAGGCGTCTATCAAGGGGATGGGTCAAGGTGCATGGCCCAGGGTGAGAGCATCAGGACTGTAGGTAGGGTGGGGGAATGAAGTGGCCTGTGTCCTGGGCCTTCTGTCCCCTGTCCACACGCTGTGGAAAGGCACTCAGGACCACCACCCAAGGGACTCAGGATGCACTCACGATGGTCAGGCAGAGGCTTTGCCACCCTGGGTTAGGACACTCCAACCTGTCTTGAGGAGTAGGGGGCACACAGGCAGAGGGGCTGGCTCTCCTACCTGTGAGGCATAGGTGTCCAGCTTCTCAAACTGCCGCAGGTCCAGGGGCATGGACTTCAGGCTGGAGCGATCCCAGGGGTAGGCTGGAAACAGAGGGAGGCTGGTCAGTGACTGGACTGGCCAACAGGACTGCCTGGCGCAGGCCTCCCTGTCTTTGTGAGAAGCCATGACTGCCTGACCTTCAGCATGACTCCTAGACTGAAACACTGCTCTCAAGAGCTAGATCTCCTAGAACACTTCCTCTTTGGGAACTGTCGCAACTCCTCTAGTCCTCTGGGAGATTCACAGGGACCCTAAGGAGACCTGGGAAGTCAGCAGTAAAGAGACTGCACCTCAGTGAACTCAGCAGCCCCAGGCAGACTGCAATAGAATCCCTTCTCCCACCAGGTAGGTTTCTGCAGATTCTCTGCTAGCTTTTCCAGAAACAGTGCTCTGTGGGAAGCATCCAGGCAATGCTGCTGGCCCCTGATGCCCTGGCTTTGGTGCCCCGGGTGGCTGTGCTGCAGGGCACTCTGGGTGTTGGAGGAGGGCATGGTGGTTCTTGGCCACTTGGGCCTCCATGCGGTGAGGTGCGTCTGGCACCCAGACAGGCTTCTTCCCTTGCCCGTAATCAGCTGGAGACTGACTGCATGCACCATGAGAAAGTTAAGAGTTCTGGCAACAGGTGCCTAAGGTAAGGTGGGGGGCCCCCAAGGGAGGCTGGGTCTCAGAATCCCTCACCCATGTCCTGCCTTTCTCAGAGGGAGTCCAGACCTAGGGCAGACTCAGGTAGCTACTGCAGAGCTAATTGATCAATGGTCAGAGCAACCCAAGGATGGACAGGCAGCAAACCCCTGCCCCAGCCCAGAGAAGAGCCTGGGCTTTGGCTGGGTCTTTCTTATTCAAGGCCCAGGCTGACCAAAGTCAGGCAACCTGGGTGGGAGGTCAGGGAGGGAGTGAGAGGAGGATGGAGCCAAAGGGGCACTGATCCCCCAACTCCAGGGGGTCAACTCTCATTCTGCCATGTCATGATGGAGGGGGCGGTGAGCGAGGGGTGCTTTGGGGGCCACAGGACATGACAGCAAGCCTGGGAGGAGCAGAGCGATGGGGAAAGTGCCTGGTGGGACTACACATGGCCTGGAATGGCTGGCCGACGTCTCCCTCACTGGGAGTTGCTGAATCCAGTAGCCTGGCCTCAAGCATGTATCTGTGGGGTACCTGGGGGAGTGAATGAGATAGTGGATCATGTGGTAAGATTAGAGGTGCTCTGCTCCCTGGAAGGGTGCAAAGAGGGGGTCCTTTGCAGGCAAGCACAGAACAGGGATATAAAACCTCTGTGCCCAGTGTGGAGCTGTTCCTGCTTGTAACCCACACATCCTTTGAGGACAGCCCCCTCTATTTTTAGTTTAAGCAGAAGAATAATTTATTAAATGTTTTTACGTAGGTACACAAGCTACAGGAGGAGCAAAGCAGCAAGCAGTCAGAACCGGGGCTGTAAGTCAGAGTGTAAAGGAGTTGGAGAGAGTTTTTGGAGGCAGAGCTGCTGTTCCCACTGAGATGGATGCAGTGGCTTCCTTGGTGGGGACAAGGTGTCACCACCAGCTCTCGCCTAAGCTGCTCTGCAACCCTCCCTGGGCTGGCACTGCATGTGAGGCACCGCCAGCTGGTTAGGGAGCTGGCCATTGTCCAGCCACAGAGGAGATCCCAGGCTCCAGTCAAGTTCAGCATCAGGAGCAGGCCACACGGATCCTTCTGCGTGTCCCCACTGATGCGGGCCCCTTCCTGTTAGGACCGAAGCCTTTTACTTCCTTCTCAAGCTCAGATTGGCTTTGGCCACGTCTGTCTGCTCCCCTCAGTCCCTGCTAACCTGCTGCAGTAGCCCCTCACATGGGGCAGGGTGGGAGCCTCTGACACACCAGGATCTGAGGCTATTCCTGTCCTAAGAGAAGGCAGGGTGTGTGGTGGGTGGGCAGGCAGTGCAAATTCCACTTGAGCTGCGGCCTTGCTCAGCAACCCAACGTCTTCTTTCTTCATTTTCTGCTCCTCTACAAGGACCAAGACCTTCCCTGGCTCCCCTCCCCTGATTGCCTCCAGACTTCTGTCTTGCACAGTCTTACCCAGAGGCTCCCTGGAAACCCAGTGCCATCACGGCTCACCTGTCTCATGCCAGAGCTGGGATTTCTCCCCTCTGATCACTCAGATCACCTCAGAGCCTATCCTGGGTGGTCCACCATGGGGCCCTCACCCAGCTGGGCCTTCAGAAGGGATGGGGATGCAGCAGCAGGCCCTGCTGAGCTCCCCCCATCTCAGTGTCCTCTCCCCCCATGGACTCTGGCTCCTGCACCTCTGACAAGGGCCGTCATGGTGACCTAAGTGGATATGAAATGGACTTACACGTTTAACAAGCTTCAGCTCTGCAAATGAGGTCTCCCTGCCCCCATTTCGAAGAAGGATGGCATTTCTAAAATGGACTGAAAACCCTATTATTAGTTTTACCCTTTCTTGGTTCCATTTTACAATATTTGAACATTAAAAATACCCATAATGATTTATGCCTCATTAAATTTACTTTTTGAGCAGATTATGTAAGATTTGAATATGATTTTGCATAAATACATTTAAAATACCAGTGGCATTAACTAAATTATTCTCATTTTAAACCAAAACAATAGGAAGAAGTACAAACTGTACTAAGCCTTAGATGCCATCTGGTCTACTGAGGGGGAAACTGAGGCACAGGGAAGGTGTTGTTGCTATTGCTCAGTTGTGTCCGACTCTTTGTGACCCCATGACCTCTGTCCTCTGTCCTCCACTATCTCCCAGAGCTTGCTCAAATTCAAATGTCCATTGAGTCGGTGATGCCATCCAACTATCTCATCTTTGGTCACTCCCTTCTCCTCCTGCCCTCAATCTTTCCTTGCATCAGAGTCTTTTTCAGTATTGGAGCTTCAGCTTTAGTATCAGTCCTTCCAATAAATAGTCAGGGTTGATTTCCTTTAGGAATGACTGGTTTGATCTCTTCATTGTCCAAGGGACTCTCAAGAGTCTTCTCCAACATCACAGTTTGAAAGCATCAGTTCTTTGGTGCTCAGCCTTCTTTATGGGAATGTGAGTGAGGAAAATTAGGATTCGAGCCCAGGCTGTCCATCACCCCTTCAGGATTTCTTCCCCTGTCTCACTCTGCTGATTCACATGCCTCCTACCTTACAGACACTTGCTTTAAAACTTAATTCAATTCTGAATTCTGTTCTAATGTTTCCCATAATGGGCTGCCTTGTTATTGGTGGGGTTTGTGCTTTAGCTTTGGGATCACATCTGGTGTGTGAGCTTTTCACTTCTCCACCTGTGTCCATAGCAGACATTGCCAATCAATCATGATACTCTTGTCCCCTGAGCCCCGAGATGGCCCCAGATACCCAGCTCTAAGGGAGCTGGACCTCTCCAGGGAGCCATTTCCAACTGACTGCAGATTGGCTCATGAGGCTAACCCAATCTCAGAAAACAACCCCAAGAAGGCTTTGCAACTTACCATGGGTATCTTTCCCTCCAGGCTGCCGGGGTCTTGTGTTTCCATTTTTATCAACTTGTAAACCTACAATATCCCAAAGGTCAGGAGTAGAGACACTTCAGAAGAAATAGAAAGGCAAACACAGATGATTCTCTGTGTGGTGGTTCTGACCCCTCATCTTCACTCTCCCTCTCACAGTATTCTTGCTCTCATTCCCACCCACCACCAAACTACTGCTAGGCTTGCCCTGGGCTTTCTGGTGAGATATGGAGGACTCAGAGCCAATGGGGGATGACAAGAAAGAGGAGTTCAGACTGTGAGCAGAGAAAGAATTTTCTAGGACATCGAGGCTTGGGATTACTCAGCAGGCCTGGAGTCCCTGTTCCTGCCTCCACACTGGATGCTCCTGCCATCTTGACCACAGCTGGAGATCTTGAGGGGTCAGTCAATTCACACTGCCAGATGATCTCAGGAGAACTGACCATGAGCAGACATGAAAGGGGAAAGAGGGGAAATATTCCTCAGGAAGGTTCAAGGGCAATCAAATCTATAAATGCAGGACTATTAAGGCAGTGTGTGTGTGTGTGTGTGTGTGTGTGTGTGTGTGTTAGTCGCTTAGTCATGTCCGACCCTTTGCGACCCCACAGACTGTAGCCCACCAGGCTCCTCTGTCCATGGAATTCTCCAGGCAAGAATACTGGAGTAGGTAGTGATATATTCCCTCCTCCAGGGGATCTTCATGACCCAGGGATTGAACCCGGGTCCCCTGCATTATAGGCAGATTCTTTACCATCTGAGCCACCAGGGAAGCCCAGTAAGGCAGAATGGTCACTAATTGTCATTAGACTCCATAAACAACAGGAGATAATTTCTTGCTGATTTGAAACTAGGTCAGGAAGATGTGGGTCCCGGATGGAACCAAGAGGAGCTGGGGATAGGGGTGCCAAGGGAAGTTATTCTTTGCTCTTGAAGGTCATTGTTGGCTGTAAATAAAAAAATAGAAGGTTGCAAATGTACGTAGGTCATTCTGAGAAACAGTGGGCCTTGTCTTTCTTCCGTTCATATTTTGTTTCCATCTACATTTTTCGGTAGAGTGATAGGGGTTCAAAATAGTAGCCAGATTTTTTGTGTACTTACTATTGCCTGGCTTGTGCTTTATTGACTGTCTCACGTAATTTCACAGCAATCCTTTGAGGGACCTTGAATCATTTTCCTCCTTTTGTACATAAGGAAGTTGAGTACAAAAGAGAGGTTAAGCTACTTGCCTGAGGTCCCACAGCTGAGATCTGACCCAGCTAGCTGACTCCCAGGGCCTGCCCTCCCGATCTCCTGGCTGCTGAGGCCTGTAGGACCAGGCAGCCGTAGGGGACCTGCCCTGCAGCTCCCCACCCCGCAAGTGGACAGGCAGTGCCCCTCAGCCTGGGCTGTTCTGCAGCTTCTGTTCCTTGGCTGGAGTTTCTCCAGGCCCCTGTGTAGCCCCAAGATGGACAGATACAGGGTAAGGACCATGAAGGGAGCAGTGGAGACGTCACAGGCCTGGGTCTGGGCCCGTGTGCAGAGCATGGAAGGCAGCCAAGCACAGTGGCTAAGGGCATGGGCTTCATTTGGACCTAGGTTCTGATCTGCTTCCTAATCAGGAGACAGGCAGTTATCTCACATTTCTGAGCCTTTGCTGATCTAAAAAGTAGGGCTAATACTGGTGAATAACAAAGAGTTAAAAACCTATTGAGTGTACAGTGTTTACAGACAGTGCATACCACTTTTTAAGCAGTCAATACACGGCGTCTAAGAACAACAAAATTCTTGTGATGAAATTCGCGTTTAGCTAAATGCCTTGTGTGACCCAAGAACAGGGGTTATTGAGTGTGGAGAAGAGAGTGTCCCAGGGTGAAGCTGCCATGGCTCTGCTGGTTCCCTGTGTGTAGGCTCAGGTCACTCCTCCTTCCCCCAGAAGGTTCCCCGGGTTGGGCTCTGGCCCTTCCAGCTGCCCCAGCCCTCCGTGCCACCCCTCCAAACACGAGCAGCCCTGTACGCACGTACGTTTAGCTAAGGAGAACTTCTTGAAGAGCTGGGGCATGGCATCCCGAGGGTGGACCTCCACAGTCAGCTGTGTTCCTGCAAAGGAATAGGTGATATTCTCAGCCAGATGCTGCCAGAAAAGGGTGCAATGTCTCATGACGGATGTTTGAACAACAGCACACAATTGGTTGTAGGCCTTTCTTTTCAATATGCAGATAATTTTTGTTTACAAAACCCCAAAGCAAGAAATAAGCAGACAGTTTCCAGATCTGGGCAAGATGGAGTAAACAACTTCCACCGTGTCTCTCGTACTCAATGCATTGGAAAGAATGAATAGACCGACTATTTGAGGATGCTTCAAAGCAAATGATAGAAGGCAAACTGGGGAAGAAGATTAGAATTTAAGGCATCATCCAATTGGCAGAGTTGACCATTCCCTTCCCCTATGGCATTACCTAGACTGGACTCAAAGGCAGACGCAAATGCATAAGGGCACAGTGGATGCAGATAGAAAGTGCTCCAAGAGAAGCTCTTTCTTTTGGCTTGTGGAGCGAGAAAGGAGAACTCTAAGAGTCATAGTGGAGGAAACCCTCTCTTGTTTTTTCCCTTTTTTCTTTCATCTCCTGACTCAGCCCCCAGGGAAATTCTGCTGGCATCAGTGCAGCAGTGAGTTTGGTGGCCCAACAGACACCTAAGTCTTTGTAAGGGAGGTGGTTACCAGTGAAGCTGTGATTCCCAATAGTGTAGGGGAAAATACTCATTGATTTCTTTCCCTCTCTCTGTTCTCCACTGGTTGTTTCCAGATGCAGACACAGAGATGCACCCAGAAGAGTAGGAAAGCTAAAGCCCCAAGATTTAGGGTTGGAGGACTGGCAAGTGGGTTGTAAAGAGGAGGGAATCAAGAGAGCAATTCCATAAAGTTATGGATGAACTCCTGAGGTCACCTCTACATGAATGGATCTCATTCACATTGTGCACGTGCTCACCCTAAACATTATATCACAGTCTTTGAGAACTAAACTACGGTATAAAACAATGGCTTGATTGGCTGCTGTGTGGTGCCTGTGCAGTGCAGACCTGGCAAAGGCTAAAATCCTGTTACTCGGTATAGAGAGACCCTGGAAAATATCAACTTAAAAAGGAAAAGAAAATAAACAGATGCTAACCCGATGGTGACACAGATTTTGGAATTATCAGCCAGAGATTTTAAAACAGCCATGATGACCATGCTCTAAAAAGTGAGGTAAATAGTCTTGAAATAAATGAAAAGACACAAAGTACTAGCAAAACTTGGAAGATAAAAAGAAGAAACAAATAAGAATTTTAGAACTGAAAAATACAATTATTTAAAAAAGACCTGCATAGACTCAATAGCAAAGTAGAGATGACCAAAAAAAGAGTCAGTGAACTTGAACAGAGAGCAATAGAATTACTCAACAGGAACAACAGAGGGAAACAGTGAACAGAACCTGTGGGATGGTACCTGAAGATTTGACATTCCTGTTACTGAGATCCCAGAAATAGAGAAGAAACAGTGTGATGCAGAAAAATATTTGAAGAAATAATGACAGAATAATCCACACAACCAAGAGTTGGTTCATTGAAAAAATCAGTAAAATTGATAAACCTCTAACTAGAGTGGCCAAATAAAAAGAGACAAGACACAAATCAGGATCAAGATGCCAATACAGGAATTAAATGAGGGCTATCACTCTAGAGCCCATGTATACTAAAAGAATAATGAGGAATAGTATAAATAACTCTATATAGGTAATTTATGCCACTGAAATGGACCATTTCCTTGAAAGCTATAAATGATCAAAACTCACTGAAGGAGTAATAACCTGAAATTTCCCATATGTATTTTTAAAACTAAGCTTGTAGTTCAAAATTTTTCAAAAACAAACAAACAAAAAGCAAACCCAAACCAGGTCCAGAAGATTTCACTGGCAAATTCTAACAAAAAACTGTCATAGTAGTTTTAATTTTCAATTTTGCACAAGATCCTTCAGAAAATAGAAGAGCAGCAAGTACTTCATATGTATTTTATGAGGCCATCATCAATCTGATTCCCAAACCAGACAAAGACAGTATAAGAAAAGAATACTATAGATTCATATCCCTTGTCAACATAAACATAAAAATTCTCCAAAAAATATTAGAAAATTAAATCCAGCAGTATAGTAAAAGAATAATATACCATTTTGGGAAAGCAAGGTTAGCTCAATATTTGAAAAAATCAGTGATTGTAATTCATCATATTAGCAGGCTAAAGAAGACTCACATGATCATATCAATTGATACAGAAAAAGCATTTGACAAAATTTAATATCCACTCAACAAACCTCTCAAGAAACTAGGAATAGAAGGAAGCTTCTTAATCTGGAAAAAGGCACCTACCAAAAACCTAGAGCTAACCGCATATTTAATGGTGAAAAGTGTAAATCTTTCCCCCCGGGGATTTGGAACAAGGCATGGATAGCCACTCTCACTGTTCCTAATGAACACTGTACTGAAGTTCTGCCCAGTGAAATAATAGAAATAAAAGAGAAAGAAAGAAAAGTCATATAGATTACAAAGAAAGAAGTGAAACTCTCCTATTCACAGATGACATGTCTGTCTACATGGAAAAATCCCAAATAACCTATACAAGAATTTCCTAGAACTAAAAATTAAGTTTAAGAATGGTCACAGGATACAAGGTCAGCACCTCAAAATCAATTATATTTATGTTGACAATAAATGATTAGAAATTGAATTTTAAAATTATTATTTCCCAAGGCTCCAAAAAATGAAATAGTTAAGTGTAAATCTTAAAAAAAAATGCAGGAATTTTATGCTGAAAACTGAAAAATATGATCAAACAAATTAAAGCAGACTTAAATTCATTGGAAAAGACCTTGGTGCTGGGAAAGATTGAAGGCAGGAGGAGAAGGGGATGACAGAGGATGAGATGGTTGGATGGCATCACTGACCTGATGGATATGAGTTTGAGCAAGCTCCGGGAGTCGGTGATGGACAGGGAAGCCTGGCGTGCTGCAGTCCATGGGGTCACAAAGAGTCAGACCTTACTGAGGGACTGAACCGACTGACTAAATACACAGGGAAATATGTTATGTTCATGGATTGGAAGACTCAGTATTGTCAAGTTGGCAATTCATCTATAGATTTCATGCGATTTCAATTAAACTCCTTGGAGGAACTTTGTAGATTGTAAATATAGGCCAGATGATTCTAAAATTTAGATAGAAAGATATTGCAACTAGAAAAATCAAGTTAATTTTGAGAAAAAGATAGGAGAACACCAATGGATTTTAAGATGTTCTATAAAGCTACAGTAATCACACAGTGTGATATTGACAAAGTGATAGATATATAGCTCAATGGAACATAATAGAATTAAGAAATAGGCCCACACAAATACGGCAAATTGATTTTTTACAAAAGTGCAAAGACAATCCAATCAGAAAATGGGTAAAATAATGGATATCTCACCAAATAAGAAATTAAGGATGTTCAACATGATTAACCATTAGGAAAATGCAAACTGAAAACAGAATGAGATACTACATCTATTAGAAGAGCAATAATAAAAAATAATGATAATGCTATATGCTGATGAGGTTGAAGAGAAATTGGATCCCTCACAGATGCTGGTGATATTGTAAAATGATGCAGCCGTTCTGGAAAATAGTTTAGCAGTTTCTTAAAAAAACAAAACATGTACTTAACATATGACTCAACAAGTATACTTTTGTGCTTTTATCCCAGAGAAGTGAGACTCTTTACATTCACACAAAAACATGTACACAAATGCTTATAGAAGCTTTATTCATAATTACCCCAAACTGGAAACGTCTCAATGTCCTTCAGCGGGTGAATGGATAAACACCTTTTGGTGCAGCCATGTCAAGTGATACTTCTCAACAATACTCTTAGGAGTGACGGGAGGATGTGAATCTATACAAAGAGTCTGTACAAGGGAATTTTGGGGGTGACAGAACTGCTTTGTATTCTGATTGTGGTGGTGGTATCATGAATCTGAGCATGCGTTAAAACACATAGAACTGCACACCAGAAAATCCAATACTGTATGCTAATTTAAATTAAAATAAAAAATTAAAAATACCAATCAAACGCAGAAGTAAAAGTAGAATTAAAACAGAACTTATGTGATACAGAACAACGTAAAATAGGTGACAATGCAAAGCAGGATAATAATAAACATGTTTTTGTACCCTGCTTTCTTCACTTGTCTTTACATTACATGTTACTGAATATAATCACAAGTCATTTTAAATGGCTGCATAGTACTCTGTTCTACAGATGGTTTATAATCATAAGAAGAAATTTCTTTTTGTTGGATATTTAAGAGTTCCCAAATGTTCTGCTATTTACACAATGATGTGATGAACATTCTGATGTTGTCTAGTTGCTAAGTTGTGTCTGATTCTTCTGTGGCTCCACGGACTGTAGCCCACCAGGCTCCTCTGTCCATGGGATTATCTTGGCAAGACTACTGAAGTGGGTTGCCATTTCCTCCTCGGGGGATCTTCCTGACCCAGGAAATGAACCTGCATCTCCTGTGTTGGCAGGCAGATTCTTTACCACTGAGCCACCAGGGAAACCCAAACATTCTGACACACTGCTTTACACACTCTTCAAATCGGTTTCTTCAAATAAATTCTTAAACATGTATTGAAGGGTATGGAGTTTTTTAAGGCTTTTGTTAGATATTGGCAAAATCTCCTGAATGATTTTATGATTCTCTCAACAGTGTAAGAGAGTGTCTATTTTGCTCACTCTTTCTGTGTTTAGTGGCGAAATTGGTTACAATACTTTGTATTTCCTTCCAAAAAGAGGCCTTTCATTCCTTCCCACATTTAGGCTGGCCTGATGATGCGGTCTGGCCAATTAGCATGAAATGATGCTGTGCAGGCTTGGAACCTATGTCAAAAGACTCTGCTGCTTCCACTTCCATTCTTGGGATTCCAGCCACAACTGCCATGTAACTGTGCCTAACCTAGCCTGCGGAGGGCAAGAGACCACAGGGAGCAGAGCAGAGCCTTCGCAGGTGAGGCCACCCTAGACCAGCTGATCTTCAGCCAGCCCTCCCACTGACCACACACAGGGGTGAGGCTAGCCAAGACCTGCAAGCAGCCAGGTGTGGCTCAGACAAGAACATCCAGACAACCCGTAAACTTGTGAGCTGTTAAATGTTTTAAGGAACTGAATTTTGGGGTGGTTTGTATTGCAAAAATTTGACATTTGATTGTCATTAATCCTTTAAGTTTTTTTAAAAATCAATGAATAGTGACATCTCACTGTTTTTGTGTATTTATTAAGTTTTCAGTATCGTATTTTTTTTCAGTATAGTATTTTATTTGCCGTTTTAAACTTATTTTGTGAATCACTTATTTACCTACTGATGTGGTATTTTTTTCCTTATTGATTTCATAAGAACTCCATTTACTAATCCTTTGCCTGCTAAATGTGTTTTCACAGAATAACAATACTGACTTTCTTGTGTAGCTCATAACCTTGCTCTGCGTGTTAAGGATAGTAATTCTTAAACAAGTTTAAAAGGTACAAAGTGGCCTCCAAGGGATTACTTTGAAGGGGTTAACATTCATTTTGACTGTAGTTTCTAGCACATTCACTGGCAGAGAAAATCAGCCAGTGACTTGACAATTAGGATGTTAAGTGTTTCAGAGTTCAAAGCATCATTCAGCTCTGGTCGGAGGATCTGCTATCATCGCCATGGGCAGCAAATGACGGCTCTGTGTCTTCCCACAATGCCTGGGGCAGGGGTCTACTCACCACTGCCTTTCCGCTTTCTCCTCCGAACACTCAGAGCTGGTCTTCAAAGTGGGTGCCAAGCTATACTTGCCCACTAGATGTTTTGTAACAAAAAGGATTTGAGAAAAATGGCCACTTCCTCCCCTTTTGTAGGTCGCATCACACAACGATCTGAGAAGTTCTGCAGAAGTCTACTTGACCCAGCATTATTTCGCCAAACAAAATTTGGAAAACGCTGGGCTGCAACAGTCTCTAGAAGTACAGAGAAGCTGCAAAGCTGACCTGACTATTGGTTTGAAAGTGAAAATCGCTCAGTCGTGTTTGACTCTTTGCGACCCCATGGACTATACAGTCCATGGAGTTCTCCAGCCCAGAATCCTGGAGTGAGTAGCTGTTCCCTTCTCCAGGGGAATCTTCCAAACCCAGGGATCGAACTCAGGTCTCCTGCATTGCAGGAGGATTCTTTACCAGCTGAGCCACCAGGGAAGCCCAAGAATACTGGAAAGGGTAGCCTATCCTTTCTCCAGAGGATCTTCCGGACCCAGGAATATGAACTGGGGTCTCCTGCATTGTAGGTGGATTCTTTACCAGCTGAACTACCAGGGCTCAACAACAAACCTCTTTCCCAAACTTCTCCTAATGTCCAGGTACTTCCAACCACTCTTATCCAGCCATGTTGCTATGTCAGAGAATGAGTGAGCTGAAAATCAAAACTCTATAAGCCCTTTCCGAGGTGGGTGCTGAGGTGGTCTCCCACTGGGCACTTGCCTGGCTGGAAGCTCACCAGCCAGTCACCCCTTCATGCATCAGTCATCCCTTCTCACCGCTCCCTTCCTGAACTGCCTCACCTCTCCCTGGCCCCCCTTCCAGGGATCTGACATTTTCCTGAGGCCCCCTCCTGGCTCTGCCCCAAGTGGTGCTATTAATCGTCACTCCCTTGAAGAGAATAGCAAAGCTCCCGGCCTCCCTGATCGGTGTGATTCTTGCTCTCATTCATAGGTGTGCAAGGGCACTTCTGGGAGGCTTCTCTGCTCCAAACGGTCCTGGACCTGGGCACACTATCCCCAGTGAGCAGGGCTGCAGTATCACCCCGTGCTTCCTAAAGGTGTGAAGTGCTAAGAGTTTGCCAACTACAACATTCCTTACCAAACAAAACTCTTACTTTAAAGAAAACATTAATTTGCCAATGATAAAAAGTGGAATATCATTTGGACAAACTTTAAAGTGAGATCTAAGCCCTAGGTACAGTCAGATACCATGACGCTAATCTTAGTCACAAGCATACCCAAAGGAGGCCTTCCTGGGATTTCGGATCACCTGCCCCAGACTTTCTCATGTTACCGCTTCCCAGTTCCACCAGCTATCACTGAAACAGCATTTTGTGAAGCTGAAACTTTGGCTATCTTAGTAAAAGCATATTAGGGGTTATTTTCTGCTACACCTGAGAAGTGATTGCCAGACCCTGTTCCCACCCCCAGAGATGTGGCAACGCAACAGGCAGGCCTAGCCTTCTACCCCATCAGGAGAGTCCTTCCACCCAACAGCTTCTCTCCAGGTCTCTGCGGGTTTGAATCAGGCTTTGTCTGAAGACCTAATTTGCTCTGAACATCTAATACAGAGATGGCAAACAGATTTTGTGTTGTTCATTAACTCTGACTGATTGGAAGTGGCTGCCTGGAGCGCTTATCAATTAGCAAAGACTGTCAGGTGTGTGCGTGTGTATATGAATGTGAGTGTGTGTATGCATACATGCGTGGGTGTATTTGTGTGTGTGCTGGGGCAGGGGGTGGTGGTACGGCATTCATGTCAGATATTTGTCATCATTGACTTAAGATGCTCCTTAACTCTGTCCATAACCGGCTGTCACCTTTACAACCTGGATTCTCTGCCTTCGAATTTTTCCTGCAGTAGCTGAGTTAGAAAATCTCAGCTAAAGTGTTTCTAAAAACACCCAACTCTTAAACAGCCCTGGGCTGGGTGTTCAGAGGTTTCTGCCCAGAGTGTGGTAGTCAGCATTAGGGCAGGAAGTGTAAGCTCTGACACCCTGGGAACAGCAAGCTGACTGATGACGGCGACAGTCCAGCTCTGCAGATGCCGCACCAGGTACAGTCTGACTCAGGGTGGAAGCCCTGAGCAGCAGCTCTAGCTGTGGGGTGACTGCGAGTGTGCCAGAGCTCAGGGCCAAGGCCACGGGGCACCAGCCAGGAGGTGTGATCAAGGCTGTCTCCTGCAGCCTAACTGACCCTGGCTTCCATGGGCCTCTTGAAAACCCAGGCCCATTCATGATTCTTTCTGCACAATGGAGCTCACCAGGGATGTCCCAGGTCTGGAAACACGGCAGTTGGAGCCTAGTGCAGCCCTGATCAAAGAAGGCACAGACAGTCTGCCTGGGGATGAGGGTAGGTGACCAGGAAGGAGGCCTCAACAGAAATCTGATTTGCAAAGAGTAACTTTTGGGGCCTGAGGTCACTGGGGCTCCTATAATCATTCCCCTCTCATCAGGCCTGTCACAGATGAATCTTGCAAAGACCTCTTCCGTGTGAAGATCCAAGATTCCCATGATCATTCTGTCACCTGTTGCATAAAGTTCCCACCCCCTCTGCTGGGAGCTCGTCCCCAGAGGCCGCGTGACCTGCTCCTTCATCACCTCCCTTACTCAAATGTCACCTCAGGGATGCCTTTCTCAACTACTCTATTTTAAATTGTTCCCTGTGGTAGCTGCATGATGGCCCTCAAAGATATCCATGTCCTAATTCGGGAACCTGTGAATGTTACCTTCTACGGCAAAGGGGAGTCTGTAGATGTGGTTCAGTTAAGGATCTCGTGATAGAAAGGTGATCCTGATCATCTGGGTGGGCCCAATGCCACCACCAGGATTATTATAAAACAGAGCGGGATAGAACTACTTTACAGAGAGAATGCAATGTGACGATGGAAGCAGAGACTGGCGTGATGCAGCCACAAGTCCACAAGTGCCAGCAGCCTCTAGAAGCCAGCAGAGTCAAGGAAAAGATTATCGCCCAGAACCTCCAAAAGGAACCTGATGCTGACCAAGAGACTGATTGGCCCAGTGAGACTGTTATGGGATTTGTAGTCTCAGAATTGTTGAAGAGAATATCGTTGTAGTTGCTAAGTCATGTCCGACTCTTTGTGACCCCATGGACTGTGGCCTGCCAGCCTCCTCTGTCTGTGGGATTTCCCAGGCAAGAATACTGGAATGGATTGCCATTTCCTTCTCCAGGGGATCTTCCAGAACCAGGAATTGAACCCAGGTCTCCTGCATTACATGTGGATTCTTTACCACTGAGCCACCTGAGAAGCCCATTGAAGAGAATAAATACATTTGTGTTGAGCCACCGAGTTTGAGATTATGTGTTACAGCAGCCACCAGAAATGAATACTCAGCTGTGTGACTTCCCCCTACATGCCCCTTCCTGCTTTATTTTCTCCGCCAACCTTATCTGACACCTTGCATTTTTCTAGTCAGGTTCATCAGTTTCTTTCACCAGGTGTCAGCTTCACAGGGAGGGAACCTTGTCTGTTGTGTTCTCTGATGGATCCCCAGTGCCATCATCCAGAGGTGCTTTTTGTGAAATGAATGGATCAGCATGAGTGGGGACTTTGCCGCAGCCCCAGAGCAGGGCAGCCTCTCCCTCACTGTGGTCCAGGCTTCCATAAGACCTGGAGGGCCCATTCCATCCCGATCTTCAGTGGACCTTGTCCAAGGCCACCTCTGAAAGCCTCAGATCCTGGGAGGAGGCATGTGAGTGGCCCACAAGAGCCAGGGTATGGTGTACAGGCAAGGTAACTGGAAGGCCCCATTTCACTAGTCCTATCCTACAGGTCTGGCAGGAGCACCCTGCTTGGGGACCACAGCATCCTCAGCCTCAGCTTCCTCCTCTGTAAACAGGGATAATATCATGACCCCACAAGGGGGTATGGCCAGAACTAAGTAAGATAAATAGTTGCTAATTCACACTCAGTGCTGCAGTCCATCAGGTGGCAAAGAGTCGGACACGACTGAGCGACTGAACTGAACTGAATCCACACTCATTTCAGTGAGATGTCACTTACTCTTATGTCACTCACTCTTATTTGGGGTGAGCTGCTTGCTGCTAGTCCATTTCAGAGAAGTGGGGGCCCAGGATTGTCTCTGTAGTGCTCAGAGGGGTAACAGGTTGAGGTGGGCCCGCTGAGTGACCTTGGGTTTGTCCTGGAGCCATCGTCCCAGGAATCCTGCCCTAAATGGATGCTGACCTAGACTGCAAGAAGAACTAGCTACTTCCTGCTGGGAACTCGAGCTGGCAGGCCTTTCTTCACTATCTGCCAGCATCTTTCCTTGGGGATGTTGAGTTAGCTGGTGTTACAGAGCAATTCCCCGAGAACCTCTGAGTCCTCCAGGGCTTCCTCCTCCCCGCCTTCTGGGCATAGCCTTACAAGTTAGAACATGAGCGCTGAGGGCACCGGCAGTGACATCTTAGGTCCAAGTCTATGAGAGCTCTCAGGCCCCAGGCCCGTCAATCCAGAGCAGAAAGCCACGGCTGCAGGGAGGGGAGGTGAGTGAGTGGGGGAGTGGACGTTGGGTGGGGCTCTAACCTGGCTTATCCTCCAGTTGTAGCTGTGAGCCACCCTGCCTCCACCCTGAGGTGCTCTCAGATCTAGTCCCCTGCAGAGTTAGCAGCGGACGCCCTTGCCTGTCTTCCCCTCTGGGAGGATCCGTCCAGCAAAGTGAGGATTCCTAAGGAAGGGCCCTCTGAATCCCCACTGCTGAGTTAAACTTGTCCCAGGGTGGAGGGCCCTGTCCGGGAGGGCTCCATCTCTGGGGGAGAGGCCAGGGAACCGCCGTGACTCGGAAGGAGGGAGGGCCTGGCTGGGGGAGCCGGGTCCCAGGGTGGCTGTAGAAGCAGAGCTGTAAGAGGAGCGACAGCTGAGGTCTTGATGGTGGTTGGGGTGGTGGGGGACGGGGATGGTGCTGGGAACAGACTACTCCAGCTCTGACTCTTGCTGGCCTTGCAATCTTGGACAGAAGACCACCTTGCTAAGCCTTGGTTTACTCATCTGTAAAATGAGGACAGTAAGAGTACCGATCAAACATGACTGCTGTGAAGCATAACCCACATGAGAATGACCATGTACGTGGCCTGGCGGGGTGCCTGACGTGAGGTTAGCACTCAGCGAAAGTGATGACAACCAGGGTGATGATGATGACAGCAGCGGATTCTGTGGCCCAAGGACTTCCTTGCTCTATCCCAGGACACGGCCAGCCTCTCACTGTTTCCCATGGGATGTGGGGAGGGAAGGGTGCTCCAGCATCTCCGGGGCAGATAGGGCCCTGCTCTCCACAGTCTGTGCTCTGACCCCATTCTCTCTGGCCAGGACAGCAGATCTGGGCACACAGGAGCTGGGGGAGAGGGGACAGGTAGTGGCGGAACCTTACCTTGGTTGTCATAGGAAGTGATGACCTGGGTCTGCTGGGCATGCTGCTTCTCCACCAGGTTTCCTGTTGAGGGAAGACAAGAGGGGCCTGCAGTGACCATGGGGTCCAGAGTAGGATGGAATTTTCCCTGGGCAGAGCAGAGAGTTGCCAGGCTGGGTATCAACACGTGTGAATCAGTAGAATCTTATATCTGAGCACAGAGGCAAGCGCCTAGGAGCCCGCGTACACACAGCCTCTCACTCCCAGTGGGGGCCAGCAGAGGTTAGTTTCTCTTCTAAAAGCTGGGCATGCCTCCCACGGGCTAAGTGACCACCGCTCCTGACTTTGGTGCAGCCAGACCAGTTTCCATAGCACAGTGTGAAGCCTCCCTGATCTCCACACCTTTCTACGGAGCAGCCTGGAAGGCTCTTACCTCAATCATGGGCCCATGGCTTTGACTGGTTAACGTTTTGCCAAAGACCCCATGGCCAGGTGAGACCCCGGGCTTGAACCTAAGTCTCCTGAGTCCGAACTCAGCCTCCTGCCTCTCTCTGAGAGGAATGGAGGGTACCCTGCTCCTTCTCTAGCCTCAGAGTTGGGGTGCTTGCAGTTTGGTTCAGGTTCACCAACATTTGCAGGGCACCTGCCATGCATTGGTGATATTCGTGTCCCTGGGACACAGAGCCATGCTCAGAGCCTAGTGGAGTCAGGCTGCTATGGAGACATGCCCAGCTCCTGCCATAGACCATGGCAGGGTGCCCCCTGCCCCTCCTGTGGGAAGCACTGCCTCCCCTCCATCTCTGCTGCACATATATGGCTGCTGTGGTCGTCTGGTCTTGCCCTTGAACCTCTGCTTCAGAGGGGCAGGGATGAGGCTAGGGAAGGGCCACTACTACCCCGGCCTGCCGTCTTCTCTGCTGGCCTCCTGCTGAGCTGCAAAAAGGCTGTTGGGCCTGTCCCTGGAAGTGACCACTGGCACAGGTGCAAGCATGCCTCGGGAGCACTGGCGCGATTTGGCTCTGTTCATATGTCATCGCGTGTATACCCAACCAGGGCTGCCACTCAGCATTTCCACGCCTTTGGCCAGGCAGAAGCCGGTCACGGTGGGTGGGCAGCTCACTGAGCTGAACTGGATTGCTATCCTCCTTGTAGGGGGTGGGTCTTGCCCGGGGAAGCTCACTCTCTCTAGGCTTCTCTGTAGCAGGCCCAACCAGGTCAGTTAGCCCCATGAAGGCTGAGGTTGGTCAGTTGGGCAAGGGTCAGGGTGCCTGAGTGTGCCAACTCAGGGTGAAGCAGTATGTGCTAGGCTAGAGCTCCAGGCCAGACCCAGGCGAGGACAAAGAGGCCACCTCCTGTGGGCACAGCTGGCTGTAATCTTCGCGAGGCTGGAGGGTGGAGGAAACAGGATCTGGGAAGGGAATCCTCAAGGAGGATGATTGGCTGGCATAGCTGCTGTAAGGGTATTTATAGTCATGGCTGCACAACTGGTTTCCCTGTGGCTGTGGGGCATTAGTCCCTGTGCTGCTAGGCAGACTTCAGCCAGGACCAAGGAAAGCAGCCAATCACAGCAGGGGAAGCCCGTTGCTGGGCAAGCTGATGGCTCAGCCCAAACACCTGCTGCTCAGAAAAGTGTGGAGCACTTGGGCTCCCCCCACCCTGCCAGCACCCCAGCCAGAGGAGTGCATGGGTAGCAAGAGGGGGGACCAACAGCATGTTCATCCACATTTGTGCACCCTCCACCAAGTACAAGCCAGCAGCTGCTTCCTTCTCAGGTGAAAGCCCTCCAGTTTCCAAGGCTGGGCACCATGCTGGTCACCAGGGCTGGGTGACCTGGGCACCAGCCAGGCAAGTATGTACCCCGGACCTCACCATCAGAAAACGCAGAAAGAAGCTGTAGATTTAACTTCTGCTTGCATGCAAGCATGCCACTTGAAAAAAATAAATAAAATTTTACTTCAAGTTAATTTTAAATTACATATGTTAGCAGAGTTGTGGAATCCTCTTTC
This sequence comes from Bubalus kerabau, assembly GCF_029407905.1. Classification (NCBI taxonomy): domain Eukaryota; kingdom Metazoa; phylum Chordata; class Mammalia; order Artiodactyla; family Bovidae; genus Bubalus; species Bubalus kerabau. The sequence continues at coordinate 180,992,207 of NC_073625.1, read as the reverse complement.
CCAAGCTCAAGGCCTCTATGTGGTCTCTCCCCAGCCCTGCATTTACCTAAAACTCTTAATTCTTGGGTGATTTTGCAAGAACTACTTTAAGCATTCTCTTTCTTAGCTAGCACCTAGTACCCACTTCACATCTTTTTTTTTTTTTCCCACTTCACATCTTTAAGAAGAGTCTTGTAATAGTTACCATATCTTTTTGTGTTTTGTTATGTTTTTCCACTAATCTTCCCCCAAACCAGGACCCCTGAAGATGGTAAAAAGGGGATGAATTCAGTATACTTCAATCCTCTCCTAATGTAACAACATGCCCAAGAAGCCATAAGATGAATTTCCAACAACTCAGGTGAAGTAGGAGATGTAACAAACAAAGACGGGGTGTGTTTTTCCTCCTACATGACCCACTTGCCCTCCATCCACCTGCACACTGGCTGGGCATGCCCGCTTGCATGGGCTGCTATGTGCTTCTGAGGCTGTCGGGTCTCTTGGAGGTCTGATTCTTTTTCTAATTCTCATGAACCCACAGCACAGTTTTGCTAACTTAGCTGTCCGTTTAGGTAGAGCTAGAACTGGTGTGTCTCCCATCTGATGGTCCCACCCCAAGGATAAGGAAGACATCCCATGCATGCAAGCCCATCAGCCAGGACTCCGAAGATGGTCCCTGGTTGGGGGAGGGTGTCTTGAGGATAAGTTATCTTCATGCATAGCACAGGGGACACAGGCAAGCTCTTCACCTCCAGGGTGCTGAGACTTGGCTGTGGTGAACGGCATTATGATGCAGTCATTCTAACATGGCCCCAGGAGGGCAGGCATTCCTGACTATTCCATTTAGTTTCATCTCCAACTGGAACACTTCCCAGAACCAAGCAATCACTGTACACCTTTACTGAGGGAATGAATGAATGAATTCACTTTTAGAAGTTCGTCCTCTCCCTCTGTTACTGTCAGAAGGATGGCAGAACATAGGTGCTCAGTCCTGTTCATTTGGGGTCTTGTTTCTCCATTTGTGGAGGGTCATGGGGGGGTGGGTCCTTCCCACTGGCATTTGATGAGTCAGTCATCTGACCCTGGGCTCAGATAGTCAGGGTCTGACTGAGTCCCCTACTGGGGCTCTGGGAGTGGAGGTCTTATTCTTGCTAGAATTCTCACAGGCCCACAGTGAAGTTCCACAGTATTTGTCCATGGAGGCTGGGCTTATGAGTCCAGGAGGGCCAGAATAAGGCCCAGTATAATGGTCCATGCATGGCACTGCCAGAGAAATCCTGGGCTTGCAGGGTGACTGACGCCTGGCACCATAAAGAGGTGGCTTTGGAAGCTGGGATTTCTCTCAGATCTTATTGTATTCTGGGTTCCAGGCCAGGAGCCACAGAACCCTGGACTGGCATCTTCCCAGGCCTTGAGTAACACCACCCAAGGCAGGCCACTGTCTTCCCTGTTTAGAAATATTTTTAAAAGATAGATGCCCAGCATAACCTGGGAAGCCCCTCCCCTGGGGACACACCCAAATCCACTATCCCAAACGATGCCAAGGTTTTCTTTATAGCTCAGCCAGTGAACAAGTGGGTGCTCAAGTTGATAGCATTGCCCCCCACAACAGCCTCCAGGAAACTGGGGGACCTGATGCCAAGAGAAATCTTCCAGGGTCACAGTAACCCCAGAGGCCTGGCTGAGTCACAAGCAGCCACTGTCTGAGTGGTTAGACATCTAGGCCAGTCATCAAACAAGTGAAACCCAACATTCATAGACATTTTTCAATGTGTTGAACTCAAGAGATTGGAAAGAAAATAAAATGAAGATGAGAGAATTTACCACGTAGGTCATTTCCTTCTAGTTTCTGCCATCTCCGGATTCCATTCCCGACGCCTTGAAGTCCTGTGAAGTGACAAAGACCAGCATGAGGCCTTCTGTGGAAGGAGACTCAGACCAAGTGCACCAGTTGTGAATGGATCTGAGCTAAAGGTGGAATGTGGCTCTATAGGGATCTGAGAGAGGCTGCCCACAATGAGAAGAGCTCAGAGGAATGAATACAACCCTCTACATTTAAAACATTAAAAAAATATTACCATGGTAATTTTCAGGGGGTGGTTGATTATCAGGATCATTCAGAGAGAAGTTTCACAATGGAGATGCCTCTTTGTCACGCCCACATTTCCACTGCATAAGTATGGAAGCGTTATTGTGAAGACATCTGCTAGATGACATTCATTTTGCCTGCCTATTTCTGTGTGTGGTGAACCTTCTTCCACTTTGAGAGTCCTAAGCTAGGGTGGGGAGTGGGCAAAGACGGAAAGTGATAGATCTCTATGGGAACTGAGAGTGACGGTTGTCTGCTCTCCCAGCCTCCCTTGCAGCTAGAGCAAGGACCCTGAGTGGCCAAGGCATCGGCTGAGATGCACCTGTGTCTCACTGCATCTTGGGACCTGTGAGGCAACAGGGAAGGGAATGGAAGTGGTTCTCTCTCTCTCTTTCTGGCGGTAGCTGGAAGTGGTGGCTGCAAGGTCGAGTTCCTGGCACAGAACTGGCATATATTCTGGCAGTGCAAGCAGCTGCGATAAAATCAAGTTGCTGGCATGGAAGGAGCATCGAGGGCTCCTTGGTGGCAGCAGAGGCCTCCTCACCAGGCCAGTCCTGCTCTGCAGCCTATGGCCACGTTCCTCGAAGCTCAGCTTCCAATATGAATCTCCAGCCCTTTCCACCACTCTGAGTGCCCCCAATCCTTTCTTGACATCCTTCTTTTCTGCAGAGCCCTCCATAGTCAGCATCTGGGACCTACCACTCGGAACCCTCACTGACACCCAGGGAGTGGAAAGCACTTTGGGGAGAAATCCTGAGGTACTGAAGCTTTTTCAGACATAGTGCAGGTAGCTTTAGGCTACCTCCTCTATGGCGAATATGCAACAGGAGTTGAGGGTTTCCAGGAGTGTTTTGGAGAAGCATGGCTCTAAGGAAACAGCTGGGGAAGTGCTAGGGCCCTGCAGAAAAGGAAAAGGCATCTCTGCCACCTTGCAGCCCAATACCCGGCGCACACACTCCGTGCCTACTGGTCCCTCTTAATCTTTTCTGCCACAAGGACACAGCAGAAAGCCACCTGCTCACACCCTCAGTCGGTCCTCTGCCCATGAAAGTAACCAAGCTTCGCTGTCCTGACACAGAGCTCAGACCCTCCTTTGTAGAGCCGGGAGGATTCCCTGCCTGGCAGGCCCTGGAGCGGGAGCAGACTAGAGGACAAGACACACCTGGAAGAGGGGGAGTGGTGTGTTTTAGATTTTTGTGCACCAGCAGGAGGCCTTGGAACAAGCTGGTCTTGTTCAGCGTTTCTCCTCCTTGGCTTGTCCCGAGGAGTGGGCCCATGTGCTGGCTTAGCTAGGGGTCTCCTGGATATCACTGCTGTCCAGCGGGTCTTGGAGACCGTGTGCTCTCCTTCTGCTCCAGCTCACAACTGTCTGATTGTCAATAAATGACATGGTCTCTCTGCTTCTATAACGTCTGGAAGAAACTTTCGTCAGGAAAATATCTGGAGCGACATATCAGCAGAGAGGGCTCAGGAAACAGGGGTCTTCTTTCTCTGAGTCATGATCATGAGTGTGAAGTGCATTGGTTTGGCATCACGGAGGGTTTGTGCCCGGTGTTGGACACTTCACTGAGCAGTCCGCATCGCTGGCGTCTCAGGGCCTTCTCTGTGTTCTCCACCCTCTTTCTAGTGTCAGAACCATTTGGAGAAATGTGATCAGAGCAGAAGAGGGAGGTGGGGACTCATGGGCTGACATGGAGCTGTGCCTTGTGGGGGGCCTCTGGCCCTCTGGACCACAGTCCGTGCAGTAGTGGGCAGCCACATTTCTGTCAAGGAAGGCCCAGTGGCCTCTGTCAATTTCCTCAATACAAATACCCTAGACAGGCCATGTCCCCTTCTCCCAGGGGCAGCTCTGAGAACACCAGAACCAACGAACCCAAACAACTGCTAGGCCTCAAATCCCTCTGGAGACTGGGTGCCTGTCAACATTCTCAGCTCTCCACCATCTCTTTTCTCTCCCCTTCCTGCCTCCCCTGGACATCACCAGGAGCTAAGGGGCAGCTGCAGCCTGCATGGCCCAGGGTGGGGGTAGGGGGAAGAGCCATCCATGGCCCCACTGCTACCGCAGGGTGGGTGAAAGGCACGTATTCAATGTGCACAGGGGCTGTGGGGACAGAAGAGTTGGGGACAGACTTCGAGGAGCACTGGAGCTGGAAGGGAGACGGGAGGCAGAAGTTTTACCTTGAGGGCTGTGAAACTTCACTCCCAAAGAGCCAGGGCACAGTCTGTCTGGTGCACCGCACACCAGGCTCCTCAAGCGCTCTTGAGGGCTTCTTCAGAGACAGGGACTGGGGGCTCCCAGATGCCTGAGGGGCCAATTTAACCTCTAACAATATCCTTCTCTACTCTTCTCACATTGTTTCCTGTTCTAGGAGAGTACAGGGGCCAGGGTCCTGCTTTCCACAACCACTCTGGGAACAATCACTTTGTTTTACCAGTATCACCTTCCCCGGAAAGTCTGCAGGACAATTAGAATCACAGGTAAGCCAAAGTGGGGACAGCAGCCTAACGCCACCCCAGCTTGGGTGCCTTTCACACCGTGCACGCCTTCTACTGTTGGAAGCTGGGAGAGGGCTCAAGAAGTGAGGCCATGATTTGTGCGAGGACACCAAGGGGGGGTGGGGCCCATCTCAAAGTCTGACTCAGTACACGAACTCCCCGGGGTCCCCTGTGCCCTGCAATGTGGCCCGTGGGGAGCAGGCCTCGGGCACGCAGCATTCAGGCCTGAAGCTCTGGTCCTTTTCCTCCAGGGCATCTTCCAACCTGATCTGCACCCTTCAAAGAGTGACCAAGAGGAAACGGGCTCCCGGGGTGACGGAAGCACCGCAGGCATGCACGGGGAGTCAACCCGGGGCAATCACGGGGCTACGCGTTGCCACAGGACGCCAGAGCCGCAGCGCTGAGGCGCAGCCAGCTTTGGGGAGCAGTTCGGCCTCAATGGCCTCGTTCCGGGGGCGCCTGGGGCGCCCCCCGGCGGGCAGGCCCTGGGGTGAGGAGGTCGAGAGGCCGGGGGCCGGGGCCGGCCCGAGCGCGGTTACCTCCTCTGCGCTGCTGCGGCGCGCCCGGGTCCGCCGGCCGGTCCGAGTGCGCGCTCTGAGCGGCGCGCCGCTTCTCCGAGTGCACGATCAGCAGCATGTCGATGGACACAGCGTTGCTATCCTTCTTCAGCTCCATGGTGCCCCCCGCTCCGGCCGGTGCGCGGCGGCCGCTCTCGAGCCTGCCTGCGCTGCAAATGGCCCGTGCGCGCCGCTGCCCGGCGCGGGAGACCGCGAGGGCGCGGGAGAGGGCGCTCCCCGCCGCCCGGCCGCGGCGCTGCGTTTCGCTGACTCTGCCAAACTCGCCATTAGGGCCCTCCCGGGAGGGCGCTACCCTTATGAAGCGGCTCTAAGTCACCTTTGAAAGGAAATCCCTGACTGTCCGCGCTCCGGAGCCTCCCTCCCCGCGCCCCTTGCCTCCCGGCCCGGCCGGCAGGCCACTGCCCCATCCCGCGATCCCGGGGGCCTCCCCGAGACAGTCAGCAGAAGACCTCAGAAAGCCGCGGCAGATTACAGAAACCGCACAGTGCTGTCAACGGGGAGAGTCAGTGCAGTAAAAGAGAAACGGCAAGGGGGCTTCAGATTCCATTGCAAGATGTGGCGAAATTGGCCGAGTTTTGCCCTTGGCACCACTCTTTCCCCGAGTGAGCTTGGAGGTTGACAGCTCCCTCCGTTAGAGGGAGATGTGTAGGATGTTGAGGTCAGGACCCCTGCCCCATTATGGCCCCACAAGAACTTGGAACTTGCCCACTGGACATCAGCCTAACCGTCCTCTCTGGCCTGAAGTGAAAGTCTTAACATCTCTGTACCTTCTAGAAGCCTGGCTCTAGCCCTGTTGGCAGAGGGGAGGGGGAGAGGAGGAGGCTGGGTGCAGGGAGCAGCCTGCTTGGGCCGCGGTCAGGGAGCTGGACCTGAAGGCCCGTCTATTTTTAGCGAGGCCAGGCCTGCCCAGCCAGTAGCACCGCCGGCCTTTGGCTCTGGGACTCAGGAGTGTTTACAGCGCATCTGCTTGGTAGCCTTTGGCACTGTGGGCCTACCCGGCTGGGGCCAGACCCTAACTTGACTTTCCACCATTAAGAAATACCATGCCGCTGGAGGCCTTTGCTCTGGGACCCTCTTCGCTGTGGAGCTGAGTGACCCCACCTTGCACCATGGCCCCTGGAAGCTCCCCCACCTCTTGGAGGCAGACCCTATGGCACAGGCCTGGGTTCTACACTTGCTGCCCCTGTTCCCTTGGAAAAGCCACTTCCCCTGCATTTGGTCACCTGTGCCATGGGCATAGTTCAGACCCTCACCAGGCTGCTGCGACAGTGATGTGTGGGTGAAGTGCCTGATGCATCTTAAGTGGTCTTCAAGTGGTAGCTGTCATTGTTCCCTCATTCTAAGGATGAGGAAAGGGACAGGTGAAGTGGCAAGTCAGTAATAGAGCTGGGGTCACATAGCTGAACCTCAGACTCAGCAACTCTTTCCCTGTTGACTGTGGCTCACAATGCCGTCACCTCATTGCATCACTGCCGCCCCCTTGCCCGCTGGGCAGCCAATGAAAGGAGCAGTCACTGGCTTCCAGCTGTACTGACTGGAGGCTGGAGAGGGCTCAGCATGGAGCCAGTAAAGGTGGTGATTCCCAAGGCAGTTTCCTTATGCAGGGAACCCTGTCCTTCCCTGTCCTGTCTGTATGTGTGCATGTTCACACACACATGTGCACATGCGCGCGCACATACACACACACACACACGGCTGGGAGGCTGGCTGAGCCAGATGACCGGGGAAGTAAGAACTATGGTTTATTCAGCGTCACCCCATCCTTGGGGCTAAGTCCTTTGAGGGTGCAGATCCCAGCAAAAGCTCCTGGACAGCACCTGAATGGGGGTGGCTGGGGAGGGCAGGGAGCTGAAGCCCCTCACCAGACATTGCATTCTCATTCCCACACTCACTTGCCTGCTGGGAGTGTCATCTTTAGGAACTCACTCACCGTGACTTGCCTTCCACCATAACTTGCCTTTATAGAAGCGGGTGATGACCTGGAGGTGGGTGGGGGGATTGGCCAGTCAGCTCCAGGAAGATGGTCTGGGGCCCCCTGCCTCTCTAGGTTACCTGAGAATAGATTCTTTGGGGAGGGCTTCTCCTGCATGGTTCGATGCACATTTGGGGCAAGAGAACTATTTGTTGTAAGGGGATGTCCTGTGCGTTGTAGGGTATTTGGCAGCATCCCTGAGATTTACCTTCTAGATGCCAGGAGCACCCACATCCCACTTGTGACACCCAGAACATTTCCAGACATTGACGTATGTTTCTTGGGAAACAAAAATGCAGTGAAAACACTGGCACAAACCCGTACAAATAGAGGCTGCATTGCCTTGACTGCTTTGGGAGATGCTGCTGCTTCTGGATCTTGATGCTGCCCAAAGCCTGGACCCATTCTGCAGAGGCTCCCACCCACAGCCCCCAGTCCAGCAGCTGGCTTTCTGAAGCCCGCAGAACTACTTCCTTCCAGGAGCAGGAGCAGAAAGAAGAGATGCCTTCATCACCCCAGCCTTCCCCTATCCCTGGTCTCGGGTGACCCATACCTCCATCCAGAGCCTCATCAGTTTTGGGCCGAGAGGGAGACATCACAGGGAAGATGGTGTGGATGAGGGCATTTGGATGTATCTGGAAAGGGGAAGGGAAAGAGGAGTGAAGACTGAGGCCATGAGTTATCAGACAGAGGGTCTATCTCTATGCTCAAAATCCCCCTCCAGTTGTTCCCACAACCAGAGGAACAAAGAACAGACACAGCCTGTGATTGATACCCTGGTCCAACCTCCTTCTGCAGACCCATGTCTTCCTCTTCTCCTGCCAACCCATACATGCTGCAGCCACGACCATGTCACTGCTACCCAAGCACATCTGTCTTGTCTCCTTCCTGGCTTTGCTCCACATTCTAGCCCCTCCATCCTGCCACCATCTTGAACAACATGGATTCAAGGACCTCTGTATTTTGACCCAACTAATTAGTCTACACCCTTGTCTTAGGATCTGACAAGCCAGGGGATATCTCCATTCTAGGTCAGAACTTTAATTATTTGAATCACAATGAGTTGGAAATTTCAGGATTCCAAAAGTCAAAGAGCAGTCAGATGACTGTATTTCGCCTTTATCCTTGTCATGTTTAATACCCAGACAAGCCCAGCTGTCACCCACACTGCGTTCACCCCTTTCTTGAAGGGGGAATTCATCAGCCGAATGGTTCTGAGCCCTGAGCTGATTTTGCAAGATGGTGGGGTATGGTGGATGGGAGGAGGCTTGCTCTTGCCAGAAGAGAATGTGCTCCAACTCATAATATTGTTTTTCCTCAGAAACAGTAGTTCCCCAGGGACAACCTAACTCTTACCTCTCTAGGTATTCCAGGAGACAAGTTCCCCCCTTTTCTATAGAGACCTAATAGGGAAGCCAACCCTTGAAAGGCTCTTAGCAGGCAATCTGTAGACATGGCATGCTTTTCTCCATTGGTACAGTGGAGAAGGGGCACACAGAGAGTGGAATGACTCAGTGAAGAGCAGAGACCAGGTCCCCACTTCTTAACACTCTCTCTTCCCTGGAGATGGGCAAACCATTACATGGGGGATAAGACATCTTTCCCAGAAACTTTTTCTACAGCAGGTTGGGCTTCTCCAGGAGTCTTGACCAGCCTGGCTTGGTTCATTTCTGCTTCTAAATGTTTATTTTTGCTTTCACTTCTTCCTGGAAGACCTCTTTGGACCTTCCTGGCAAGTATAGTCTCGCCATCCTTCAAGGCCTGACACCAGCCCTCACCTCCACCAGGAAGCCTTCCTGGTCACCCTAGCTCCTGGAGCTCCTAAAGAATGCCAGCTCTCTGATGCTTCTCTTTGTGTCCATTCCAATGGTTAACAGAACTTGGAAGATTTCCCCAGCTCTGGTCCCATGCTCATCAAATTTAGAAAAGCTGTCAATTCCCACGGGAGCAGTTATGTCAGGAAAATGTATGTTTCCATACTACCTCCTAGCCAGGTGACCTTGGGCAACATACTTAACCTCTCTGATCTTCAGTTTTTCTCATCTGTCAAATGGGTGAGGGTGTTGCTGGGATTAAGTGAAATCAAATGCTCAGCAATAGCTTAATTAAACCTATAGCAGCTGCCTGCATTCTGGTCAGACTCCAGTCTGCTTCCTGGTCTGAGGAGGCTCTTGTGGATGTGCTTCCACAGTTGGGAAGGGGAGGAACAGAAGAAACTGGAGGCATCTTTGATCCTCTTGTGGAGCAGAAAGTTGCCTTCCCTCCTGTGTCACTGTTCTCTGTTGCTATTCTGCCATTGCAGAGAAACTCAGTGAGCCCCAGAATCCATTTTTTGCAGAACTGACATCAGATCTGTGCAGCAGTGTGGTTCGACACAACTCTCCTTCCTTCCCACCCCCTGTATTCTGTGAACACTGTGTGGATCCAGTGGGAAGTGCATCTGTATCATGTCCATTTTATGGATGAGAAAACTGAGGCTTAGAGAACAAAGGAGCCCTATACAGGGTCCCGCAATGTCTCATACATAGCAGTGATGCCCTAGCCCTTGACACCCTACCCTGTATGACTCCAAGCTCATGTGCTGAAACAACCCCCACCCCTGTGACCATCACATGTCTATGAGTTAAGACTGCCTACCATCCTAGTGAGGGAAAGTGCAGGGTCATCAGCCTGCAGGGGACATGCTTTCAACTGTCTTGATGAAAACACCTTGAGCCAGGGGCCCAAGACATCTGTTGAGGCTCTTGGAAAAATTCTCTGAGCTCAAGCCCCGAGTTGGGCCTCTGGGGATAGATTTCTTAGGCTCTGGGGCATCTTAGGGAAGAACTGGTGGCACTGGCAGTAGATAAAAGTTGGTGGTCGGGAGCATTCTGCAGCCTCCAGGAGCAGTGAAGGATGGAGAGGGAGCCAGAGGTAGGCCATCTGCAGAGTCGTTGAGGTATGCCATGGCGAGGATAGTTAAACTGTAAAGAAGACTACATTTCTGCTGGGTTTGCCATGGGGATGCTGCCCAGCGCAGGCAGCATCTTGTTCTTGAGACCTACTATGTGAAATGCCATTATAATTAAGTGAAACAGTAAGCATATAAGGAGGGGGTACCAGTCTTCCTAGAGAGGAGGGTCCAGGAACGCTATGAGGTGAAGCTGACATCAGAACAAGGTTCTTGGGGGTGAATGAGTAGGCAGAGCCCCAGAAGAAGGGTGAGGACTTTCCAGGCTGAGGAGCAGCCTGAGGGGAATGGGTAGAGGATGAGGGAAGGGCTGGAGGTGAAAGAAATGACACCTTTCTGGAAGTGAAAACAGGACGGTCTGGTTGATGCTGTGGTACAGGGAGGAGGGGTCAGAGGGGAGCCCAAGAGCAGAAGGGATCAGAAAGGGGAGACCTGTGCTAGATGAGGCTCCTGCTGCCCAGCTGAGCCATGAGGACCAATGTCAGCAGGGACAAGAGAGCAGGGAGGGGGTGGGCCTGATGGGTAGTGGGTGTCTGGAGAGGGTGCTAGGTAAGGGGATGACAGTATGAGAAGATCACTGAGTCCTGCACTTGGGCTGTGGGGGGAAAGCATTATCTGGGAGTTTGGTGCTGAGTGCCCAGGTAAGGTGCGGGCCTGGGCTCAGAGTCGGAGCACTGGCAGGGGCCAGACGCTGGTGGAGGCACGAGGGGCCTCCACTCCAGCTCACTCCCCACACACATGTGACTACTGCAGGTGAGCGAGGCCTCCTCCCCTGCAGAGCTCCATGGGGGTGTCAGTGAAACAAGCCATCCTTCTAAACTCTTCAGTTCAGTTCAGTTCAGTCACTCAGTCGTGTCTGACTCTTTGTGATCCCATGGACTGCAGCACGCCAGGCCTCCCTGTCCATCACCAGCTCCAGGAGTTTACCCAAACTCATGTTCATTGAGTCGATGATGCCATCCAACCATCTAATCCTCTATCGTCGCCTTCTCCTCCTGCCTTCAATCTTTCCCAGCATCAAGGTCTTTTCAAATGAGTCAGTTCTTTGCATCAGGTGGCCAAAGTATTGGAGTTTCAGCTTCAGCATCAGTCCTTCCAATGAATATTCAGGACTGATTTCCTTTAGGATGGACTGGTTGGATCTCCTTGCAGTCCAAGGGACTCTCTAAACTCTTGCTCATTATTAAAAATTTAGGAAACGCCAGCACTATATAAAGAAGAAAATAAAACCACCCAATCCTATCATGTAGGGATAATCACTTTTAAACATTTTGTTATTTAGCTTTTCTTTCGACTACAACATATAACTATTATAACATATATAATAAATGTGTGTATACCCATATATACATATACACATATAATGTGTGTGTGTGTATGTGTGTGTGCTAAGTTGCTTCAGGCGTGCCCGACTCTTTGCAACGCCATGGACTGTAGCCCGCCAGGCTCCTCTGTTCACGGGATTCTCCAGGCAAGAATACTAGAATGGATTGCTATGCCCTCCTCCTCCAGAATATATGTGTATACTTATTTAAAAAATAATATTGGGATCACATCACATAAAGTTTGGTCTCATGATTTTTTTGGTATCAACATCAAAAAATACATATTATTCACATGTAATGAATAATTGACTAAAAAGTATTCAAAAACCCAATTTAAAAGGCTGCTTCATTACCCACTATGCCCGTGTGCCATAATCTACTTTTCTATTTTCTTGTTGTTGAACTTCTAGTTTGTTTTGCATCTTCGACTTTTATAAATAATATGTTGATAAATATCTTTGTGCTTATACCTTACACCTTTGACCACATTTCCGATTAGTTCTTTAGAGTAGATTCTAGGTAGTGGAATTACTGAGTCAAAGGTTATGACTATTTTAAGGCTCGAGATAGATATATTGTCCAATCACTTTGCAGAGCAATCGTGCCTGTTTACAATGTCACTGGCTGTGTGTGTTCACCTTGCTGTAGACTGCCGCAAGAGGTGAATGCTGTCACTGAGCGAACCTTTGCCATAATACAATCTATGCGTGGTAATTAATTTTCATCTTTAAATTACCACTGGGATAGAACAATATTTTTTATGTAAATGTATGTGTGTGTGTGAGTGTTAAATCATTAAACCTCATGTGGTTTGTATTCTTAGTTCCTTTTTCCTACTGAAATGGCACAAGCATTTAAATTAGTTTGAAAAAAAGAATACTCTTCCAAACTACCCAGGTCTTTCCTATTTGATAGCAAAGTCTGGTGAAGTCATGGCCTTTGAGGGCCGGGTCATAGTCTTCCTCGTTCCTGAGTCCCTCCTATGTGTCTTGCACACAGAAGGTGCTCAATAAATGTTTGTATCAGATGGGGCAGAATGAATGCTCCCAGCCGGCAAGACTTCTCCCTTTAGCCTGGAGGGTACCAGCCGTCCAGAGACGGTAGTTCGAAGTTCTGTGATTTCCTCAGACCTTCAGGGGCTGGAGGAGGAGGTTAAATGGGGACAAGCAACACTAAAGGCCCTTCCCCCGCTGCTGACCGAACCATCTGGAGCGCAGATCTGGAGAGAGTTTGGTTCCCACAGCGCTGCTCAGCCCCACGCAGCCGCCCCCACCCCACCCCACTCGGGAGCCAGAACTGTGACATTTCTGTTCAACACAGTTTCCATCCTCAAGCCTTCCCGTCTCTCTCCCCAGTGGCCCGTCAGCCATTCCCTGGGTCAGTATTTCTGTCCAAGGCACCCTCATTGCCTGTCCCTATTTTTCTGTATGTGGCTCATTCCAGCCCCCTCTTCTTGCATAAAATGATGTGCGCCTGTGGGAAGAACCACATCCAAGTTCCAGGTAGTTTAAATTTTATAGTCTTTATACTCGCTGGCGTTCTTGGCCTTTTCCTGTGGATGGATATGATGAAAATCAATTTGTCTCTCACCACCACTTCCAAAATATCTCAGGCCATGCCAAGAGAGGTATCCAGTGGCACATGAAAGCCCATGGAGAGATTACCTCTTCAGCTTCACCAAGTGTTTATTGCCGAGCTATTGAAATGCCCCCTGCGTGTTCCTCGAGCCGCTTCTCTCTCTGATGGAAGCAAGGCGACCTCACACCTACTTCCGGCTTCAAAGTTCGTCCCCCCGCGTCGCCTTCTTCTGAGCAGAATTCTGCATTTTACTTCTATGAACTCATGTCATCCTCGCTCTAACCCAAGGCTGGGCTGACTCCTTTTCGCCGTTTTACTGACAAAGACACAGAGGAGAAAGAAGTCTGTTCGTGTGATTTCCCATCACTGCTGGCTTCTAGACGAGCCAGTGCTCACACCAAGCCTCCCACACTTCGCATTCTGTGCGTTTTAGCGGAAAAGGCACAGGTGTCTTTCCCAGCAGCAGGTTGGACTTGGGCCCACCACTACTGGGGCCCAGACTCTGTTCCCAGTGATACATGTCCCTGGGGAAGAGCCCGCACAGCTGGTGGTGGGAGGCTATCTGATGGGGCGGCAGGGAGGCACCCAGAAAACGGCTTTGGGGTATCCAAACAAAAACACATGTAAAGTCAGAGCAGCCTTTTGATTATTACTGGAGACCCCTGGGGACTGTTGGGATGAAGCTGTTGGCCATTTGCCCCAAGCAGGACAGGCCCAGTAGCCTGGATCCCAGGGGGCACAAAGGGAGCCAGTTTTCAGTCTCAGTGTGGACTCCAGCCTTGCCTTTCCCTGGGGGCAGAGCCTCTAATAGGAGCCATGGGTATTTTTAGTCTCACATGTGTGGGCACAGAACAAGGCAAGCTAGAGGAGAAGAGCTAATAAGCCATGGTCCTTATTAAGTTGGGAAGGATGAAGTAAGGGGAGGGCGGGGAGCCTGGTGGAACTTTAGCACATGCCTCATTTTCAGAGCGCTCTCTTTCCATAATTCATGGAGAAAGATTGAGGTCAGGTTGATTATGCACACCCCTGGTTACAGAGGCCTGAAAGTGGGGCAGGCTCACCTCCTGAAGCCTGCTGGTCGCCTCCCCACTGGCCCGCTCTGCCCTCTGGGGAGCAGGTGGAATGCATATTCAACTTTGGGTTTTGGCTATTGAGGCTGTCATGGTGAGGGGCTTTCTAAAGGACCGGCTTAGAAGCCGATTCCCAGTATGATCGTCGCAACCTCAGGAAATGGTTGAATGGTATCAGTTATTATCCTGATTTCCCAGGATTTGGAAATGAGGTTCAGAGAAGTACAGGCACTTGGGCAAGGCCACACGGTTGGGAAGTGGCAGGGCTGGGATTCAAACTCAGTGTCCTAGATCAAGGTTTATTGTGATTTTCTGACATATTCCACTTTTCCCCAAAGGACAGTCAGTGAGGTGTAAGATTCATGATCCATCTGATTTAACCACGAGCCTTTTTTTTTTTTTTTCTATGCCAACTCTGTGTCAGGAATTCTCTCATTGGCATGAGACGGTGAGGAGGATACAGTGCCTGCTCTTGAGAACTCTGGACTTGGTAAGGATAACGTAACGTGACTCTCAACTGGGTCTCAGGGAGCCAGTATGCAAGCCTGCTCTGGAGAGGGGCAGCCTGGGAATTGAGGTCAGCAGGTTTCCAGGCTCTGGTGTCCAGCACGAGGACAGTCAAAGCTCTGCTGATACAGTCAGTCCTTTCTCTAAAGCATCTTCTGAGGGTGAGACTGGGGACAACAGCTAGGGAGAGGAAAGTGTCTCCAGTTTTGTGTTGCTTGGAGTCCAGGACTTACAAAATGAAGGCTTGGCATAACTGGAATGAAGGCCTACCTGTCCGCTGCTCCTCTCAGCCAGGTCCTTCCTCCCATTCCCCACATCTGTATGGTTTAAGAGCAGAAGGAGATGGTGAAAACATGGATTTGGGTTGAGAGCTTTGCAAACCCCTCCCTGCCTCGAGCCAAAGACAGCTGTGGCACGTGCCACTGTCCATCTGCTTACCCATCCACCAGTCTTTCTTTTCACGTACTCCTTCATATCTAGTCATCACTCCATCTATCCACCCATCTGCTCGCACGCTCACCCACCCATCTCACTTAGCCATTTGTTCCCCCATCTTTCCGTCTCTACCCAGACATCACTTCTCAATCCATCCAGCCATCCTATGTAACATGTACCACCCACCCCCTCATTCACCTACCCTTCCATTCCCATCCCATCACCACTTCCTTCATTCCGTTTGGAACCAGACAGTGCATTCCAGGCTGTGAGTCTGGTGTGGTGGGGACACAGAGATCAGTGAGTCTCTCTCTGATAGTTGATGACCTAGTGTGCAGAACCACTTATGAAGGACACAGTGGAATTTAAGAGGATCCTGAGAAAAGCAACCATAAGAATACAGCTGCAGAATAAGGAGAAGAGAAAGGTCTGGAGGAGGATCAACTAAGGTTTTTAGATTCTGCTTTAGGGGGAAGAAAGAAAAAGAAAGGAAGGAAGAAAGAAAGAAAGGAAGAAAGAAAGAGGAGAGAATGTGTATTGAATATCCACTGCATTTGAGACCCTGTGCTAAGTGTTTCATCAGTCTTAATTATCCCAACAACCTATGGAGTAGTTATGTGTGCTTTGGAGATGAGAACTGGGACTCAGACAGGGCATCTGTTCAACATGAATAAAACCCAAAGAGTAGGACTGGCTTGAATATGCTTGCTAACGCAGAGCATGAGAGTGAGAGCTCCGTCCAGGACAATTTGACAGCTTGCTTTGGGACTGTCTTGCCTGAAGTTGTGCATGTGGAAGAGAACCACAAAGTCAATTGGCTCCTCCTGTGATGCTCAGAAGGCGGTCACGGGGGCATGCACAACTATTGGAGTTTGATTCCAGGTGGTACCACTCCATTTGACGTGGAATTGGAGTCTCCCCTGGTGGCTGCACCAGATTTAGGGTCCTCCTGGGAGATTCTTGGCTCTGGACTCTTTCTGACAGGATACAAGCTCTGGCCAGACCTGCAGGCCTTTGTGCACCTCGGCTGCTTCAGTGTTCAGCTTTGCTTTACTTTTCTGGTCTAAGACTTCCTCCTGGGGGTGAAGACCCAGTAGAGGCCCAGGGAGGAGAGTTTCCCTTTACTTCCCACATATTAGGGTTTCAGCCAGCTCCAGCCCCAGGCCCCTCTGTCACTCAGCATGTGCAGTTTTCTGCTGACACTTCACTACTGGCCCTTTCTGGATCCACAGCCAGTCCTCACTGATGTCACCCATGGTTTCCTGACTATTGTGATGAGTCTCTAAGGACCACTGGTGGCCAATCTCTGTCCCCAGGCTGGAGTGTTCCCAAATAGTTCATTCGGTAGGTGGTCCTAGCAACCGAGGGCTCTAGTGGCAAGTCAGGGTGAGGGGGCCCCGAGGTTTCCCAGGCAGATACCTTCCAACAGCTGCAGAGCTGGAGGGTAGAGAACATCGCAGAGGCTGGGTGGGGATGGCAGTGCTAATTAGAGATTCTAGAATTACAGAGGTCTCATTCGGCTGGGCCCTGCTGCTTCCTCAAACCAGTAGGTCTTCTCCCTGGAGTCTGTCTGTCTGTCTGTTGAGAAACTACTTGTTGGGCCTTTACCTACTTGCCCTGGTGAGCAGGTCTGTGTACAGGATGCAAGTGCCCGGGTATCAGTCCCGGGCCCAGTGGCTCGGCCCCAGCATGCAGGGCTGGGAAGGGGTGTGTGTAGGCAGAGTGGCTACTCAGAGCCCTTCCCCCACTAGCTCTCCCCTCTGCACCTGCCAGCTCAGCTGTCCTTGCTCACCATGAATCCCAGCCAGGAAGAGGGGGAAACATGAGCCGGGTCTGCATCCTGCCATCCTGTCCTCCCCCCACCCCCAGCCAAAAGGGACAGGAGGGGTGCTGGGGGCAGGAAGGGCAGGGCGCAGGCTCAGCTGCTTCTGGGCTGCAGCAGTGGGGGCTCCTGGATGCAGAAGAACCACAAAACCAAGGGCTTCCCTCTGGAGCCGCCCATGGCAGGGCCTGCACTCGTCTCTGGTTTCTGGACATCTGCTGGGCCCATTCAGTGCCGAAGAGTCTCTCCTGCCTCCCCTTCACCTCCCTGGGTCTGGGGTGGGGGGCCCTGCCAGGTGCTTTCATTTTCATCCTAAAAAGGCCACTTGGGAGCTCAAGTTCCAGCATGGCCGGGCAAGTGGGAGCCTCTGTCTCCCTGTCTGTACCTGGGCAGTGGTCACGTCTGCTGCCCCAGATAGAAGACAAGGTGACATGGTGCCGTCTGGGGCCCATCACATGCTGGCACGAGGGGTGTCTGTGCATAAGCCATGCAGCCTGGCCCTGAACCTGGCCGTGACCACTTCCCTCATAGTCAGGGGCATCTGTGTACCTGGCACAGGGGAGCTCTTGCTATGGGGGCCTCAGGATAGCAGGGTGGAGGCAGGTGTACTGCATTCGTGGAGGTCTCTGCTGTGAGGACAGGTCTTTGGTTCATGTTTTCCAAGAGCAGCTGCTTCCTGCACAGAGCAGGGACCCCTTTTAGGCAGTTCTGAGCCTGTGCACGTGTGTAACGAGGCCGTTTGGGTCCCCGCTGGTGCTGTGGGACCTTGGAGGGGTCCTGCCCCTTCTCTGGGTGGCACTCCACCTGCCCTGCCACCATGGCACACTGGGTGAGGGGGCTGCAACACCGCCCCCCTCCCTCATCCAGGGCACAGGTTTTCCCCAGTTGTCTTGGGGTCTGCTCCAGAGAAAAAGAGGGGACTGGAGAGGAGACACTGGGTGGGCAACAGGGATGTGGGGGCCCTGGCTTCTCACCAGACTCTGACGCTCCCTGGGGTCAGCAGCATAGGGCTGCTTCTGGCCCCCCTGCAGGTCTGGGAGAGATGGGATAGGGGGCTTTGGTGCCCCACCCAGTCTGGCTTCAGGAGCTGGGGTGGAGGTCTGGACCACGCCTCTCAGTGAGAGGTCAGCTGGCTGGCATCCATGGAGGACCCCAATCTCCCTGTGCTGCCCCTGGGAAGAGCTGGGAAAAGCCTCCTGGGTGCAAGCCCCTGCCCCTGCTCCCCTCCTTGAGGCTGGGCCTCTGGCCCCAGAGTGGCTGTTGCGCAAGCAGAGGTGGGAACTTGGCCTCGTGCAGGGTTAACCAAGGCAGGCTGAGCCTGGGCTGGGCCAGGCCTTGGATCTCAGTGGTGACAGAGACCTGTTTGTGGCAGGACACTTTGCACTCCCCAGGTGGTTGCTGAAAAGCCGCCACGGAGGGAGGAGCCTGCATGATGACACGGGCCTCAGGCCAACGCCTGACAGCCATCTGCTCCACCACCAGCCTGCAGGCCTCCAGGGAGGAACGGGGCAGGGGACAGGGAGGGACAGAGACCAGACATGGAGAGACAAAGAGGCAGACAGAGACACAGAGTCAGAAACAAGAGACTCTTAGAGAAGGAGGGACAGAGAGAGGAAGAAAGAGCCACAGGACAGAGAGATACTTAGAGGAAAGGTATTCAGAGAGAGAGAGACTCAGAGAGTTAGAGAAACAGAAGGACAGAGACAGAGATGAGGGGAGAAAACTAGGACAGACAGACACAGAAAGGGAACAATAGAAACAGAGGACCCAAGAGGGCAATCAAGAGAGAGAGGAGGGACAGAAGACAGAGACAGACATGGAGGAACTAGAGAGGCACAGAGAATCAGAGAGATGAGGGAAGATGAACATGAAGAAAGACAAAGAGAAAGGCAGAGAAATGCCCGGAGAAATGTCTGGAGACAGATCAGGAGAGGGTGCGAGCTGGGGCAGCAGGGCTGGAGTTGGGGGACAGACAGATGCCTCTGGTCAGGCTCTGGTAGAAGCAGCGCCTTCAGGGAGAAGAAGTCACACTTGGCCAGGGGTCCCCAGGTCCAGGGGCCTGACAATGGTTCTCAGATGTCAGTAGGCAGCAGGATCACTGGGAGTGCATTCAAGTTCAGGTGCTGGGCCCATCCCCAGTCTGATCCACTGGTCATGGGGGACCTGGAATCTACCTCTGCAGCAGGCTCCCCAGGAGAGTCTGTCGTGGGGTCACACCAAGGAGTCAGGAGAAGCCAGGGGTGGGCACCTCTCCCCCTCCTCCCTCCTCTCTCCCCTCTTCTCTCTCCCCTCCTCCCTTGTCTCCCCACACCGAGGGGGTGGCCTGGGTGGGCTGACCCAGGGCTGGGAGGACTCTGAGGGAACTGTCTGCTCAGAGCTGGGGGCTTCCTATATCTTTTGTTTCATCAACCAGTGATCCCAGGAAGGGCTAGAAGCCTGTCTAGTCTTGGACGGCAGACTGGGAGGCACCTTAGAGGTCATGAATCAGCCCTGGCCAGTCTGCTGTTGAGGAAGTTTCATGGCTAGGCCAAGGCAATGGAGATAAGATGGACTGTTAATTTATCAAGCTCCTGCCCAGGCTGTATGCTGAAAATTATTTTATTTCATCTTCTTAAATAGAGTAGGGGTCATCACTGACTTCACCTTAGAGGTAAAGAAATGAGGCCCAGAGATGACAAGCAACATGCCCAAGGTCACACAGCTAGTAAACAGCAGAGCTGGAGGACAGCCCTTGTCTGTCTTACCCTAAAGCACATGCTCACTTCCGACTATTCTCCTGTTTCCATTAATGGCTGTATTGCCTCTCAGGCTGAGATCCCAAACTCAGCTACCTTGGTTCCTTCCACCTTGTTCCCATCCATCCAGTGTCCAAGGCCTGCTGGCTCCAGCCCCACAATAGTCCTCTCATCATCACTGTCTTTTCCCACTAGAATGTCTCTTCCACATTCAGCCTTCGTTTCTCTTGCATATCTACCTGTGCAGTACACTTGCAACTCAATTTTCCCCCTGAACTTGTTACCTATACCCCTGGAAGGGAGGGAGATGCTTTTAGGCAGCTGTCTTTCTAGGTACCCTGGGAAATAGAACTGGAGGCAGATTCCTCTGCTGACACTTCCTGAGAGGAGAAGGGATGCATGGGCAGCGCTGGTGAGGGGGAAGGCCCGCGAGGCAATGAGCAGTGCAGGATGGTCAGGATGGCGTGTGAGCAAGCAGCTCACAGCCTCGGGAAGGAGAACGTGTTTCCTCAGGCAAAGGGGTTCTTTCCAGAGAAGATTCATGGAACATTTTCGCTTTAAACAGTATGTGTGTGTGTGTGTGTGTGTGTGTGGTTGAAAGGGCAGAGAATTCATCTAGCTGCTCCTTCTTGCCTTTTACTCCTCACTGGTGAGAGCTCACCTCAGAAGGCACTAATTAACTTCCCTGAACTTCCAGGCTGTTACCTGGCTCCTCCTGGGCAACTTGGGACACCCTGACTGAGCTTTGGAACTGGGTGTTGCAGCCCTCATGATGGAGATGTGGCAGACTGTGCCTAGCTTGGCCCTGCCCTTGCCCCCTGCCCCAGGAAGGTGCCAGTGTTAGGAGATGGCATGAAGGCACCAGGGCCTGGGCTCTCCTCTGAACAGCTGTGGAGTAAGTTAAACAACAAAACATACACTGGTATGGTTAAGGTCATGTTTTATTTAGAAATAGGTAGATGATGGGGAGGAAAGTGGGAGCGGGGTTCAAGATGGGGAACAGATGTACACCCACGGCTGAGTCATGTCAATGTATGACAAAAACCACTACAATATTGTAAAGTGATTAGCCTCTGATTAAAATAAATTAATTAAAAAAAATAGGTAGATGTGTGTCTAGAAGCAGCTCACTGAGTTTTATTCCTCTCACACTATACCACACTCACAACACTCAAACCAACACCAGACATGTGGGTTTTTTCACACCAAGCAGTTCTGACACTAACAGCCCGGAGCTAGTGCGGATAACATGGATTAAGGGCTTAATCCCATGAAACTTCCCCCTCTCCCACAAGACTACCTCCCACTCCAGACACCAATCAAAAGTCCATGTCCCCAGGTTATCCACACTTCTGTCTGACTTGGCTGCAAACTGGAGGTTCCCATGATCCCTCCACAGGTTTAATAATTTGCTAGAGGGGCTCACAGAACCCAGGAAAGCAGTTTGCTTACTACTGCAAATTTATTACAGAGGGTAATATGTACAGACAAACAGCCAGATCAAGAGAATCACAAGACAAGGTCTGGAAGTGTCCCCAGCATAGGAGCTTGTATCCCCGTGGAGTTGTATCACCCTTCTGGCTTTCTGAATCCCATGCTTTTGGGATGTTTATGGAGGATTCATCACATAACCATGATAAATTATTAACTCATTTTCCAGCCCTTCTCCTCTCTCTGGAAGATGAAAGGTGGGCCTGAAAGTTCCAAGCTTCTAATCGTGGCTTGGTCTTCCTGGTGGCCAGGCTCTATCCTGGAGCCCCCCAGAGTCACCTCACTGGCACCCCTATCTTTCTGTCACCCAGAATGTCACAAGGGTTTAAGGAGTCTATGTCAGGAACCAGCCTCAGAGATGAAATATTAGCGTGCACTGGGGGCAGACACTAATATATACATAAATTATTTCACAACTTGACCATATGATAAACCCAGTGGAACACCCATCATCTGCTTCACAGATACATCTGCCTTCACCTCAAGAAACAAGAAAAAAGTCAAATAAATAACCTAACTCTACACCTAAAGCAACTAGAAAAGGAAGAAATGAAGAACCCCAGGGTTAGTAGAAGGAAAGAAATCTTAAAAATTAAAGCAGAAATAAATGCAAAAGAAACAAAAGAGACCATAGCAAAAATCAACAAAACCAAAAGCTGGTTCTTTGAAAGGATAAATAAAATTGACAAACCATTAGCCAGACTCATCAAGAAACAAAGGGAGAAAAATCAAATCAATAAAATTAGAAATGAAAATGGAGAGATCACAACAGACAGCACAGAAATACAAAGGATCATAAGAGACTACTATCAACAATTATATGCCAATAAAATGGACAACGTGGAAGAAATGGACCAATTCTTAGAAAAGCACAACTTTCCAAAACCGAACCAGGAATAAATAGAAAATCTTAACAGACCTATCACAAACACGGAAATTGAAACTGTAATCAAAAATCTTCCAGCAAACAAAAGCCCAGGTCCAGACGGCTTCACAGCTGAATTCTACCAAAAATTTAGAGAAGAGCTAACACCTATCCTGCTCAAACTCTTCCAGAAAATTTCAGAGGAAGGTAAACTTCCAAACTCATTCTATGAGGCCACCATCACCCTAATCCCAAAACCTGACAAAGATCCCACAAAAAAAGAAAACTACAGGCCAATATCACTGATGAACATAGATGCAAAAATCCTTAACAAAATTCTAGCAATCAGAATCCAACAACACATTAAAAAGATCATACAGCATGACCAAGTGGGCTTTATCCCAGGGATGCAAGGATTCTTCAGTATCCGCAAATCAATCAATGTAATACACCACATTAACAAATTGAAAAATAAAAACCATATGATTATCTCAATAGATGCAGAGAAAGCCTTTGACAAAATTCAACATCCATTTATGATAAAAACTCTCCAGAAAGCAGGAATAGAAGGAACATACCTCAACATAATAAAAGCTATATATGACAAACCCACAGCAAACATTATCCTCAATGGTGAAAAATTGAAAGTATTTCCTCTAAAGTCAGGAACAAGACAAGGGTGCCCACTTTCACCATTACTATTCAACATAGTTTTGGAAGTTTTGGCCACAGCAATCAGAGCAGAAAAAGAAATAAAAGGAATCCAAATTGGAAAAGAAGAAGTAAAACTCTCACTATTTGCAGATGACATGATCCTTTACATAGAAAACCCTAAAGACTCCACCAGAAAATTACTAGAACTAATCAATGACTATAGTAAAGTTACAGGATATAAAATCAACACACAGAAATCCCTTGCATTCCTATACACTAATAATGAGAAAACAGAAAGAGAAATTAAGGAAACAATTCCATTCACCATTGCAACGGAAAGAATAAAATACTTAGGAATATATCTACCTAAAGAAACTAAAGACCTATATATAGAAAACTATAAAACACTGGTGAAAGAAATCAAAGAGGACACTAATAGATGGAGAAATATACCATGTTCATGGATTGGAAGAATCAATATAGTGAAAATGAGTATACTACCCAAAGCAATTTATAGATTCAATGCAATCCCTATCAAGCTACCAACAGTATTCTTCACAGAGCTAGAACAAATAATTTCACAATTTGTATGGAAATACAAAAAACCTCGAATAGCCAAAGCGATCTTGAGAAAGAAGAATGGAACTGGAGCAACCTACCTGACTTCAGGCTCTACTACAAAGCCACAGTCATCAAGACAGTATGGTACGGCACAAAGACAGAACTATAGATCAATGGAACAAAATAGAAAGCCCAGAGATAAATCCATGCACATATGGACACCTTATCTTTGACAAAGGAGGCAAGAATATACAATGGATTAACGACAATCTCTTTAACAAGTGGTGCTGGGAACTCTGGTCAACCACTTGTAAAAGAATGAAACTAGAACACTTTCTAACACCATACACAAAAATAAACTCAAAATGGATTAAAGATCTCAACGTAAGACCAGAAACTATAAAACTCCTAGAGGAGAACATAGGCAAAACACTCTCTGACATACATCACAGCAGGATCCTCTATGACCCACCTCCCAGAATATTGGAAATAAAAGCAAAAATAAACAAATGGGACCTAATTAACCTTAAAAGCTTCTGCACATCAAAGGAAACTATTAGCAAGGTGAAAAGACAGCCTTCAGAATGGGAGAAAATAATAGCAAATGAAGCAACTGACAAACAACTAATCTCAAAAATATACAAGCAACTCCTACAGCTCAACTCCAGAAAAATAAATGACCCAATCAAAAAATGGGCCAAAGAACTAAATAGACATTTCTCCAAAGAAGACATACAGATGGCTAACAAACACATGAAAAGATGCTCAACATCACTCATTATCAGAGAAATGCAAATCAAAACCACTATGAGGTACCATTTCACACCAGTCAGAATGGCTGCGATCCAAAAGTCTACAAGTAATAAATGCTGGAGAGGGTGTGGAGAAAAGGGAACCCTCTTGCACTGTTGGTGGGAATGCAAACTAGTACAGCCACTATGGAGAACAGTGTGGAGATTCCTTAAAAAACTGGAAATAGAACTGCCTTATGATCCAGCAATCCCACTGCTGGGCATACACACTGAGGAAACCAGAAGGGAAAGAGACACATGTACCCCAATGTTCATCGCAGCACTGTTTATAATAGCCAGGACATGGAAGCAATCTAGATGTCCATCAGCAGATGAATGGATAAGAAAGCTGTGGTACATATACACAATGGAGTATTACTCAGCCATTAAAAAGAATACATTTGAATCAGTTCTAATGAGATGAATGAAACTGGAGCCTATTATACAGAGTGAAGTAAGCCAGAAAGAAAAACACCAATACAGTATACTAACGCATATATATGGAATTTAGAAAGATGGTAACAATAACCCTGTAAATGAGACAGCAAAAAAGACACTGATGTATAGAACAGTCTTTTGGACTCTGTGGGAGAGGGAGAGGGTGGGAAGATTTGGGAGAATGGCATTGAAACATGTAAAATATCATGTATGAAATGAGTTGCCAGTCCAGGTTCGATGCACGATACTGGATGCTTGGGGCTGGTGCACTGGGACGACCCAGAGGGATGGTATGGGGAGGGAGGAGGGAGGAGGGCTCAGGATGGGGAACACATGTATACCTGTGGTGGATTCATTTTGAAATTTTGCAAAACTAATACAATTATGTAAAGTTTAAAAATAAAATAAAATTAAAAAAAAAAAGATACATCTGCCTTGTGACACTTCCTGGAAAGGGACTCCCTGGCTCAAATGTACAGGTCGGCAAACTTCATGCTCCAGCCATTGGGCAGGGGCTTATAGAGGGCCACCAATTGCACACCCTACTCCTGCCAGACCACAGCCTTTGTCTGACCCTCCTGATGGAAGGGCCAGGGACTGGAAGTGAGCTCCAGAGGTCCTGGGGCTGCACCATGAGGCTGCCCTGCAAGGAGGAGAATGGTGCCTGTTAAAACATGTACATCCAAGTTTGCACTTTGTGAACCCTTGGGGTGCTCTGACCCATTGCTTCTCATGTGCAAGTCGTGGGAGCAAGAAAGCCATGAAGCCCATGACCATGGCCTCCCTGTCTGCCCAGCAATCCACCTTAGTATCAGGAGGAAGCTGAGGACTGAGAAAGGCAGTCTAGGTATGAGCCAGCCAGGAGGGGAGGTATCAGGTGACACTTGGCCCCGGAAGCTGGGCTGGCCCAAAGCTGGGAGCAGAAGTAAGAGGTGGCATTATGAGCTCACCATTTCCTTGACCTTCAAAGACAAGCCAAGAACAAGTCCCAGAGCTGCTACTTTTAGCAGCATGGTCTTTCAAGGTCTTCTGAATGGCTGTCTGATCTGAGTGGTATCAGTTAATGCTCATGAGAAAATCATTTCTGTTTCTTCTCTTAACTTGAATCAATAATTTTTCAGGTAGATGGCCACTTACATCACGTAGATTTCCTCACAAGTGGATGTACTGTCCGCTTTTCCCTTGGACTGGTTGCTTCTAAACAGTCAAGTGGAATGCTAGTCGCTCAGTCACGTCTGACTCTTTGCGACCTCATGGACTGTAGCTTACCTGGCTCCTCTGTCCATGGAATTCTCCAGGCAAAAATACTGGAGTGGGTTGCCATTCACTTGTCCAGGGGTATCTTCCCGACCCAGGGATTGAACCCGGGTCTCCCGCATTGCAGGAGGATTCTTTATCATCTACTTCTAAATAAGGCACAACTTATTGCCACATTTCTATCAAGAGTCCACTGCCTGCACCTCCATTTTCACCTCCACTTCCATCATCATCTCCATCTATACCACCCTCCACTATCTCCACCACCTCCATCACCTTGATTCTCACCTTCACCACCAAGACGGTTTGTCCTACACCTCGGAGACCCTCAAGTTTTAAATTAGCAGACTTCTATCAGAGGTGCATACACCATAGAATTAGAACACCAGTCCTCTGTGAACTTTTCCTGGGGTCCCAGTTAGACACTGCACTGGGGTAATGTCCTGGCTTCCCCCTCCACCCACTCATCTAGCCCTGATGCTTGTGGCTCACATAATGCATGTGTCTGGCAGTGCCATGATGACTGGAACTCTGTGGCCCTGCTTGCTGTTTAGGTGGTTTTCACCATCTGGCTGTACCAGGCTTTTGACAGCTGCTATCTGATAGACTGATCATCTCCTATGTGGTATGGATCATTAAGTATTTTTGCATAACAGTAGTGCTGCCCAGGCTAACAGTGACTCAGTTCTTGTTACTTATTGATGAGGCTGAAGGTTATTTCAGTCATGATAAAGATCTTCAGTTTTTATTCCATAGTTTCTGAGGGACTAAAATGGCTAATTGGATCAAAGATCTTAGGTAGTAATAGGGCCTGCAAATGTTAAAAAGATGGAATCTGTGGGGCTGGCAAATAATGTCTGAGCACAAGTAAGGGTTTTCAACTGTCTCCAATCAGATAATCCAAGTAAATGTGAATTCTGAGGCTCTCTGAGCTATGTTAGATAGCAGTTATACAAGTGTTTTGCCTCCAATGTGAGCATACTCCTTCCAATCCACACACAGCCCCTCTGAACCTAAAATTTAAATTTGGGTAAAAAATCAGTTCTAATGTGGGGATATCTGATTTTTTAGGAGCACTTGGGAAATGCTCTGGAGGATCTCAGATGGCCATAATGTAAGTTGAAGGTAACAGTGAGGACCAATGGGGAAAGTGAGGCAGTGGTTCATCACTGTAAAATCGTTCCTTAAAGAGTCATCCATGGAAAAGAGATGGTGTTGCTGAGAACAGCAGTTAATTCTCTCTTTCACATTAGAGAACAGTGTGGTTGGCAACACCATGGTTTGTTCTAGGTAAATGCACTGCTTATAGCTGATTGGTGGGAATATAAACTGTTATAGCACATTTAGAGGGCAATTCAGAGAAGGCAATGGCACCCCACTCCAGTACTCTTGCCTGGAAAATCCCACGGACGGAGGAGCCTGGTGGGCTGCAGTCTATGGGGTCGCGAACAGTCAGACATGACTAAGCGACTTCCCTTTTACTTTTCCTTTCATGCATTGGAGAAGGAAATGGCAACCCACTCCAGTGTTCTTGCCTGGAGAATCCCAGGGACCGGGGAGCCTGGTGGGCTGCCGTCTATGGGGTCACACAGAGTCGGACACGACTGAAACAACTTAGCAGCAGCAGCAGCAGCAGAGAGCAATTTGGTAATATCTAATAATTTTGAAATACATATGCACCATGACTCAGCTCAGATCATGTGGAAGTTGTTTATTATAATAGTGTTTGTAAAACTTACAAACTGGAAAGTATCCATGGTAAGGATGGTTATAAATCATGATATCCTCCTGCATTGGAAGTCTATATGACAATTACCATGGATGAATTAGATCTTCATGGAACTGTATGTGTAAATATCTATAATACAAAATTGAGTGAATGAACTAAGGTTGGAATATTACAGTGTAATATAGCTTAGATATAGCTTTAAAAAAGTCAAAACAAGATGTGTTGTCCACAGATATATACTTGTGTGGTAAAAGTTTAAAAAATGAGTAGAGTGTGTTGTTATTTGTGGATAATGATTCCTCTGTGGAGAGAGAGAATTGGGGAGGATGTCATATATATCATTACAATAATAGTTTATTTTCTTAAAAAAAAAAGATCTGAAGCAAATATAGAAAAATGTTAACCTTTATTCATTCCCAGTGGTGAGCACGTGGGTAGCTGTTATGATATGGGAATCAACAGTGCTTTTCTGTGTGTTCAAAATATTTTATAATGAAAATAATAGGAACACCAGGAGTCCAGTGTTTGCGGAAGCATTTAAACAGAGGCTGTACACATGTTTGCTGTGTACGGTGAACAAATGCTTCCTGCAGGAGGGCGCTGGGGGCTGCAGGAGTGCTTTAACATCAGAGAAGGGTTTGAACATGACTTGTGGGATGTCACAAATGGTGGGGTCACCCATCTCTCTGAGCCCATTTCTTCATCCAAGAAATGGGTGCTGTGAGCTGTGGGAGAATGTGGTGGATGCAGGTGGGGAGCACGGAGTCATGCACATTAAGTGTTATGACCTAGGCTGGCCAGAGGCCTCCCTTGGGAACCTTCAGTGACGGCTTAAACAATGTGTAGCATGGAACTTTTAAATAGTTTGAAAGTGGTGTTCCTGTCTCTTCAAGAACCACCGAACCCATGCTGTACTGAAAAGGGGCGTACAAACTTCATTACTGAGAATCCAGAAATAAATCCATACACCTATGATCAATTGACTTTTGACATGGATGTTGGGACAATTTGATGGGGAAAGAATAATACTCAACAAATCATCCTGGGACAAGTGGATGTCTATATGCAAAAGAATGAAGTTGGATACCTGCCTCACATCATAAATGAAAGTTACCTTAAGAGGTATCATAGATTTAAATGTAGGAGCTAAAACTTCAAAATTCTTAGAAGAAAGCAGGTGTATATATTTATGACTTTGGGTTTAGTTTCTTAGATATGACACCAAAAACCCTGACCAATCAAAGAAAAAAATAGAGATGAATTGGACTCCCTGAAAACTAAGAATGCTCGTGTTGTCAAAGATACTATCAAGAAAGCTTTTTACAACCCACAAAATAGGAGAAAATATTTTCAAATCATATATCTCATAAAGGACTTATATCTTGAATATATAAAGAATTCTTATAAGTCACCCTGGTAATAACAAGGACAACCCAATTAAATAATAGGAAAAGAATTTGAATATACACTTTTCCAAAAAAGATATATGACGATCCATAAGCATCTGAAAAGGTGCTCAGCATTATTTGTCATTAGGGAAATGGAAATTAAAATTACAATGAGATATGACTTGTTAGGATGGTTATTAACAAAGATACTAAGTATTGGTGAGTATGTGGAGAAGTTGGAATATGTTGCCAGTAGAATTTAAAATGGTGCAGCTGAAAGCAATTAATTCCTTAAAAAGTTAAACACAGAGTTATTATGAAAGTGAAGGTCAGTCAGTTGTGTCTGACTCTTTGCGACCCCATGGACTGTATAGTCCATGGAATTCTCTAGGCCAGAATACTGGAGTGGGTAGCCTTTCCTTTCTCCAGGGTATCTTCCCAACCCAGGAATCACACCCAGGTCTTCTGCATTGCAGGCGGATTCTTTATCAGCTGAGCCATAAGGAAGCCCAAGAATACTGGAGTAGGTAGCCTATCCCCTCTCCAAGGGATCTCCCCGACCCAGGAATTGAACCAGGTTCTCCTGCATTGCAGGGGGATTATTTACCGACTGTTTGATTCCCCATGGACTATACAGTCCTTGGAATTCTGTAGGCCAGAATAAGTGGGTAGCCTTTCCCTTCTCCAGGGGATCTTCCCAACCCAGGGAGAGTTATCACATCATGCAGAAATTTTACTCATAGGTACATAACACAAGAGATTTAAAACTATTGTTCATAAACTTCAGGAAGAGAGATTAGCCAATATAGTGGAATAGAAAGATCTTTAGAAAGTTCGCCTCTTCTCATGGGCACACCAAAATTGCAATTATTGGCAGGATAACCATTGGTGAAAAATATATAAAGAAGAAACCACAATGAGATGGGCAAGAGGAATCGAGATACAGTCAAGTTCCATATCCCCAGATAGGTGATCCACAAACAGGAGAATAATTAGAATTGCAGAGGTTCTCCCAAAGGAGTGAGAGGTCTGAGGCCACATCAGTACTCTTGTCCAGTCCAAGGGTCCTGTACCAGGAAGGTGAGCTTCCTCTGAGGCATTGAAGGTTAGATGATCAAAGAACTTAGGAGAAGAATAGACATACAGAGGCAGAAGTTAAAAGATTTAAACAAAGAGTTAGAAAATGTAAAGAACAACCAAACAGAGATGCTGGTAGGGCTCACTTTTGGAAATCCCACAGGAATAGGGGAAATAGAGACTCTGCTCTAAAAGGGCATGCATAAAATCTCACATGCTTCATGACCCAAGGCAGAAGCAGTAATTTGAAAGGGTCAGACCTACCTGCTGAACTTGGACAACCTCCCAGAGAGGCAGAAACTTCAGCTCACCGTGGGGACATAGACACTGGTGACTGCCATTAGGGGAGCTCATTCTGTCATATGGACACTGATGCTGGAAAGCACTATTTTGGAATCCTCCCTCCAGCTTATTAGCCCCAGGACCCAGCCCTGCTCTGGCCAACAGTCTATAGCCACCAGCTCTGGGATGCCTCAGGCAGAGCAATTATTTGGGCATAGACATAGCCCCACTCACCAGCAATCAGGCTGCCTGAAGCTCCCATGAGCCTATAGTTGCCCCTGGACATAGCTGCTCACCAGAGGGCCCAGGACCCAGCCCCATACACTAATATCCAAGCACTAAACCCAGGACCCCCAGGGCCCTGCAGCCTGAGACCCTGGGACCCCGTTCCCCCCATTAGTGGGAAGGTGAGTGTGTGTTAAGTCTCTCTAGATGTGTCCAACACATCTAGATGTGTCTTGAAAATCTTGAGACCCTGTGGATTGTAGTCCACCAGGCTCTTCTGTCTATGGGGTTCTCCAGGCAATAATACTGGAGTGGGTTGCCATGCCCTCCTCTAGGGGATCTTGCAAACCCAGGGATTGAAACTGCATCTCTTATTTCTCCTGCATTGGCAGGTGGGTTCCTTACCACTAGTGTCACTTAGAAAGCTCAAGTGGGAAAGTATCAGTCCCCCAAACCTCTGGGCCCCAGTCCTACTCTACCCTTAGAATCAGCTTCACCCACCAATGGATGGACACCAGCCTCAAGACAACAGCAGCCCTGCATCCTGTAAACCTGGTCAACCCATCAATAGGCCAGATCCTTTCCTGAGACTGGCTGTGCCCTGGACCTGCCCACCAGCAAGCCAAAACAAGATTTAGGACACCCTGGACCCAGCAGCCAACTGTGTCAGGAACTGTTTTCTGACACCAACTCTGAGACCCCTGGGCCCTGCAATCAGACCCCAGGACCTGGCTCTGTCTGCCTGTAGGCTGTCACTAGCCTCAGTATCTGGTTTTACCCACAAGTGGATGGGCAACAGCCCTGGGGTCTCTTAGAGCCTGAATCCACCAACCACTGAACCAGCACTAGCCCTGGGGCCCACTGGTGTTTTGCAGGCAGCCACCTCATGATCTGGACCCACCAACCAATGGTAGGCAGCCTCCACACAAGGCAGGACTTGTTAACCAACTGGACTGGGGACCGATAAAGCCTACCAGACGGCCCACAGTAATCACTCATCATAACAGAAGTACTCACACAGCCCAACAGGGGTCACCCCTGGAGCATATAGCTCTGCTGACAAGAAGAGAGTGTGCAGCTGGGACACATTGGATGTCTCCTACAAAAGGTCACTTCTCCAAGGTTGATAAACTTAACCAACCTACCAGACACATAAAAATAAAAACAGCAACTTAGGTAACATGAGGTGACCGAGGAATGTGTTTCAAATGAAGGAACAACATAAAACCCCCCATAGAATAACTAAGTCAGATGGAGATAGGCAAATTTATCCCAGAAATAGTCCAAAGTATTATTGTAAAGATGACCAAAGAACTTAGAAGAATAGATGTACAGAGCTATAAGTCAGAAGTTTTTAACAAAGAGTTAGACAATATAATGAGAAACGCTGGGCTGGAAGAAGCACAAGCTGGAATCAAGATTGCTGGGAGAAATATCAATCACCTCAGATATGCAGATGACACCACCCTTATGGCAGAAAGTGAAGAGGAACTCAAAAGCCTTTTGATGAAGGTGAGAGAGGAGAGTGAAAAAGTTGGCTTAAAACTCAACATTCAGAAAACGAAGATCATGGCATCTGGTCCCATCACTTCATGGGAAATAGATGGGGAAACAGTGGAAACAGTGGCTGACTTTATTTTTCTGGGCTCCAAAATCACTGCAGATGGTGACTGCAGCCATGAAATTAAAAGATGCTTACTCCTTGGAAGGAAAGTTATGACCAATCTAGATAGCATATTCAAAAGCAGAGACATTACTTTGCCAACAAAGGTCCGTTTAGTCAAGGCTATGGTTTTTTCAGTGGTCATGTATGGATGTGAGAGTTGGACTGGAAAGAAAGCTGAGTGCCAAAGAATTGATGCTTTTGGACTGTGGTGTTGGAGAAGACTCTTGAGAGTCCCTTGGGACTGCAAGGAAATCCAACCAGTCCATTCTGAAGGAGATCAGCCCTGAGATTTCTTTGGAAGGAATGATGCTAAAGCTGAAACTCCAGTACTTTGGCCACCTCATGTGAAGAGTTGACTCATTGGAAAAGACTCTGATGCTGGGAGGGATTGGGGGCAGGAGGAGAAGGGGACGACAGAGGATGAGATGGCTGGATGGCATCACCGACTTGATGGATGTGAGTCTGAGTGAACTCCGGGAGTTGGTGATGGACAGGGAGGCCTGGCGTGCTGCGATTCATGGGGTCGCAAAGGGTCAGATACAACTGAGCGACTGAACTGAACTGATGCTTAGTGAAATAAGTCATAGAAGGACAAATACTGAACAATATCACTTGTATGTGGAATTCAAAAAATAAAGCAAACCATTAAATATTACAAAAGGGAAACAGACTCACAAAAATAGAGAACAAACTAGTGGTTACTAGTTGGGGGAAGGAAGGAGGAGGGGCAAGATAGAGGTAGAGAATTAAGAGCTTCAAACTACTATGTATAAAACAAATAAAGTACAAGGGTGTCCTGCACAGCACAGGGAATATAACTGGAGTATAATTTATAAAAATATTGAAATACTATCTGAAACTTACATAATATTGTACATCAAATTTACCTCAATTAAAAAAATTTCAAAACAAAGGCAAAGTCCATGTGAAAACTTATACTTGGATGGTCATAATAGTTGTACTCATGACAGTCAAAAAGTGGGAACAACTCAAATATTCACTAACTGATGAGTGGATAAACAGGCAGGGGTACATCCATTACAGTGGAATATTATTTAGGCATCAAAAGAAATAGAGTACCGATACATACAACATGGGTGAAAAAATTCTGATAAGTGAAAGAAGCCGGAGATATAAGTCCACATATTTTATAATTTCATTTATATGCAATGATCAGAATGGGCACATATATAGAGAAAGAGAGTAGATTAGTGATTGCCAGAGGCTGAGGGTAGGGAGAAATGGGAAGAGAATGCTAGTTGGGACAGGTTTTTGGTGAGGGGTGAGGAAAACAGTGTCCTGGAATTAGACAGTGGTCAGCATTGCACAACCTTGTGAACGTTGTTAAAATAGTTTTACAGTGTAATGGTACACTTTCAAAAGGTGAATTATATATAGGTGAATCACATCCCCTATAGCATAGAATATATAGAATAGAGTTATATGGGGAATTGTATCCTCTATAGAATAAAATATTATATTCTATTAATTAAAAAATAGAATAAGAAAGTGAGTCTGTTTGAGGATGGGGTGGACTGTGAGAAATCAGGGACGGGAGCTGGAGGGGGAGAAACCAGATCCTGTGATACTGCTTGAATCCCCATATCCGGTTGTGCCAGAAGGCAGACTACCACGGAATGTTTCAGTTACATGAGCCGACAAATTCTCTGCTTCTTAGGTCAGGGTAGCTCAGGTTTTCTGTCACTTACCCCCCAGGGTGCCCAGGCTGGCACTCATGCCCTCTGACCTTCTGGGAGCTGGACCCCTTCAGCAGCGCTTTTCTTTTGGTTTCTTCTCTATTGACTCCGGCTTCATGCTTCTTTCACTTCGCAGCTTTCTCTCTCCCCCGTTTCCCTCAAGTTCCCTAAGAGTGACCCGCATCTGCTATTCTGTTTCCTTGAAGCCCTTTCCCCTCTTAGCCTGGGGCCCCTGCCCCACATTCCCCAGCTGCTCTACTGCCCCCCTGTGGCCGTTCTCCCGCACATCCTGCCCTCCATCGTCCTGGTCCTCCCCGCTTCCATCCAAGAGGGCTCTGTGCTCTCAGGGTGGCCCTCTGACCTCTGCTCCTGGCTTCCTGGTGGCCCCCAGCTGGTCTACTCACCCCTGGACACCTGCACCTCCCCTGACTCCGGGCAAGGCCTCCACTCTGCTCCTTCTCCCTGGGCAACTGCCTCCACACTCCAGCCTCACAGCTCGACTCCTCACAACTGGACCCGCTGTAACCCACCTCTCCCTGCTTCCTGCAGTTGACCAATCATGAGGCGCTAGTTCCCTCCGAGCAGTCCCAGCGTCCCTGCTCTCTCTGAACCGCCATCATTATGGCTCCCAGGTCAGTTGGCTCCCAGGGGTCTTTGCCTCTAGTGTTCTCTCCTCCAGTTACACCTTTTACTGCAATCATGTTTAAAGTACACATCTGGGTATGTCATTCTCTGCTCAAACCCACATGAGGTCAAGTCCAAGCCTTCGGCATGGCGCTGGGCCCTGGGCACTGGCCCCCATCTGCTTCTCAGATGTGTTTCTTGTCATCCCTGTTTATACTTAAGCTCCTCCTACCCAGAAGTGCCCTGGGTTGCAGTGGGGACCACACTAACCCCTGTCACTCTACACACAATGTCCTCCACCCCCTCATCCCCTTCCCGAAACAGTCTTGCTCTTTCTTTATGAGTGGACCAGGTGACATGTTCTTAGAGATGGGTTTTTTTTTTTTTTTTTTGGACACTGCATACCTACACCCTTACTCAGGCCAGGTCTCGGGCTCTTCCTAGTTTCCATAACTTATTGGGATTTATCTCTGTGAGGCTATTTGCAACATTGTTCAAATGGTTTTCACATTTATGCATCTGTGTGCTACTGGAAGGCAAGGGTATGTATACCCAGAGCCTCGCATAGTCTTGGCATCTACCAGATGCTCAGTCAGGGTTTAATGAAAGAACAGATTGAACTAGAATAGCTATTGCTCTGTGTTAGCCGCTACATGCCAGGCACCCCTCTAAGGACTCTTAATGTATGAATTCATTTAAATCCCACAACAACCTTATGTAGTGGGCACCACAGCTGCCCCCATTTTACAGATGAGGACACTGAGGCACAAATGAGGCTAAATAACTTGCCCAAAGTTGGTGCAGCTAGGTTCAAGCCCAACTTTAGGCACTGGCCCGTACCCACCACAGTGTGCCGTTTCTTCAGCCCAGCTGTCACCCATTCCTGACTTCCACCCCACATCCCCTATGCTGGGAATGCCAGTGCCCCATCACCTGCTCCACCTTACTCAGGACCCAGCCAAGACCCTAGCTTTGCACATGCTCAGCCCACCCTGAGCTCCCTGGCCTGACAATGAAATTGCCTTTTACATGTGCTGTTCATTGGAACAAAGCTCTGCATCCCCAGAGCTCATTCGGGGCCCAGAACAAGTTGCCTTGCAACCCCTCAAAGTGAATTGGTGACCTACAGGTCCACCTGACAGAGGCCATTAAGAAATTCCATCATCAATAGTCATGCCCCCACATACAATCTTTTTTTTGTGGGGAATGTGTTCGCTTACTCAAAAGGAAAAAGAGAACTATGTTTTAATGACTTTAATTTATTTGGTATGATTATAGTTCTTATTGTGCTGCTACTTCTTAGCTGTATCTTATTTGATCTCCCTGCTTCCCTGGACAGATTTCAGGACAGGTTGGCCCCAATTCACTGAAGAGACAACTGAACATCAGCCGTGCTGGGTAATGCTGAGGCCCTCCCCAGCTCACTGGGACCTGTTTGCTGGCTCTAAGTTTCCACTGGTTCCCAATGATTCTGACACTCTCTGGCCACAAGCTGACCCCAAGACAGCGTCATTCAGCCGGCAGGCGGCTGAGAAAGCCCTGCTTGTAGGCATCTCAGTGCAGCCCAGGGGCCTGTCCCTCGGGTTAGGACTTAAATGTATTTGCAGGGCACAACTTGGTTCACAAGTGTATGGATGCTTTTTAAAAGTATTTATTTATTTATTTTTGGCTCCATCGGGTCTTCGTTGCAGGACGCGGGATATTGGTTGCTGCACTCAGGATCTCTTATTGTGCCGCCCAGGCGTCTCTTGTGGCTCAAAGGCTTCTCTGCAGTTGGAGAGTTCACACTTACTTGCCCCAAGGCATGTGTGATTTTAGCTCCCTGACCGGGGATTGAACCCTTGTCCCCTGCATTGGAAGGCAGATTCTTAACCACTGGAACACCAGGGATGTCCCAATATGTATGTTTTTAAAAGAGAAAACTGCCTTGGTAATTACGAGCACAGTGGGAAGCCTCAGGGAAAGCGCTACTCAGATGTGACTGGATGTAGAGATGGAGTCTTAAAGAGGTGCTGAGATAGAGTGAGGCGGTTCTGGTGAGTCCTGATGTGACTGAGTGTAGAGATGGAATGTTTAAAGAGGTAGCTGAGATAGAGTGAGGCCATTCTAGTGGGTCCTGATCCGATAGGACCAGTGCCCTCACAAGGGAGGAAGAGATACTAGTGATGTGTTTACATGGGGGAAAGGCCATATGAGGACACAGCAGAAAGGTGGCCACCTGCAACCCACAGAGATTGGCCTCAGGAGCAATGAATCTTGCCAACACTCTGATGGTGGACTTTAGCCTCCAGAACTGTGAGAAAACAGATTTTTGCAGTTTACACCCCTTACCCCTGCCCCCAGTTTCTGGCATTTTGTTCTGGCGGCCCTAGCAAACCAATTATATTTGTTTAGTTGCTCAATTGTGTCCAACTCTTTGCGACTGCTTGGACTGTAGCCCGCCAGGCTTCTCTGTCCATGGAACTTCCCAGGCAAGAATACTGGAGTGGGTTGCCATTTCCCTCTCCAGGGGATCTTACTGCCCCAGGAATCAAAACCAGGTCTTCTGCATTGGCAGGCGGATTCTTTATCACTGAGACACCAGGGAAGCCCAGCTGTTTTGTTACAGTTGTCTGAATGTGCTTCTCTTCTTGGGATGAGGTGACTGGGTGGCAGAGAGGTCAGAGACCAACAACCTAGTGGTGGGAAGGACCCCAGCCTATGAATCAGTCTCACTGATTATCACTTGACTAGCTGTGTAACCATAAGCCAGTTACTTAATCTGTCTAAACCTCAGTTTCCTCCTTTATGAATAATATACACATACATTTTAAAGCTCTGCTGAATCCTGTGACCATATATTTACATTCAGCTTTTTAATAGTCCTAATTTTGTTGACACTGTTAAGCTTGCCCAAACACTGGCCATTGAGAAACAGGCTCCATAACTCATGCTGAAGTCACCCTTTGAGGGGCTGTGCACTGTCCCACATACTGATGAGGCAAGAGCTCTGGGCAATGTCCAGTCTGGGGTAACAAGCAGACTTGACTGAGCCTCAGTTTCCTCATCTGCGCGATGAGTATGTGAAGACATAGGACTGTTTCCTTCCCGCCCCCTAAATGCCATCAATTCCCGATGGGAGAGGGTCGAAGATTTCTGGCTCAGTGATGCTATGAGATATTCACGTTTCAGACTGAGAGGGTCTGCAGCCCCCCACCCATCTCCTTCTGTTGAAAAGCTTAAATACAAAAGCCCGTTTGGTTCCTTTGCAGGACCGGGGCTGGTGGCTCGACAAAGAGATTGCTCAAAGAGATCTAAAAGAGGCTGGAACTGCCGGCTCACAGGAGAGGTGGCAGGAGTTTTACAAGGACTTGAGCGAGTGCCTTTGAAACTTTCTGCTATTCAAGTCTGTTTAAAGCTTGCTTCTGAAGCCTGATAGCTTTCAACTCGGGTGTCTTAATTCTTCTCTCCTGCCCCGGGGGCTGAGCCCAGAAGAGCTTTGCAGGACAGCGGCACTTGTGAGTGAAGCCCCAGGACAGGTGGCGCTTGGGACAGGAGCCTGGGAACACGCGGGGGCGGGCCTTGGAGAAGGAGGAGGTTCAAGGATGGGGAGAGCTGGTAGGGGGAAGGGCAGGGAGGTAGACCCTCTGGGGCCCAGGTCCTGAACGAGGCCCTCTGGTTTCGAAGGCAGAACAGGAAAGGACACCTTTTGAGGCAGATATCATGAAAAGGGGGCTGAAGAGGGGGTGGAATTAGCCTCCCGTGGCTGTACAAATAACATGTCCTGCGCTCTGTGGCACCTTGTAAACCGTGAAGTGAGGGATAGTTACCCTGCCCCTTTGGAGAGGACTCGCAAACACGTGGCCAACAGGAATGCTGGCCAAGCACAGACGGGAAGGCCAGAGGCTGCTGCAGGTCAATTAAGGAGGAGACTTTCATTTCGGGGTACATGTGGCCCTGGGAGGCCTGTGGAGGGGCTTCATGGAGTCTGAGTCACATGCAAAAGCATGGTCATTTTGACAGAGATAAGGACTACAGCTTTCATTAGATCCTCAAATAAATCTGACCCTCAGAAGGTTCAGAAGCTCTAATTTGGGGTGAAATACAGTGAATGTTAAGCTAAAACCTGCTCGAATGCTTTTCAGTGGGAGGGCAGCCATGACGTTAAGGCAGGAGAAGGTGGGCTCTGGGAAACTGGGGTTTATCCATCACTCCTGGGGGAGAGTGCTCCACGGACCAGGGGCTGATGCTGGCTCTGGGCCAGAAATACCCTCAAGAGAAGGCAGGAAACACAAAACAGTCTTGGACCACCTGTTGGTGAGCCGGGGACTTGATACGTGTGGTCTCAGTCAATTCCTCACAGCTACCCTGGGCCGGGTGCCACAGCCTTACTTTAAAACCGAAGAAACTGAGGCTCAGAGAAGTTAGAGATTTGCCCAAAGTCACCCAGCTCGCAAACAAATCTTGCTGGAGTACCCACCCAGCCCTACTGGACCCCTCAGCCCTCTCTGAAGCCACTTGTGGGGGTGGCAATCGGCCGACCCAGCCAGCCAGTAGCCTTTTGGGGGCTCAGGGTGACATCTTTTGGGAGGGAATTCTCTGAGTCATGCCTGATCCTGGGGCTCTGGTCTAATCTAACTCCTATTATGCTCAATAAATGGCCTTTCTGAGTCATCAGTTGGTTTCATTTAAGAACAGTTTAGGAGAATTGGTTCCCAAATCCTTTTATTTCTGCGTGCCCATGGAGGATTGAGTTCTGGGGTCAGCTGGTCACTCTGGGCATCTCTTTGCTAAAACAGATGTAATTGGGGAGTGGGTCTGCACTTGTATTGGAAATAGTTCATATTAGACACTCAGAAGAGCAAATTTGCATTAAGAGCTGCAAAATCATCATTAACTAGACATTCTGGTTCCAGAAGTCAACAGCAAAAGCTCTGAAAAGAAGGGTTTTGTGGGGGGCTTAAGAGTGGGGAGGAACAGCAGAGAGGGGAGCAGGCTGTGTGATTTGACCCTTCCGAATTGCTACTTTTGTATCTCTAGAATACCCTCATTACTATGTATTTACTAATAACTGACACAATATGAAATATTTTTGATCCTTCACACTTTAACCCCTTTGTTCATCCAGCCATCCATCTGGCACCAAGGAGTCCATCCAGAAGAATGATGATGAAGGTGAGAGTGAACGCTTATACTGTGCTAACTACATGTGGCTTCCCAGGTGGTACAGGGTAAAGAATCTGCTTGTCGATCCAGGAGATGAGAGACTCAGGTTTGATCCCTGGGTCGGGAAGATCCTCTGGAGTAGGAAATGGCAGCCCACTTCAATACTCTTCCCTGGAAAATTCTATGGACAGAGGAGCCTGGAGGGCAGTCCATGGCATCTCAAAGAGGTGGACACGACTGAGGATTCACGCGTGCACTGCGCTGCGGGGCACTGTTTACGCACTCAGTCTTTATGACAGCACTTGGAAAGAGGTACGACTCAGTCAGTCAGTCAGTTCAGTCACTCAGTCGTGTCCGACTCTGCGACCCCATGAACTGCAGCACGCCATGCCTCCCTGTCCATCACCAACTCCTGGAGTTCACTCAGACTCCCGTCCATCGAGTCAGTGATGCCATCCAGCCATCTCATCCTCTGTCATCCCCTTTTCCTCCTGCCCCCAATCCCTCCCAGCGTCAGAGTCTTTTCCAATGAGTCAACTCTTCACATGAGGTGGCCAAAGTACTGGAGTTTCAGCTTTAGCATTATTCCTTCCAAAGAAATCCCAGGGCTGATCTCCTTCAGAATGGACTGGTTGGATCTCCTTGCAGTCCAAGGGACTCTCAAGAGTCTTCTCCAACACCACAGTTCAAAAGCATCAATTTTTCGGCTCAGCTTTCTTCACAGTCCAACTCTCACATCCATACATGACTACTGGAAAAACCATAGCCTACTAGTATCCCCATTTTACAGAAGAGGAAACTGAGGGCGGAGAGATTAAGTGATACACCTAGGATGCTCAAGTAGGCAGGAACGAGAGGAGGATGGGAACTGGTGGGCAGGTGTCTGACTTGGCATCTGGGGTGACAGAGTCACCTAAGGGCTGTGAATGGGGTACCTAGAGTCTACAGATAGAGTGACTACAGTTCTGTTTTTAAGCCTCTGAAGATTGTTAAACTGTTACATCTCTCCCACCTCTGACGGATTTCATGGATTAAAAGGCTAAGTGGTACTCATTAGAAGCAGGGAAGGGAGTAGAAGTTTTCTGGCACCAGAAACTAGCGGATGACACGTCTCCACCGTGATTGTGGTTCTATATTTTGCTAAAGCAAAGAGACCTGGTGTGGTTTTCCTCATCTGAAATTTGATTAAACTTTTGAAAGTGTTATTTTAATGTTTCAACCCATACTCTTGAAGAAAATAGTTTTGTATCTAAGTCTGAGTATGAAGGTAGAATTGTATACTAGTAAAAGTATACAACTTCAGGGCGGGAAAGGACCTGGGTGATGGGGACCCATGCCCTGTTTTCATGAGGACACATGGATAGGACTTGTTCAAAGTCAGACAGCAAGAATTTGATGTACATTAGAAATAACCTAGTCTTTTATGTAAGGCCACGTGTTAAATAAAAGAGAAGGGAAATCATTCTTTCTTAAGGTTGGGGTATATTATCAACCCAAGTGATACAAAAACCAACTCAAGTGAGCAAACAAAAATAGAGAATATATCCTTTGCTCATGTAAATGAGAAGTCCTGGACTCTGGTTTTAGACATGGGAGTCAAATGATATCATCAGGACTCAATCTGGCTCTCATCTTGCTTTCCTCTTTCTATGTTTACTTCATTTTCAGGCAGGTTCTTCTCATAAGCCACTAAAATGGTCCCAGCACCTCCATGATGGCTTACATCTTTATAGGCTTAGCATATAAGGAACCCCTTTCCCACTTCCCAACATCAACTGTTCCATCACATTCACTTAGATTGGCTGGGTTGGGGTCACCTACCCTCACTTATTACCACCAGCAGAGAGTGCAATGTTCTCTTTGGCTGGCATGCTTGCACTGACATTCGGGGTGGACTCAGACCCACTGCAAACCACACGGCCTCAGGGCCATGGGGTTAGCAGACCCAGAAGAAACGAATGCAAGGCGGGCAGAACAACAGATGTGCGCTACAAGTTTTCACGAGAGCAAATTAAGACGGTTTTCACTCTCACTTGGCTTTTGCCATGGAAGGAAATGTAGTGTTAACTGAGGCCATGAGAAGACTTAAGAACATCTTTTGGACTGAGAGAAAAGTAAAAAGCACACTCTCGTAGAGATCAGGGGCTGGAAGCTAGCCCCGGGCAGATGATGCGGCTGCTGGGAAGAGCTCTGGTGCGAAGTTGCTCAGAGCCCCTAGCAGTGTGCCCATGTCCCGGGAACATGAGCTCAGTGCTGCCTCGTGACTGTGGGCAGCTGACTGCATGTCCCCTCAGGGCCACTCCTATGTGGCTGTCTTTGCCCCCACTCTTCTTCCCAGAATAACTGGGGACCATGCTCTTCTTGGCTGCTTGGACATTCCAACTACAGAGAAATCTCTCCATTTTAGCCATTCTTCTCCCTTGGGGGTTGGGGCCCAAGTCTTCCCTTTCATCTCTTCCTATGACTCTCTGGTCAAATAATCCATGCAAGGAAGTGTCTTTACTGCTTAAGCACAGATTCCTTCATTAAGCCGTCATTTTCTTCCACTATCTCTTTCCACTTTTGCCTCATTATCTCAAGAGAGTCCCTCCCTTTTCATTTATCTCTAGCCATACCTCCTGCCTGCACAAAGATGCTTTACCTCTTCAAAGAATAGAAAAGTCCCTCTAATTCAATGAAATTCCTACAAAACAGGAAGTCCAGAGGCAGGGCTGCAGTGGCAGCCTGAAGTCCAGGCCTAGTGTCCCTGGGTTCTCTAGCCCTGGGCTCCTCTGTTGCTTCTCTCTGCTTCTCCGCAGCCTCGCTTATGCTGGCACAGTGGCTGCCAACAGCAACTGGGACACATGTGTGTTCATGTTCAGCAAGAGAGCTGGGAGGCTTTGCCCACAGGAAGGAAGAATGTCCCTTTGGTTCACCTGAGCCAGCTTAGGTCTCCCCTCCTTCCCTGGACCCGTGACAGTCACCAGAGGGGTACCAAGCGCTGACTGGATGCCTGCACACAAGAGACATGATTATCACGCTGGCTCCACTAATCAGAACCCTCTCTGCAGCTAGAGCTGGTCCAGGGGCTGGATCACTTCAGATTCTGGCCAAATGGACTTCGCTGTCCTCATACTTAAAGAAGGGACGCTGTTTGGATAATGCATCTGGCTGCTGTACACTGAGGGCTTACTCTATGCGAGGCTCTGGGTTCCCAAGTTTCCCTACTTCACCTCATCTAATTCCAATTGTAGCAGGCAGGTATCATCATCCATATTTTACTGATGAGAAAGCTGAGGCTGCAGGAGGCTAACTGCCTTGCTCGAGGTCAAGATACCGGGGCTCAAGCCTGGTCTGTCTGCGGCGCCTCTGTTCCTATGACTCACTCCTGCACGGGCTATAGACATGCACAAACAGGAAAGAGCACAGAAAGATGCGGGCCCAGGGTCTGTGTCCACCCCTGGGGTTGGCAGATGGGGCCGGTGCTACCACCACTGTTGTTGTTATAAAAAGCCAAGGTCCTGGACAACCCCCAACCTGACAGCCGGCCCTACAGAAGCTTGAGCTGGGCATGGTCTCCCTGAAAACTTGTTTATTGCCCATGTGGTTGTCTGAAGAAAGAGTTGTCTGTCCTCTCTCAATCTTTCAGGCCTCAGAAGGTAGGCTCGAATTACTGAGCACATCCACCTGTTGTCCTGGGCCGGGAGGGGCTGGAGAGCTCAGGTGACCCAGCACACGCCTGACCTGGGCTGGGGTCAACAGTGTCCTTGGCAGGCTGAGGGGCGGGCCAGCCGGGAGCCTTACAGTCAGGGGCGCCAGTGGGCTCCCATGGCCAGAGTCCGGATGAGGGGCAGTGGGGATGGCTCTGGGCCCTCAAGCTTCCCCTTATGTCCTCCTGGCCCCCACTACCCACCCAAGACAGAGCACAGGCTCCTCTCTGAGACGGCTCAACCCCAGCAGTGGTGAGGGCAGCTCCCAGCACCAGGAAAGGTCAGACCAATGCAAGGAACAGCAGCTACAAAAGCTGCCAATGCTGGTGAGGAC
Source organism: Bubalus kerabau (assembly GCF_029407905.1). Lineage (NCBI taxonomy): Eukaryota > Metazoa > Chordata > Mammalia > Artiodactyla > Bovidae > Bubalus > Bubalus kerabau. The sequence goes on along the minus strand of NC_073625.1, from coordinate 180,948,758 downwards.
TTCTTAGGTACCAGGATCCCTACTCAGGCTCCCTCTTCACTGCCTCTGGTGACTTCCCAACACACTGAGTGAGTGAAACACTGTCATGCACAGTATTTTAGGGTTGGAAAAAACCAAAGTGACTTGACAATCTGCACACAGCTGGCACAGCATGTCTTGCTTGCTACATCTAGCAGGAAGTTCATTTTCTCAGCCATGACACTGAAGTGCCTCCCCCAAAGTAAAGGATTGGGGCAAGTCTGTTTTATTTCACTTCCCTTCAGTAAATGATGGCACAACACCAATGTTGGGGAAAGTGTCAACCATGTGCAACCCACTGGATACTATTCTGGTGCTCTCATGATCAAGTCTCACAACGGTCCTGCAGACTACAGCTCAGAAAGGTCAGGAGACTCACCCCAGGTCACACAGCTCTCTGTACTTTCACAGAACCAACTTTGATCACCCAGGAGAAGTTCTCAAGGAGCGTGAGGACTCATTTTCTGACACCCTCCATCTTTGTCAAATTTCTCAAAAATTTGGCCTTTCTCAAAAGCTACTGACCCTTCTCACCACTTGCTGTGATTCTCTGAGGATGCTCTAACTTTGACTCAGCTGAGCCTGTGGCAGGCCCAGCAAAATGAGCCTGAAGGAATGGGCTTTGTCACCCAGGTACCTGGAGAGCTGGGAGCTGGCACTATCACTGAAGGAATTTCCCAGGGTTCCTTACACCAAAAACAAGTCCTGACTTCCTTGTGCTTGTTGGGCTTATTCCCATAGGCAATGTGGCTGCAACCGGGGTCAGGAATGGTGCACCATGGGAAGCATGCAATTCAGATAGGTGTTGTTGCAAGTGACAGAACCCCATGAACTCTAATAAGTTTTTTTTTTTAAACATTTTATTGAAAAGACTTGAAGGTAATATACAGATCCACAAAGAGAGCAGAATAATCAGGCCTCAAGAATGACAGGAATCCAGGATGTCTGGGACCTGCTGCAGGATGAGGGGCAGCTTTCTTGGTGTGCTGCCCAGGATGGGTCAGCCACAGCTATGGCTTGCCCTCATTTCTTGTGGCTCAAGTTTCAAATTCCAAACCCACAAATGCCTGTAATCAAAAAGGAAGACAACAGCAAGTGTTGGCAAGAATGTGAAGCAACTGGAACTCTCCTACATTGTTAGTGGGAATGTAAAAATGTGAAACAGTCACTTCAGAAAACAATTTGATACTTTCTCAAAAAGTTAAGCATAAATTTACCATATGACCCAGAAATTCCAGATGTACAAGCTGGATTTAGAAAAGGCAGAGGAACCAGAGATCAAATTGCCAACATCTGTTGGACATAGAAAAAGTACAGGAATTAAAAAAAAAATCTACTCTGCTTCATTGACTACACTAAAGCCTTTGACTGTGTGGATCATAACAGATTATGGAAAATTCCTAAAGAGATAGGAATTCCAGACCACTTTACCTGACTATTGAGAAACCTGTATGCAGGACAAAAAGCAACAATTAGAACTGGACATGATACAATGGACTGGTTTAAAATTGGGAAAGGAATACATCAAGACTATGTATTGTCATGCTGCTTATTTAATTTATATGCAGGGTACATCATGTGAACTGCCAGGCTGGAAGAAGCACAGGCTGGAATCAAGATTGTTGGGAGAAATATCAGCAACTTCAGATGTTCAGATGTGCAACCTCAGATGTGCACTCTAATAGCAGAAGTGAAGATGAACTAAAGAACCTCTTGATGAGGGTAAAAAAGAGTGAAAAAGATGGCTTAAAACTCAACATTCAAAAAACTAAGATCACGGCATCTGGTCCCATCACTTCATGGCAAATAGATGGGGGAAAAAGTGGAAACAGATTTTATTTTCTTGGGCTCCAAAATCATTGCAAATGGTGACTGCAGCCATGAAATTAAAAGAGGCTTGCTTCTGGAAAGAAAAGCTATGACAAACCTAGACAGCATATTAAAAAGCAGAGACATCACTTTGCCGACAAAGGTCTGTCTAGTCAAAGCTATGGTTTTTCCAGCAATCATGTATGGATGTGAGAGTTGGACCATAAAGAAAGCTGAGCTCCAAAAAACTGATGCTTTCAAATTGTGGTGCTGCAGAAGACTCTTGAGAGTAATTTGGAAAGCAAGAAGACCAAAGTCAATGCTCGAGAAATTAACCCCAAATATTCACTGGAAGGACCGATGCTGCAAGCTGAAGCTCCAGCTCCAATACTTTGGCCACCTGTTGTGAAGAGCTGACTCATTCGAAAAGACCCTCATGCTGTCAAAGACTGAGGGCAGGAGGAGAAGAGGGAAACAAAGGATGAGATGGTTGGATGGCATCACAGACTCAATGGACATGAGTTTGAGCAAACTCTGGGAGATAGAGGACAGGGAAGCCTGGTGTGCTGCAGTTCATGGGATTGCAAAGAGTCGGACATGACTTAGTGACTAAACAACAATGTATTCACTATTGAATTCACTAGAATGAAATAAAATTCACCATAGAAATGAACACATAAATCCATCCAAAGACTTGTACACAAGAGTTCCTAGTGACATTAATAGCCAAAAGGTGGAAACAACCAAATGGCCGTTGACTGGTGGATGGATAAACAAAATGCGACATATGCACACAATGGGATACAATTCAGCTCTAAAGGAGTAAAGTACTATTACATGCTGTGATGGATGAAACTCAAAAACATGTATTGTACGATTCCATATATATGAAATGTCCAGAAACAGCAAAAATATAGACAGAAAGTAGAGCAGTGGTTGTGTCGAGCATAGGAAGGGCCTGCAAATGGGCACAAGGTTACTTCTTGGGCTCAAGGAAAGGTTTCGAAATTGGATTGTGTTGATGGTAGCACAACTCGACTGAATTGTATACTTAAAATAACTGAATTTTGTGGTATGTAAACTATACCTCAGTGAAACTGTTAAAAGAAAAAGATTTGGATTTCCAGCAAAGAGTGCACCTCACTCACGTGCTGCCCCTTGGGTACCATACTCAACAGGCCCACCAAGAAGATGACAAGGAACTGGAGACACTCAGGCTGCTGCTCCACAGGCAGCTAAAGTGGAAAGAAGGCTACTGACAGGAACCTCAGACACACTGTTCTGCCTTCAGGGTGGCAGGTGGCTAAGACCATCATTTTGGCTTCCTCAAGTGTCAGTCATCGGGCACTGAACTCCACTCCTCTGCAGTTGAGGTCGGGCTTATGACACTCTGCCAGCATCCGGATCCTCTTGACAAAAGCTTTCTTCTGCCAGGGACTTAGCAACGGAGGCTGGGATTGGGTTCTGGCATGAAGAGGGGATGGCTTCCCTGGACAAGCAGTAAGCCAGGAGCTCACAGAGGTGTGGTTTTGCTCACAAAACCAAAATAGGTGTGGTTTTGATCAGGAATCGTGACTGGTGGGCAGGACACAGTTATTTTCAGCCATACATACACAAAAGTAAACTTGGACTGACCCCCCTGGCCCATCTATTCAATCTCCTGTTGGTCTCTCTCTCTCTCTCTCTGTCTCCCTCAGCCCCCTTTATACCTCACAAACCAGATAATGAGGAAACCCAAACTAGAATGGCTATAAGCCAGAAAAAGTAGACAGAGGAGAGGGCACAGAGGGCAGGACAAGAATGGAAATGATTGCTAGAAGGTGACTGAGTTACATCAGTGGTGGAGTCCAGGAGCAAAGCTCGGAAAACCCTGTGGTTTGTGAATAATGTGAAGAACCGTATTACTTTCTTATGAACACTAATTAATAGTTCTATGTAACTCACTAATGAGGATACCAGTGAGATGCTACAACAAGTTCAAATGGGAATCCAAAGAACAGACATAATTACATTTTAGGAATATAACAACGAATGACTAAGTGTAGCCTAAACTGTCAGCCACAGTCAGGGAGGAAGCCAGTGGCATAACAGGAGTTTTTTGCATTTATAGGCAGCAATTATTTCAAGTTGCTATTAGTTATTTACAGCTTATAAAATTGTAAAATTGCTCAGTGAATGTCTAGAATCAGGCAGGACAAGTGTGCTTTCAACAATGTACAGTTTGCCCTTGAAGTACAAAATTTACTGTGGAACACTTTGTCCCCCTCTTTGCTTGGGTAACCAATATTAATCCTTTAAGATTCGTCTCAGGTATGAAAGGGCCGTATTTTGAAAATTTCCAATGCATTATGGAAAATTTTATGAAGTATGGTAAAAATAAATTGCTAGGAAAAAAAAAATGAAAGTGAGAAGACATGAAAAATACAAGCCCAGCTTTTCTTATTATTAGTTTCAACAGACATAAAGTTACTCTGTTAAATTGCTATGGAAGTTTCTAGAAGCTTCTCTTGATTTCTGTACTGAGTTCAACAGTGACTAGTAGGGAATATTTCTCAGTCTGGCCTTATTCCTGGAGCACATTCTGAGCGGCACCGCTCTGGGATGGTTATTCACACCCACAGCTGCTTTCTGACACTGGGCCACGAGGTCCAGCCTCCATCCTGTTCCCATGATTTAATTCCCAGGAGACTCTCCACACTTATTGGTCTAGTCTAGGACAGCACATCTCCAACTCTTCCTAGACTAGACCAATAAGTGTGGAGAGTCTCCTGGGAATTAAATAATGGGAACAGGATGCAGGCTGGACCTCGTGGCCTGGCGTCAGAAGGCAGCTGTGGGTGTGAAGAAATGTCCCAGAGCAGAGTCACTCAGAATTTCCTTTCTCTAACAGAATAGAAGACAGCTGGATCCTCATCTCTGCTTTTGTACCCAATCGGATGCAGTGTCACACGTATAACCTCTGGGAAACTCCTCTGTATACCTGTCAGAGAAAAGAGTGAAACAGGCAAACAATACTTTAGTCTACTGGAAAAATAGCCTGAACTCACAGATCCCCTAGAAGGTCTTGGGGGTCTCCGGGTGTCCTTGAACAATACCTTAAGAAGCACTGGCCTGGGATCTCTAGTCGAACAACACCTGGCTCACACACAAACACTTGTGCACATTTAAGTTGACCAACTGCCCCTGTTTGCCTGGGACTGTCCTGATTTTAACACTGAAAGTCCCATGTGCTGGACAAATTGTGGCTATCGCCATTCTAACACACACGGATACACATTTGGACACTGGCTCTGGGCTCTGGTTGTGGGCTGTGCTCCTCTCCTGTCTCCTCTCCTGTCTCCTCTCCCTCTCTCTTCCTCCTCTTTGTAATCCATTTCCCAGACTTTTCAATGAACTGACTGAGACAATGAGAGATACAGAGCTGTGTGGCAGAAACTACCAGATGCCCACTCCATGGCCTTTCTCCCCGTCCCTCCTTATTATCAGAAATCCCATTTTGTTGGTATAGCAATGTGCCCAGGAAAGAAATCCCAGCCTGCCTTGCAGATGGACTGGTTACATGATACAGTTCTGGCCTATGAGATATTCAATAAAATTGTCAGGTGGAGCTTCTAGAAAAAAGTCATTTAAAACAGAGTAGCTTCATAGCACATATGTCTTGCCCTTGCCCCTTTTCATCTCCCTGCCTGGAACTCAGCTGGTATGGCTTGAGCTCTAGACTCAGCTTGCAGATACGAGGACCAGGAGGTTGTAAGGCTGAGACCAGGAGACTGGGTCCCTAACTGGCTTCATGGAACTGCTGTAAAAGGCTGGGGTTCATTATTCCCAGAGTCCTGCTGTAAGCAAGACTAACTAACTAACAACTAAAACCCCAAATGTGTTTAAGTCACTGTTTCCCAGATTTCTGTTGCCAAATACAATTCTTAAAGAGTGCAAGGGGTTGTTTTCTTTACTGGTTAGACAGATTCTTTACATAAAATCGCAGGAAGCAGGAAAAATGGGCTAATTTACTGCTGGTTTACAGCTGCACTTGGGACTCAGACATTCCCAGGAGGCGACAGTCTCCGCGGAAAAAAGGTCCTTCATCTCTGAGCTAGATTCATTGGCTGTGGATCTCTGCCCACTGTCACCGGACTCCCAGAACCTTCACCACTAAAGACTTGAGGGACACTGAGCCAGTGGAGCGGGTCGCAGGGAGAGGGCTCCCGTCCCGAGGCTGTCTGCAGGTGCCATCACCTCACCTGCACAGATGCCAGCCTGGTTCCCAGGGGCTGATGCTGAGTTCAGAGTCCTTGTGCTCCTGGAAGTGGGTCAGAAATATCGCCCCCCTTCCCCCACTGATGGCCACTGGCTGCCGCACCCTGGAGGCAGGAGCTCAGGCTCAGGGCCCTGGGAGGAAGGCAAGGGCATCCTGTAGGAATGTTGGCAGCTGCCCCGCGGACACGTGGGGAGCGCTCGTCTCCCAGGCCCGGATGCTAACCTTCTCCATCTGTCCACTGGCTTCTGGCCCCCACCCTGAAGCCAATCCTCCATTCCTGAACATGGCCGTCATGTGCTAGGAAGGGCAGGGGATTCTCGATGTTTCCCCCATGTGGCTGGGGTTGGGGTGGGCTCCACGCAGATGGAAGGGCGGTGCAGTCACCGTGCACCCTGTTGCATCCTCCCAACCGCCCTCCTGGTGCATTGGCAGGCCTGTGAGAGCTGCGAGGTTGGTGCCCACCCCTCCAGGCCTCAGACCAGCTTCCTCCTCGGCTGGCAGACCACCCTGCTCCTTTGTTTCCATCCTGCTCAGCTGACACGGTTGCTGTGCAGATCCTCCCCCAAGTTAAAGAAAGCAGCACCCAGTCTCTGAGCAGAAGCTGTCTCCCTGCTCCCCTTGTTTCTTCTTTCCTTCCATCATCAACAAACATTTCCTGGGCGCCTCTTTATGTCTGGACATGTGCTCAGTGTGAGGGATGCCGAGATGTGTGGCTGCCCCCAGGGGTCCCAGCTATCAGAGGATAGACCCACAAGCCCAGTGTGACGTGCCTGCTGCCTTCACGGCACTATTTCTCATGGAGTCTTCCTCAAGAACTCCTTGAGTGTGGTTTCAGTCTGCTCTTCTTTTGTGTTTCCAAGCCCTGTCTGTTTGTTTCGCTGGAGGTCCCCTGGGTTTTGGTACCCTGCAGTCTAGACAATGAACAATTTTTTTTCCTGATTGCTATGTATGACAATTCATACTTCTCCGAGATGGTTTATTTTAGGCCGAGAAGCAAGGATGTGCTGTGTGTGTGCACACGTGTGTGTGTATGTGTGTGTGTGCGCATGTGTGCATGTGTCCCATCACACTGCGGTGTGAAAGAAGGCTGGCCCAGAGCTTGGGCTTGTGGGACAATGGTGTGAGGAGGGACAGTGGCACAGGTTCTTGCAGAGCCAGTTAGCGGAGCTCCTGCCCAGACAGCACAGGGCTCTGTGGTCCCAGGACGCTCCAGGGACAGCAGGCCAGGCATTGCCTGAGCTGTGGGGGTGGGAGAGGCTGGGCGTTCTGTGCTCCAGGTGTCCCTGCAAAGTCAAGAGCCACTAATGGAAATAACCACCGGGGCATGATTTTTCAAGCCCTGATTCCAATAACAGACCTGTCATCCAAGAAGAATATTGGAGGGGAAATTCCATTTCTTTGTAAACCAAACGTTCCCCCACAGAAGCCAAAGGCTTGTGGAAACAGTTCTGATTGGAAAGAGTTGAGCATACATTGTTCTGGCTTCTCGAGCTAGAGGATGCAACACTCATTGTTTACCGAGTGATGAGTTTATAGCACAGAGAGATCCTGTCCACACATGGCAATGACCTTTCTTGCTTCCATGGACAAGACACTCAGCTCACAGGAGGAGGCTGGGATCCATCTGGTTCGTGTGAACAGACAGATGTGAGTCCTGGCAGGTGACGAAGCTGGGCATGACTTACTACAGGGCAGAGGAGTCCCACAGGGCAAGAAGGGGCTCCAGACCCCTCCCAGAGAACAGGGCAGAGGCCGATGATCCATACGCCCTTCTACTGCTGCAGCCAGTCCACACATTGGAAACACTGAAGTACAGAGAAAACGAGAGGGTGGCAGACCCGCTGGGCTGAGCACTCAACACAGGGTCAGTCAGCGCAGCTCTTGATCTTCCTGGTCAGCTACGTGTGCCTGTGACCACTGGCCCCTGGCAGTTTCTCTTCTAAGCACTTCTAAGTGATAAACTCAGTGAATCTTCACGACCACGAGGGGATGAAGTCCTAGTACTATATTTGTTTTATATTGGTAGAAGCTGAGGCTTAGAGCAGTTAGGTAACTCGCCCAAGGTCACACAGCTAGCAAATGCCACTGGGATTTTTGCCATCTCACTGCACTCCTCCCTGGCCCTCCTGCCTTTGCTCTCTGCCTTGTTCATATAGTAAGATGGTGACCAGCCAACTCTTCTGTGGCCTACCCTAGCATACCTTTCCCCAAAGTGGATGCTTCTATGCTCTAATGAGGCCGCATCTCATAGGAGAAGAAATGTTCAGGACCCCCACCACCTATGGAGGCTCAGCAGGCTTGCTTGGAGGTCTGGCCAGTGGGCTTGGGGCCAGAATTCAGACTTGGGTGGGTGGGCTGTTTTATTTAAGGGACCCAAAGCAAGAAGTAGCATGGGGGTGTGAGTCCCTCTGGGTAAAAATGCTTATCCTGATCACCGCTTTGTTCACCGTGTCTAGCACCATTCCTGGTCTTAGGAGCTTCAGAAACAATTGTTAAGAGAATGATCCAAGAACAGCTATCTGGCAAAGCTTGGAAAGCAGGCTGCTGCATCCTAGAATGTCAGGTTCTCGGGGCTCTGGGGGGAGACCAGCTGCACATGCTACTGTGTTGAAGCTGGGGCTTGGACCCAGCCAGGTGCCACAGCATGAGTTCTAATTCTGAATAACTATTTTTTTTTTAAACAGTTTTGTGTCATTTTGAAGTTGTGTGTCTACCACATAACTTTAGAGCTTCATTGTGCTTCCTTTTAAGATGCAAGGATTTAATGAAAAATTGCTGATTTTGAAAATAGGAAGTAGACAATAGAGAGGAGGCACATGGATGTGGCAATGGTGAGGATGGCATGTCAATGACAGACACTGGGAGTTCATGGGTGAGGAAGCAAGGGGCAGGGTTTTGAATCTGAAGACCTCGACTAGGGTCCCAGGACCTGGCTCTGTGCCAACTGTAAACACAGAACCAGGCAAGTACCCCAACTCTGGGAACCTGTTTCCCCATTTATAAAGGGCATATAACGAGACCCCAGGCTGGTTAGAGGATGGTTCTGAGATCAGATGAGATAATGCACGAGTTACAAAGCACTAAGTAAATTGTGAAGTGCTAGCAAATCTAAATGAAAGGACCTACTGGGGCTTCCCTGGTGGCTCAGACGGTAAAAAATCTGCCTGCAATGCAGGGAACCCGGGTTTGATCCCTAGGTTGGGAAGCCGCTGGAGAAGGGAATGGCAACCCATTCCAGTATTCTTGCCTGGAGAATTCCATGGACAGAGAAGCCTGGTGGGCTATAATTCATGGGGTCACAAAAAGTCGGCATGACTGAGTGACCAACACACACATAGCAAATCTAAGGGGTGATTCTAAGGAATAGTGTAGAGATCCAGCAAGGATGGGAATCCTACTCTGGCCCCTGCTACCACCATACCAACCTCAGACTTGCAACAGAACTTAGATTTTGTTGAGATATCAGATGGTTAAAAAAGCATGGCCGAAGCCCAGTCCTTAGAAGGCAGCCCTAGGGCCATGACCAGCGTCACTGCCCAGCTTGTGACGTCCTGGGAAGAGGGAAGCTGCAGGCTTCGGGGTGGCTGGGGAGTGGGAGGGAGCAGAATGAGCAGTGAGGCAGCGACACAGGCGGGGAGGAGCGTGGGCATCTGAAGTCCCAGGAAGTCCCGTGAGGGGCCGACCTGAGGCAGGTTAGAGGACAGAAAGCACGCTGTTTCCCACCCTGCCTGCACCAGTCCCTCCAGCCACGTGCCTGCAAATTCACTTCCCTTCATGTTTTCCTTGCCTATGTTCAATCCTTCGCGAAGTCTCTGCTTGATTCATGTCATGCCAACATGTCCCGCTCTCCCCTCTTCTGTTCCTGCCACACTGGCCCCGGGCGTCATCATCTCTCCCCTGGACCACTTTTTGGGTTTCCCTGCTTCCATGCTTTCCATCCTCGAATCTGTTCTTCACACAGCAGCCAGAAATTCAATTTTTAGTTTTTATAAAAGTAACACAGAGACATAGTTTAAAAAAGACAAATCCACCTAGAAAGCTTATAATGAGAAACAGCAGGCTCCTGTCCCTCCTCAGTCACAATTCACACTTCCCAGAGGTGACCACTTTCAACTCTTTTGGCAGTTTCCACCATCCTTAGGCTGCTGGATTTTGAGTTCTAACTTTTACTTATTTGCTATTGAATTCCAAACACGGACCAAGACTTCTCTCTCTCATCCCCTGCCTCACTCCCACCACACAAACACTTCCTGATAACATCTTTCGAATTTCGTTCTAGCACAAGTTGGAGTAAATCAGCAGCGCATGTGCAGTTGCAGTTCACGTAGAGGGAAGAGGTGCGGGAGTCTCACTGTCTCCCACTCTTCTGTATCCAACCCACCTGCCCTCAAGCCTTCAAAGCAGCCTCCCTTCTTGCAGCAGAAACCAGCTTGCCTCCTGGCTCTCTCCCTTAGGACCAGCACCCTTTACCCTCAGCTGGCCTGTCAACGTGGTCGCCCTTGTCCATCGGCTTTCCACATTATGCTCTGCTGGTATGTCTTGTCTGAAGTCATCTCCCTCTTGTTCCTTTTATCTTTATTGGTTAATTCTGCTTTTACATCTTTTTTATTATTTTGTTGGGGTTTGAGGAGGATACATGTGTTCAATCTGCCATGTCCAATTGAAGCCAAAGTAGCACATTTGTGCTCAACTTTCAGTGCTCAATTTTGTTCTTTTAATAAAACTTCCAGGTAGCTCAGTGGATAGAGAATCTGCCTGCATGCAGGAGACACAAGAGGGTCAGGTTTGATCCCTGGATCGAGAAGATCCTCTGGAGGAGGGCATGGCAACCCACTCCAGTATTCTTGCCTGGAGAATCCTGTGGGCAGGGGAGTCTGGCAGGCTATAGTCCATAGGGCCGCAAAGAGTTGGACACCACTGAATGACTGAGCACACAGCACATTTCTTTCTTGGATGACTGAGTGAAATAATATGGATATAAAAATTGTCGTGATCTGTGCTAATTGAGGGCCAAGTATAAAATTTTAAAAATGATCAATACATCCAACAATATTTAATCAAAATGTTGAGCACTGACTACTAGACACTGCTTTAGGAGTTTGGCATAAAGAGAAAAACACAAACATGAGGCTTGCCGTCAGGAAATTCATCCATGTAGGGGAGAGGTCAGATGGTAAACAGCTACCATAATAAATGTGTAAATTATAGAATGTTTTAGAAAGTGAGGAGACCAACAAAAATGCAAAGTAAAGCTGGGAAAAGAGGATCCAGTGGGCCAGGGGTGGGGGGCAGGTTTCTTTACTTAATGGTGTAGGCATGCAGGGCTTCCCAAGGAGGTGGGGCTTGGAGCAGGGACCCCCCCCGGAGGAGAGAGAGTAAGTGTGCTGGTGGTCGCGATGCCACTGTCCCAAGGAGGAAGGGAGTCAGGGGCAGTGGGAGGTGGTGAGAGCAGAAATGTGCTGAGGGGCAGAAGCTGTGGAGGACTTACAAGCACTTGCAAGAACTTTGGATTTTACCCTGAGGAAGATGGAGGCTCAGAGCGAGATGTGATCTGATGTAATTGGATGTTTAAGAGGCTCACCCTGTGTAACAAATAGATTGCAGGGCAAGAGGAGAAATTGACAGTTTCAACCCCCAAGCTGTCAGATGACAAGACTTAGATGAGGGTGGAGGCAGAGAGGTGCTAAAGGGTGCTGGACATACAGCAAAGCTAAAACCTGTAGAATTTTCTTCAGGTTTCAAGTAGAGTGTGAGTGAAATGGAAGTGTCAAGAATGACTCCAAGAGTTTTGGCCTGAGCCTTTTCCAAAGGCTGAGGAGTAGAGGAATTTAAGGGATAAGACTCAAGAGTGGCCAGTGAAATCAAGCCCAAGCATAGCGGGAAACACACAGAGGGCTCCTCTTTGCAGTTTAAACCCCAGTGATTTTCATTGCACATAAAATAAAGCTCTGTGTCAGAATGATTAAGGACTTACATAACTGGCTTCCTCCAGCCTTCACTGCCCTACTGTTCATCCCGCTCCTTGGCACCTGCTGCTCTCTAGCTGTACAGGCCTTTGGGATATTTGCCTGAGCTATCCCCTCTGGCTGATAGACTCTTAACCCCGCTTTCCACAGGGTTGGCTCCTTCTTATCATTCATATCTTAGTTTAAATGTCACCAACTCAGAGAAGCCTTCCTTGACCACCCAAATTACCACTTCATATTACATCGTCCTGTTTTAATTTCCTGCTTTAATTTCCACTCATTGAACTGCCTTTGATGTATTAGAAGTTTATAGTTCTGTGAGCAGCAGCCTTGCCTGTCTTGTTTAACCGTGTTCCCAGGCCTAGACCTGTACCTGGCATACAGTAGAGGCTTCTTGTTACTGAATGAATGAGCATCACACAGAGCTTTCCCCCTGGAGGGGAATTTCCCTGCCCACCCCCCCACTCTTACCCCAAGCTCACTTTTTGGTTTTCATGTAAAGTGGTTTTCTGCCAAGGTCTGGATTGGTTGCATGTCACAATTTCTGATCAGCTAGAATCTTCTAGTTTCCCAGGAGGGTTGTTGATGGCTGCAGAATCTCTGATCATCTTCTGGGAACCAGTCAGAGAGGAGAACAGTTGGCAGGCTGGATTGGAGCCTGAAGTCTTTCCCTCCCTTGTCCAAGGAAGAGTCAGGAATCTGGGAGCTCTTAAGGTTTTCTTCCTTCTCTTTTCCTCCAGTCTCAGTTAAAATAGATATACCATTACTAAAGGGAAATGAAAAGATGTGGTTTGACCCTGTGATGTTGAATTCCTCTGATTTTACTTAAATTCAGGTAAAATTCATAGAAGGGGAGAGAAATGTGAAAAAGATCCCTTTTTCCTTAAGGGAATGGAGAAGGATGCTTTGGGTGCTGTGCGTGCCTCACCCTGACGGCTTTTAGATGACTTCAAAGAGGAAATCTCTACTCTTCTCCTCAAGGTATGTTGCTTTTAATTTTTGTTTCCAGCATCCTGTACTCTGCAGCCCCAGTGATATTTTTCTCAGATAGATCTTTCTGTGCTTTACTTTGGATATTTTCTAGTGACTTGCCTTTGGGTTCACTAATCCTTTCTTTAGCTGTGTATACTTTTCTTTAACATATTAACTATTAGAAAATTTTTTTTAATTGGAAAATTGCTTTACAATGTTGTGTTGGTTTCTGCTGTACAACAACTTCAGTCAGCTGTAATTATACATATATCTGCTCTCTCTTGAGCCTCCTTCCCCTCCCCCATCCCACCCCGTAGGTCATAACAGAGCGCCAAGCTGGGCTCTCTGTGTTATATAGCAACTTTGCACTATTTTACACACAATAGTGTGTATCTGTTGATGCTACTTTCTCCACTCATCCCACTCTCTCCTTCCCTCACTGTGTCCACAAGTTCGTTCTCTATATCTGTATCTCCATTCCTTCTCTGCAAACAGGTTCATCAAGATCATTTTTCTAGATTCCATATATATGCATTAATACACCATATTTGTGTTTCTCTTTCTGACCTAACAGCCTCTAGGTTGATCTGCATCAATAGAACTGATGCGAGTTTGTTCTTTTTTATGGTGGAGTAATAGTCCATTAGAAAAGGCAGAGGAACCAGAGATCAAATTGCCAACATCTGTTGGATCATCGAAAAGGCAAGAGAGTTCCAGAAAAACATCCACTTCTGACTGTGTGGATCACCACAAACTGTGGAAAATTCTTCAAGAGATGGGAATACCAGACCACCTTACCTGCCTCCTGAGAAATCTGTATGCAGATCAAGAAGCAACAGTTAGAACTGGACATGGAACAACAGACTGGTTCCAAATCAGGAAAGGAGTATGTCAAGGCTGTATATTGTCACCCTGCTTATTTAACTTATATGTAGAGTCATCATGCAAAATGCTGGGCTGGATGAGGAACAAGCTAGAATCAAGATAGCCAGGAGAAATATCAATAACCTCAGATATGCAGACGACACCACCCTTATGGCAGAATGTGAAGAAGAACTAAAGAGCCTCTTGATGAAAGTGAAAGAGGTTATTGTTACCATCTTTCTACGAGACAGGAAAAGAGACACTGATGTATAGAACAGTCTTATGGACTCTGTTGGAGAGGGAGAGGGTGGGAAGATTTGGGAGAATGGCATTGAAACATGTAAAATATCATGTATGAAACGAGTCACCAGTCCAGGTTCGATGCACGGTACTGGATGCCTGGGGCTGGTGCACTGGGACGACCCAGAGGGATGGAATGGGGAGGGAGGAGGGAGGAGGGTTTAGGATGGGGAACACATGTATACCTGTGGCAGATTCATTTTGATATTTGGCAAAACTAATACAATTATGTAAAGTTTAAAAATAAAATAAAATTAAAAAAAAAAAAGAAAGTGAAAGAGGACAGTGAAAAACTTGGCTTAAGACTCAGCATTCAGAAAACTAAGATCATGGCATCCAGTCCTATCACTTCATGGCAAATAGATGGGGAAATGGTGGAAACAGTGCGAGTCTTTTATTTTGGGGTGGGGTCCAAAAATCACTGTAGATGGTGACTGTAGCCATGAAATTAAAAGACGCATGCTCCTTGGAAGAAAAGCTATGACCAACCTAGACAGCATAGTAAAAACCAGAGACATTACTTTGCCAACAAAGGCATTACTTTGTTGTCTAGTCAAAGCTATGGTTTTTCCAGTAGTTATGTATGGATGTGAGAGTGGACTATAAAGAAAGCTGAACACTGAAAAATTGATGCTTTTGAACTGTGGTGTTGGAGAAGACTCTGGAGAGTCCCTTGGACTGCAAAGAGATCCAACCAGTCAATCCTAAAGGAAATCAGCCCTGAATATTCATTGGAAGGACTGATGCTGAAGCTGAAGCTCCAATACTTTGGCCACCTGATGCAAAGACCTGACTCACTGGAAAAGACCCTGATGCTGGGAAAGATTGAAGATGGGAGGAGAAGGGGGTGACAGAGGATGAGATGGTTGGATGGAATCACTTACTCAATGGACATGAGTTTGAGTGAGCTCCAGGAGTTGGTGATGGACATGAAAGCCTGGCATGCTGCAGTCCATGGGGTCACAAAGAGTCCGACATGACTGAGTGACTGAACTGAACTGAACTGAATATTCCATTGTATATATGTACCATAGCTTCTTTATCTAATCATCCATAAATGAATATCCAGATTGCTTCCATGTCCTTTGCTCTTGTAAATAGTGCTGCAATGAACATTGGGGTACATGAACACAGCTATTTTAAAGTCTTCTAACAGTTCAACATTCAGAAAACTAAGATCATGGCATCTGGTCCCATCACTTCATGGCAAATAGATGGGGAAACAGTGGAAACAGTGTCAGACTTTATTTTTGGGGGCTCCAAAATCACTGCAGATGGTGATTGCAGCCATGAAATTAAAAGATGCTAAGGCAATGGCAACCCACTCCAGTATTCTTGCCTGGAGAATCCCATGGATGGAGGAGCATGGTAGGCTGCAGTCCATGGGATAGGAAGAGTCGGACAAGAATGAGTGACTTCACTTTCACTTTTCACTTTCATGCATTGGAGAAGGAAATGGCAACCCACTCCAGTGTTCTTGCCTAGAGAATCCCAGGGACAGAGGAGCCTGTTGGGTACAGTGTATGGGGTCACACAGAGTCGGACACGACTGACGTGACTTAGCAGCAGCAGCAACTCCTTGGAAGGAAAGTTATGACCAACCTAGATAGCATATTTAAAAGCAGAGACATTACTTTGCCAACAAAGGTCCGTCTAGTCAAGGCTATGGTTTTTCCTGTGGTCATGTATGGATGTGAGAGTTGGACTGGGAATAAAACTGAGCACTGAAGAATTGATGCTTTTGAACTATGGTGTTGGAGAAGACTCTTGAGAGTCCCTTGGACTGCAAGGAGATCCAACCAGTCCATTCTAAAGGAGATCAGTCCTGGGTGTTCATTGGAAGGATTGATGCTAAAGCTGAAACTCCAATACTTTGGCCACTTCATGCGAAGAGTTGACTCATTGGAAAAGACTCTGATGCTGGGAGGGATTGGGGGCAGGAGGAGAAGGGGACGACAGAGGATGAGATGGCTGGATGGCATCACCGACTCGACAGACATGAGTTTGAGTGAACTCTGGGAGTTGATGATGTACAGGGAGGCCTGGTGTGCTGCGATTCATGGGGTTGCAAAGAGTTGGACACGGCTGAGTGACTGAACTGAACTGAACATCTCTATTATTCATTTTTCTTATCAATCATGTTTTCTTGTCTTTTTGCATATCTAGTAATTTTTCATTACATGTTGGTCATTGTGTAACAGAATTCAGAGGCTTTGGGTGATATCTTCAGCTATCAAGGATTCCTTCTTTCCTGTTAGGTAAACCATCATTGCAACCCAGCCGAAGATTGAGCTGGGTTAGAAATTGGTTGCAGTTTTAACAAGACTTAAAACTGTTTCATTCCCTGAGTGAAATCTTTCTGAAGCTTTGATTAAGAGCTGGAGTATGTATTGGAGTATGTATCACAGGACTAGCAAACCACAGATCCAAGGCCAAGTCTTGCCTATTGTTTGTTTTTGTAGGATTCACAAGTTAAGAATGGTTTTCGTAAATGTAATTTTGAAATCTATTTGAAGATGAATTGCTGTTAAGTGAAGTGTTATCTTGTCCAAACTCCAGGAGATAGTGGAGGACAGAGGAGCCTGGTATGCTGCAGTTCCTGGGTTGCAGAGAGTTGGACGTGACATAGCAACTGAACCACAATAACACAGCAACAATATCTTGTCCAAAAGAGTTCTGTTTTTCCCAAAAGTAGGCTTGTATTACCAAAAAAGTCGTATTTATTATTATTACACTTTGAATGTGGTAAAAAAAAATTGTGAAAACCTATTTTCTCTTTTCTTATTCAAGTACCTTTATAATATCCTCAGTTTGACTTGTGGCTTTCAAGGCAAGTATGTAAATATTTAATAAAAGACTAAAATTATTTATAAAGTTATTTATAATATTTATATTATAAATTATTTATAAATTATAAATTATATTATAAATTATTTATAAAGTTATTTATAATAAATAGTAAATAAAGTTCAGTTCAGTCCCTCAGTCATGTTTGACTCTTTGCAACCGCATGGATTGCAACACACCAGGCCTCCCTGTCCATCACCAACTCCTGGAGTTTACTCAAACTCATGTCCTTTGAGTAGGTGATGCCATCCAACCATCTCATCCTCTGTCATCCCCTTTACCTCCCATCTTCAATCTTTTCCAGCGTCAGGGTCTTTTCAAATGAGTCAGTTCTTTGCATCAGGTGGCCAAAGTATTGGAGCTTTGGATTCAGCATCAGTCCTTCCAATGAATAGTCAGGGCTGATTTCCTTTAGGATTGACTGGTTGGGTCTCTTTGCAGTCCAAGGGACTCTCCAGAGTCTTCTCCAACACCACAGTTCAAAAGCCTCAATTCTTCGGTGCTCAGCTTTCTCTATGTCCAACTTTCACATCCATACATGACTACTGGAAAAACCACAGCTTTGACTAGACAGACCTTTTTTGGCAAAGTAATTTCTCTGCTTTTTACTATGCTGTCTAGGTTGGTCATAGCTTTTCATCCAAGGAGCAAGCGTCTTTTAATTTCATGGCTGCAGTCACCATCTGCAGTGGTTTTGGAGCCCAGAAAAACAAAGTCTGTCACTGTTTCCACCATTTCCCCATCTATTTGCCATGAAGTGATGGGACCAGATGCCATGATCTTAGTTTTCTGACTGTTGAGTTTTAAACCAACTTTTTCACTCTCCTCTTTCACTTTCATCAGTGGCTCTTTAGTTCTTCACTTTCTGCCATAAGGGTGGTGTTGTCTGCATATCTGAGGTTATTGATATTTCTCCCAGCAATCTTGATTCCAGCTTGTGCTTCATCCAGCCCAGTGTTTCTCATGATGTACTCTGCATATAAGTTAAATAAGCAGGGTGACAATATACAGCCTTGACTGACTCCTTTCCCGATTTGGAATCAGTCTGTTGTTCCATGTCCAGTTCTAACTGTTGCTTCTTGACCTGCATAAAGATTTCTCAGGAGGCAGGTCAGGTGGTCTGGTATTCCTATCTCTTGAAGAATTTTCCACAGTTTGTTGTGATCCACACAGTCAAAGGCTTTGGCATAGTCAATAAAGCAGAAGTAGGTGTTTTTCTGGAACTCTCTTGCTTTTTTGATGATGCACACATGTTGGAAATTTGATCTCTGGTTCCTCTATCTTTTCTAAATCCAGTTTGAACATCTCAAAGTTCATGTACTGTTGAAGCCTGGCTTGGAGATGTTTGAGCATTACTTTACTAGCGTGTGAGATGAGTGCAATTGTGCGATAGTTGAAACATTCTTTGGCATTGCCTTTCTTTGGAATTGTAATGGAAACAGACCTTTTCCAGTCCTGTGGCCACTGCTGAGTTTTCCAAATTTGCTGACATATAGAGTGTAGCACTTTCACAGCATCATCTTTTAGGATTTGAAATAGTTCAACTGGAATTCCATCACCTCCACTAGTTTTGTTCATAGTGATGCTTCCTAAGGCCCATCTTTGGCTGCAAAGAATGTAATCAATCTGATTTTGGTATTGACCATCTGGTGATGTCCATGTGTAGACATGGACATCTTATGTTGTTGGAAAAGGATGTTTGCTATGACCAATGCATTCTCTTGGCAAAACTCTATTAGCCTTTGCCCTGCTTCATTCTGTACTCCAAGGCCAAATTTGCCTATTACTCCAGGTGTTTTTTGACTTCCTACTTTTGCATTTCAGTCCCCTACAATGAAAAGTTTGCATTAAAAGTTTGCTGACCTCTGATGTATCAGTTAGAGTTTGATCAGAACAGTCTGAGTGACCTGGGATAATTATTATGTGGATTAGACCTTATGCAGTTGCGGGAGCAGGTGGGGAAGACCATGGAAGGTTGTTGCATCTTGTCCAGTGTTGCTGTTCACTGACTTGGGTAATGCCTTTGCCGCCTGCACTTTCCCAAACACCGCATATTCTTGCAGGCCTGGCTGCTTTTGCCTCTTGGAGTGTCTTTGTCTGAAGTGTTCTTAGCTGACTACCAACTTAATAAATATCAGTTAATCTGGCAAATTCCAACTTTGATGCTAAATTCTATGCAAGTTTGAGTGCTCTTTCTCCTGTGCTTCCATGCTGCCTTGTATTTCTGTGTGAATAGCTTTATAATCTTCCTTTCTAGCCTATGAATTCCTGGAAGAGGGATCCGGCTTTGTTCATGTCAGTGTCCCTAGCACCCAGGGCCATATCTGATATTCAGTAGACTTCTACACTTGTAGAATGAGAGGAGAGTGAAAATGGAAAGAGAAAAAGAAGAAGACGGATAGAAAGAAAGAATGACATTAAAAAGAAAAACAGAGAGAGAGCGAGAGAAAATGATGAAAGCCCAACTAAGAAGTGTGACCATGTTGAATCCATAGATCTTTGTGATTACAAGTCCTTCCAGCCCAAGCTCTGCCCATAGGAAGACATTTTTACCAGAAATGTCTCTCCTCTGGAGCCAGGACTAGCTCAGGTCTTCTATTTTCAGGAGTCTGTTCCTAGTGCAACTCTGATGAGCCAATCTACCATCATAGCCCCTTTGTGCTTTATTTGGACTAGCTGGACAAGCTGGGACTTGTTTGTGAGCTGGAAACCTCTGTAAATAGAGTACGAATCTCAGAATGGCAGGACCGTGGCTCACTGGAGATGTGAGGCCTGGCTGGAGTTTCTGAACTCTTTGGAGGGAGACAGCCCAGGGTCTGCCAGACACAAGAAACAGAAAAGAATCAGCTTGGTTCTCCTCTAACATCCTAGGTCTCATATCCAGTCTCTAAGAATCGCAGCTGCCACACAACTACTCCGGGGTCTGCCTAACTTTTCAGGCCCCTTTATATTTAACACTTTAGCCAGTGCTTGTGAAGCCCTAGAAAAATAAACAAAATGGAACAAAAATAACCTCTCAGAGGCTGGGATTCCCCCATTCCTTTTGGGTGTACTGTGAGGCCTAAATGAGCAGGTCCTTAATTGCCCAGGGTTTATTTACAAAATTGATCCACTTTCTCTTCACCTTGGAAGGGGCTGACCGGACTCTGACCCACTTCCTAGGGACCTGAGTCGCTAGAGCAGGTGGCTACTCATCTGTACCTGGGTCTGACCGCCAATGAGTGGCTCGAGATAGTCACACATGGTGGTTGAAACTGCCCTGGAGGGTACAGGTTAATGATGCTCAGAGAGAGTAACTGGAATTGATGGCTGTTCAGCCCTCTCTCACTCTGGGCTGGAGCAGTGCCAAGAGTCCTCAGAGATGCTGTTGGCAAGGTCAGGTACTCCTGGCACATGGAAAGGGCTGCCACAAGAGGGCTGGTAGGGGTCCTCCTATTCCATAGACCTCCTCATAGGCTCAAGTATCTGGAGTAGGCCTTCCTTTCCCCAAGGAGCATGCAGTATGAATATATGTACCCACAGAGGGAGGGATAGTTTCACTGAGGGCAGTCGCTAATCCTTGGATGGCAGACAAGCAGCCCCTATAATGCCCTTGTCCTTAGAGGGCTCAGGGCAGACATCCTGAATTGATGCCTGAACTCTTGCTTGCTGAGCTAAACTCTTGCCATGGTTCCTCTCAAATGAGCCTTCTAGGTAGTACTATCATCAATCACAGTTGGCAGCAGAAATGGAATCCATTTGCCATCCTTGCATTAATCTTTTATCAGAGATTAACTTGTCTGATTGGCCAAGGATTTCCAATAGCAACAAAATTTGGCCTGCAGAGGCTAGGGTCTCAAGGAAATAGGCCACAGAAGGGGAGGTTTTCATTATGTTGATGGGTCACTGAGGGAATGATCAAGCAGTCTGGGGACTCTGAGGCTCCGTATGAAGGTGGTTTAAGAGAGCTGTGTAAGTAAGGCCCCTCCAGGCTTAGGCCAGCCCTCCTCTTGTCCCTGTTCTGCAGTGTCTGGATGGTTGACAGCTTTGTGCCTTTTGCCCCATGGCAGCATAAAGTTCTGGCAAATATCTTTCATTTGTACATCTTATTCCCAGATGACCAGGTTCAATTCTCTACTACATAGCTATCAATTGCTGAACATATGTATCCTTTGAAATTTCAGGACATTGCCCTGAAATGTGGGAGGACACATTCCCTCCTGCCATCTCTGTCCCCAGATGACAAAGTTTAAGAGTGTTGGACCTTGATTACAAAAGGGCACCCAGGCAGACGATTCAAGGTGGACTTGGGGACAGCTACATGTGTGTGTGTGCACGTGTGTGCTGGGGAGGGAGCCGATCACAGACCCTCAGCCATGTCAGCATGTGTGTGGAAGAGCAACTGAGGTGGGGGTAGACTATATTTGTGAAGAATTGAGGCTTCCTGGGAAGAGGGAGTCAGGCAGCAGTTAGCCTCAGGAACAAACCCTCTGCCTGTAGAAGAATTTTCCCTTGGGTCTGTCCCCAGCTCAGTGTCCCCAGGACACATGTAAGACCCAGGGTACAGAGGAAAGATTTTTCAGTGGTGACTTTGAAAGAACTTTGGGTGCAGGGGAAACCTTGCTTTGGCATGGGGTGGTGGAGCTTCCCAAGGGAAGGGAGCGAGAGGAAGGGGAGCATCCTCTCACTTCCAGCCTCAGCCTTCTGGCTCCTGCAGTCAGGGCCCCAGTTTGGCAGCTCAGGGCTCCAGAGCCTTCTTGCTATGGTGGTGAAGGTGGTACATGGTGAAGGTGGCTGTGTCATGGGACTGGGGTGCTAGGTGACAGCCAAAGCCTCAGCAGAAAAATAGCCCTGGGGGAAAAAAAAAGGGCTGGAAAGAAGGACAATGACTGCTAGTAAATGGTCAGTCAGGGGACACATCCACCGGCTTGTGACAGGTATCTGAGAGACAGGTATCCTAGAAATGAGTCAGGGAGAGGTAGGAGGCCCACCATAGAGCTGTGGCTGTTTATTCTGGTGTCTTCCTCCCACACTGGGCTGCATGCATCCTTTGTGAGGACAGGGACTGCACCCAGCATCACACCTGGCATGCACAATTCTTGGCTTAATGAATAAACACTTGTGTAGTGCTAGACTTGTTTGTAAATAGTAATACTCTCCCAGTGTGACTTCACATCCCTCCTGAAAGTAAAATGTAAACTGCCTCACTTATAGAGACAGTCTGGAAAAATGGAAAGAATTCAGGCTTTGGCGCCCACAGAGCTGGACTGTCAGTTACTACCTGTGTGGCCCTGATCAAGCCCTTTAGCCTCCCTGATTAGGAAACTTTAAGTAGGGACTTCCCTGGTGATCCAGTGGGTTGGGAGTTCACCTTCTAATGCATGGGAGTACGGGTTCAATCCCTGGTTGGGGAGCTAAGATCCTACATGCTTCTCAGCAAAAAACCCACATAAACAGAACCCATATTGCAACGAATTCAATAAAGACTTTAAAAATAAAGACACCCAAAAAAATCTTAAAAAAAAGAAAGTTTAAATATTTAGTATGCTATACTCAACTTTGTTGGGCTTCCCCGGTAGCTCAATGATTAAGAATCTGCCTGCAATGCAAGAGACCTAGGAGACACGAGTTTGATTCCTGGGTCAGGACGATCCCCTGGAGGAGAGCATGGCAACCCACTCCAGTATTCTTGCCTGGAGCATCCCATGGACAGAGGAGCTGGGCAAGTTACAGTCCATAGGGTTTCAAAGAGTTGGACATGACTAAAGCAGCTGAGCACAAACACATCCAGCATTATTGAACGATGATTGGTGACCAACTGATGGCGGAGAAGTAGGTACTAGATGCAATAGTTGGCTTTGGGTATGAATTTGAACATGGGATCTTTTCTGTCTAAATTCATTTTTATTGCACTCTGTTATCCTGGCTGCACGATGATTCAGAATGAGAAGGATGGTTGGGATAAGTAGGTATGATGCTGAAATTCGTTTGTGGTGGGTAGGGTGAGGGGACCTGGGGCTGGTATGATGGTAGCAGTTGTGCCATCCAGCATCAGTTGGAAGGTTCCTGGGCTGTTTGAAGTCCCAGGATTGACCTCACAGCACCGGAGCCCAGGCCAATGGGCCCAGGGACACGGAAAGTTCCTGCTGGAGGTTTGAGGGCAAGCTCAAAATTTGCTGGTTGGTTTCTCCCTGGAAGCTTTTCAAAGCTTCAGTCATATTGTTCGTTGAAAATGAAGAGCTCTGCAGCAACTGAGCTGAGGCCGCACTGTTTCCAACAAGGACACATCCGCTCTTGGCTTGGAATTCTTCAGAGTCATGAGCAGGGTCACCACAAGAAGGCTAGGCTATGGGGGTTCTCTTGGAGCAACTGACATTTATTTACATCTTCAAAAGACATGTTTAAAAAAATAGCATGAGCAGAATTCTCCAGGCCAGAATACTGGAGTGGGTAGCCTTTCCCTTCTCTAGGGGATCTTCCCAACCCAGGGTTCAAACGCAGGTCTTCTGCATTGCAGGCAGATTCTTTACCAGCTGAGCCACAAGGGAAGCCCAAGAATACTGCAGTGGGTAGTCTATCCCTTCTCCAGTGGAATTTCCCAACCCAGGAATCAAACCAGGGTCTCCCACATTGCAGGAGGATTCTTTACCAATTGAGCTATGAGGGAAGCCCCTATAAAGTGATGGAATTCCAGTTGGGCTATTTCAAATTCTAAAAGATGATGCTGTGAAAGTGCTGCACTCAATATGCCAACAAATTTGGAAAACTCAGCAGTGGCCACAGGACTGGAAAAATTCAGTTTTCATTCCAATCCCAAAGAAAGGCAATGTCAAAGAATATTCAAACTACCACACAATTATACTCATCTCACATGCTAGTAAAGTAATGCTCAAAATTCTCCAAGCCAGGGTTCAGCAGTACGTGAACCATGAACTTCGAGATGTTTAAGCTGGATTTAGAAAAGGCAGAAGAACCAGAGATCAAATTTTCAAGATCCTTTCAGCTCAGTACAGGTGCTCAGTCGTGTCTAACTCTTTGTTACACCATAGAATGCAACACAACAGGCCTCCCTGTCCATCACCAACTCCCAGAGCTTACTCAAACTCATGTCCATTGAGTAGGTGATGCCATCCAACCATCTCATCCTCTGTTGTCCCCTTCTGCTCCTACCTTCAATCATTCCCAGCATTAGGGTTTTTTCAAATGAGTCAGTTCTTTGCATCAGGTGGCCAAAGTATTGGAGTTTTAGCTTCAGCATCTGTCCTTCCAATGAACGCTCAGGACTGATCTCCTTTAGGATGGACTGGTTTACTCTCCTTGGTGTCCAAAGGACTCTCAAGTCTTCTCCAACACCACAGTTCAAAAGCATCATAGTCCAACTCTCACATCCATACATGACTACTGGAAAAATCATAGCTTTGACTAGACGGACCTTTTTTGGCAAAGTAATGTCTCTGCTTTTTAATATGCTGTCTAGGTTAGTCATAAATTTTCTTCCAAGGAGCCTGTCTCCTGAGAAATCTGTATGCAGATCAAGAAGCAACAGTTAGAACTGGACATGGAAAACAGACTGGTTTCAAATCAGGAAAGGAGTACATTAAGGCTGTATATTGTCACCCTGCTTATTTAACTTATATGCAGAGTACATTATGTGAAATGCTGGGCTGGATGAAGCACAAGCTGGAATCAAGGGGAAATATCAATAACCTCAGATATGCAGAGGACACCATCCTTATGGCAGAACGCGAAGAAGAACTAAAGAGCCTCTTGATGAAAGAGAAAGAGGAGAGTGAAAAAGTTAGCTTAAAAGTCAACATTCAGAAAACTAAGATCATGGCATCTGGTCCCATCACTTCATGGCAAATAGATGGGGAAACAATGGAAACAGTGACAGACTTTATTTTGAGGGACTCCAAAATCACTGCAGATGGTGATTGCAGCTGTGAAATTAAAAAGGCTTTCTCCTTGGAAGAAAAGCTATGACTAACCTAGACAGCATAGTAAAAAGCAGAGCCATTACTTTGCCAACAGAGGTCCATCTAGTCAAAGCTGTGGTTTTTCCAGTAGTCATGTATGGATGTGAGAGTTGGACTATAAAGAAAGCTGAGCACTGAAGAATTGAGGCTTTTGAACTGTGGTGCTGGAGAAAACTCTTGAGAGTCCCTTGGATTGCAAGGAGAGCAAACCAGTCAATCCTAAAGGAAATCAGTCCTGAATATTCTTTGGAAGGACTGATGCTGAAGCTGGAACTCCAATACTTTGGCCATCTCATGTGAAGAACTGACTCCTTGGAAAATACCCTGATGCTGGGAAAGACTGAAGGCAGGAGAAGGGGATGACTGAGCATGAGATGGTTGGATGTCCGACTCAATGGACATGAGTTTGAGTAAGCTCTGGAAGCTGGTGATGGACAGGGAAGCCTGGCATGCTGCAATCCATGGGGTCACAAAGAGTTGGACATGACTGACTGACTGAACTGAGTGTTTAATATTCATTCAAACAGTCTGGTTAGGCTGGCTTAGTCAAGAGTCAGAGGTCCCTGCCTTGTTCCTGCCTTCCCCAGGTACTATTCTTGAGAGGCCCTTTAGCTTGTTTCTTCTGTTTATCTCTATCTCCCAGTGATACACAATTGTACTTCAGTTTGTTAATTTTCCAGCTTTAATATTATCTCTTGACATATTCTTTAAAGACTAGGATTTAACCCTTTTACACACACACACACACAAACACACACTTTTACTTCTCCCTTCTCCCAATCTGCTTATGCCACAAAATTTGAGTAAATAAATAAAATGTTCAATGTTTGCCAGAGTATTACTATAAAAATAGTTGACAAGCAACCTATTTTTCTCTGATTACATTTTCTTTCTTTAACAACTTATTGTTTATTTTTTCCCAGAAGGTTTGGCAAGTAGGAAAATTGCCTCATTTTTTATTTGCTTTAACTTCATGTCTCTATCAATTTCTCAGTGCTCCTTTCCAAACCAGCTGCTATCTACCAGCTTCGTGTTTGCTTGAGGACATCAAACCTGGCTTCTTCATCCTTCCTGGTTCCTCCCCAGGCCTCCTGCATACCTGTGACCGTCACCCTAGGCTTTCCCTTTTCTGTCGTTCCAGCAGCTTCCATGTCCTGGGTCCCATTTCTTTCTCTTTCTTAGTTTATTTCCTAGTTTGCTGAATCATGATCCCCTGTGGCTTTCTGAGAAAGGGTGCATGATTCTGGGACTTGAATGTCTGTTGAATTTCAGAAATGTTTTTATTGGCACCTGATTAATAATTTGACCATTTTTGGAGTTCTCATCAAAACATCATTTTCCCTAATTTTCCTCATCATTGTGAAGGAGCTGCACTGTTGTCTTCTGATGCACTGTTAGAAGTTCCTCTTTAGAAGCCCAGTGCCACTCATCCCTAGTCATTTACATGCGACCTTTTTGTTTGTTTGCTTCTGCATGGAAATTTTTGCTCTAGTGTTCTGAAACTTCATGATCACATGCCCTAGTGAGGGTTTCTCATCCTTCCTTTGTGGTGGATACTCAGCAGGCCCTTTCAACAGAAGAAACTCATGTCCTTCAGTCCTAGGACATCTTCTTGTGTCATTTCTTTGATCATTGCCTCCCCCTCTGTTTCCCTTGTTTGATCTTTCTGTAACTACTTTGTTGGACTTGGGAACTCCTGAATGCACTATTTTATTCCTTACTTGTTCTACCTGTCATCTTTCTAATATTTTTAACTTCTGGCAAATTATCTTCTATTTTTTCAATCGAATTTTAAATTTTAATTAAAAAAATTTTTTAAATTGGAGATGCTATACCTTCCTCTCCATTCCTTCTCTGCAAATAGACTCATCAATACAATTTTTCTAGATTTCATATATATGTGTTAATATACAATATTTATTTTTCTAACTTATTTCACTGTATAACAGGCTCTAAGTTCATCTACCTCACTAGAACTGATGCAAATTTGTTCATTTGTATGGCTGAGTAATATTCCATTGTATATATGTACATACTACATGTATATATGTATATACTACATCTTCTTTATCCATTTATTTGTAGAAGGACATCTAGGTTACTTCCACGTCCTAGCTCTTGTAAATAATGCTGCTGTGAACATCAGGGTATCTTTTAGAATTGTGGCTTTCTCAGGGTATATGCCCAGCAGTGGGATTGCTGGATCATATGGTAGTTTTATTGCTAGTTTTTTATGGAGTCTCCATAGTGTTCTCCATAGTGGCTGTATCAATTTACATTCCCACCAACAGTGCGATAGAGTTCGCTTTTCTCCACACCCTCTCCAGCATTAATTGTTTGTAGATTTTTTTTTTTTACAGAACAAAATCTATAAAGTTTAATTATTTTCTGAACCTGAGTATATCCATGTGAAGATCATCCATACTAAGCAAGAGGTATCACCTCACACTAGTCAGAATGGCCTTCAACAAAAAATCTATAAACAGGCTACTACTGGTGTCCCTGTCTCCATGGCGGGACACTGCCAATCCACGCCTCTGCAGGAGACCCCCAAACACTCACAGGAGAAGATAATCACACATCCTTCTACTCCACCATCTTGAACCAATTTCTGTGTGAATGCTTCTTTATTGACATAACAGCTGTGTACGCTGGCACTAATGGTAAAGAATCTGCCTGTCAATGCAGGAGACCCAAGAGGCACATGTTCGATCCCTGGGTCGGGAAGATCCCTAGAGTAGGAAATGGCACTCTGCTCCAGTATTCCTGCCTGGAAAATCCCTTGGGCAGAGGAGCCTGGCAGGCTACAGTCCATGGGGTCACAAAGAGTTGGACACAACTGAGCGACTGAACACGTACTACATACTACAAGTTATGTTGCTAGAAGTAGAGTGGTTACTCTTGAGGGGCAGTGACTGGAGTGGGTGTTAGAGAGACTCCTGATTGCTGGTAACGTTTTACGTGATCCCTCATTGTAGTTTTGATTTGCATGTCTCTAACAATTAGTGATGTTGAGCATCTTCTCATGTGCTTATTGACTGTCTAGATGTCTTCTTTGGAGAAGTGTCTGTTTAGATCTTTTGCCCATTTTTTGATTAGGCTGTTTGTTTTTCTGATATTGAGTTGTATGAGCTACTTACATATTTTGGAGATTAACCCTTTGTCAGTTTTTTTCTCTTGCAATTATTGTCCTCCATTCTGAGGCTTGTCTTTTTTTTTTAATTTATTTTATATTTTAACTTTACAATATTGTATTGGTTTTGCCACATATCAACATGAATCTGCCACAGGTATACAAGTGTTCCCCATCCTGAACCCTCCTCCCTCCTCCCTCCCCATACCATCCCTCTGGGTCGTCCCAGTGCACCAGACCCAAGCATCCAGTATCGTGCATTGAACCTGGACTGGTGACTCGTTTCATATCTGATATTATACATTTTCAATGCCATTCTCCCAAATCATCCCACCCTCTCCCTCTCCCACAGAGTCCAAAAGACTGTTCTATACATCAGTGTCTCTTTTGCTGTCTCGTACACAGGGTTATTGTTACCATCTTTCTAAATTCCATATATATGCATTAGTATACTGTATTGGTGTTTTTCTTTCTGGCTTACTTCACTCTGTATAATAGGATCCAGTTTCATCCACCTCATTAGAACTGATTCAAATGTATTCTTTTTAATGGCTAATACTCCATTGTGTATATGTACCACAGCTTTCTTATCCATTTGTCTGCTGATGGACATCTAGGTTGCTTCCATGTCCTGGCTATTATAAACAGTGCTGCGATGAACATTGGGGTACATGTGTCCCTTTCAATTCTGGTTTCCTCAGTGTGTATGCCCAGCAGTGGGATGGCTGGATCATAAGGCAGTTTTATTTCCAGTTTTCTAAGGAATCTCCACTCTGTTCTCCATAGTGGCTGTACTAGTTTGCATTCCCTACTGTTTCCTTTGTTGTGCAAAAGTTTTTAAACTTAATCAGGCCCCATTTGTTTAGTTTTGTTTTTATTTCCATTACTCTAGGAGGTGGGTCAAAGAGGATCTTGCTGTGGTTTATGTCAGAGTGTACTGCCTATGTTTTCCTCTAAAAGTTTGATAGTTTCTGTCCTTAATATAAGTCTTTTATCCATTTTGAATTGATTTTTGTGTATGGTGGTTAGGAAGTGTCCTAGTCTCGTTCTTTTACACATAGCTGTCCAGTTTTTCCAGCACCACTTATTGAAAAGACTATCTTTTCTTCAGTGTATATTCTTGCCTCCTTTGTCAAAGATAAGGTGACTATAGGTGCATGGATTTATCTCTGGGCTTTCTATCTTGTTCCATTGGTCTATATTTCCGTTTTTGTGCCAGTACCATAGTGTCTTGTTGACTATAGCTTTATAGTATAAAGTAAGAGTGAAGTCACTCAGTCGTGTCTGACTCTTTGTGACCCCATGGACTGTAGCCTACCAGGCTCTGAGGAGCCTCTCAGTTCATGGACTTTTCCAGGCAAGAGTA
Organism: Bubalus kerabau; assembly: GCF_029407905.1. Lineage (NCBI taxonomy): Eukaryota > Metazoa > Chordata > Mammalia > Artiodactyla > Bovidae > Bubalus > Bubalus kerabau. The sequence continues at coordinate 180,919,270 of NC_073625.1, read as the reverse complement.
CTGGAGTGGGTTGCCATTTCTGAAATTAGGAAGGTTGATTCCTCCAGCTCCGTTTTTCTTTCTCAAGTTTGCTTAGGCTATTTGGGTTCTTTTGTGATTCTATACAAATTGTGAAATTTTTTGTTCTAGTTCTATGAAAAATACCATTGGTAGTTTAATGGGGATTGCACTGAATCTGTTGATTGCTTTGGGTGGTTCAGTCTTTTCACAGTATTGATTTTTCCAATCCAAGAATATGGTATATTTCTCCATCTGTGTCTTCTTCGATTTCTTTCATCAGTGTCTTATGGTTTTCTGAATGCACATCTTCTGTCTGTTTAGGTAGGTTTATTCCTAGGTATTGTGCTCTTTTTGTTGCAGTGGTGAATGGGATTGTTCCCTTAATTTCTCTATCTGACTTTTCATTATTAGTACATAGGATTGCAAAGGATTTCTGTCTATTAATTTTATAAACTTCATAAAACTCATTCTCTATTCCTTCTTCAAATTTGACATTTTTTTCTTATATTGTTGTGTGAGGTATTTCATCTCTCTAAATATTTTTTTCTTTTTTTAATTGAATATTTTAAAAAATTATTATTATTATTTTTAAATTTATTTATTTTAATTGGAGGCGCATTACTTTACAATATTGTAGTGGTTTTTGCAATACATTGACATGAATCAGCCATGAGTGTACATGTGTTCCCCATCCTGAATCCCCCTCCCACCTCCCTCCCCATCCCATCCCTCTGGGTCATCCCAGTGCATCAGCCCTGAGCACCCTGTCTCATGTATCGAA